>NC_060041.1:1579791-1893750 GCF_905333055.1 Maniola jurtina
CATAAAGATTACTGGGATCAATAGAATTAACAGTGTTTTTCTATAAATCTTAAGAAACCTCTTGAATCGAACCTTGTTTGTAAGAATTACGAGATTGCTTTCACTAGAAATTATTAAAATATTCAGTTATTTAAGGAATCAATTTTTTTATATCCAAACATAGTAAATAGCACAACAATTTGACAAACGAAGTATCCGAATCCATTATTCTGAACTGTTAAATTATTTGATAAAAATAAAGATTTTTTTGCACCAAAAGTCTCGATGGTTATGAAGTTTAATACTTACAAATACCAGACATAGAGGTTCACTTAAAACAAAACATACTCGAAAGTCAAAAATATTAACTAATTCGTGAAAGTTCGTTAAACTTCAAACGATGGTTAAACTTTAACTATTAGATAAAGTAGTCTGGCAACATTTTAAACTCAAATCACTAGAATCCACGGTCGTTTACGTCACTAAAAAGTAGCGAGGTTCAAGTTCTTTATCGCTGTCAAAACAAAAATCAATTTAGTTGTCAAAATAACTGTGTTGCGGGAGGGTGTGCTTGAATTTTAAATTCATCGGGTATTTATCGAAATAATTTCTTAGTTGATTCTGTTTTAAATAATTCTTATAAACAAAAAAACATGGTTGTGGACTTAGAATACGATTTTAATGCGGCGGTCGCGTCTATGGACATATTTTCCCAACAAGATTTCGACAGTTTGAAACAGTGGATTCAGAAATTGGATAGATCAAAATATGTGCCAAAAGATCTTACGGATAAACAGCTGTTATTATTCTATAATGCTTGTTATGGGGATTTGGAGAGGACGAAGGTGTGCATTGAGAAGTATTATCAATTGAGAAAAAATGCGCCGGAGATGTTTGACAACAGAATTTTGAGTTCAGAAGAAGTACAGCCATCAGTAGAGGCTCTGTAAGTACATAATTCGTTATTTTAATTTGTATTTTGACACTAGCCGATGCCCGCGACTTCGCCCGCGTGGATTCAGGTTTTTCGAAATCCCGTGGGAACTCTTCGATTTTCCGGGATAAGAAGTAGCCTATGTGCTAATCCAGGATATTATCTATCTCCATTCCAAATTTCAGCCAAATCCCTCTAGTAGTTTTTGCGTGAAGGAGTAACAAACATACACACACACACACACACACACATACAAACTTTCTCCTTTATAATATTAGTGTGATTCTTTACAACCGGCTGACTGACTCAACTCACAGCAGCAGAGCTCTGCTGTTGAAATTTTCCATAATGCAAATTCTCCAGTTCTCTCTATAACATAAACTGAAGGCTCAGAAAAGAAAAGAAAGAAAAGACTGCTAGTAATCAATATTTATTAAAAGAATTGGTAGTGTCAGTGGTCTGGACTGTCCACTAGGACTGATATTAGTAGCGAAAGTAAAGTAGTATAATTTATGCAGCCACATGGATGCAAGGCATTTTTGATAATTTTCATCTGATCTGGATTTCAGAAGTTAGTCAGAAAGGTAACAGACAGACACACTTTCCCATATTACTTTGAAATGTGGATTATACACATATGTACTTAAATGAGCTTTTAAAAATATCATAAAATAATAATACCTATATTCTTACCCTTACTCTTTTTTCTTTTTTTTATATTTATGTTTCTTACATAAGCTGTTAATTTCTAAGTTCTGTCGCATGAATTATCCATGTAAATTTGCAAGCTGTAGCCGCCTGTAAATGGAATTATATGCTGACCTAAGACTTAAATATTGTAATTTTTTGTATACTTAATTATGTTGGTGGTTCAATAAAATAAAAAAGTAAAGCAGTTAATTAATTAGTAAGTAATACTAATTTGTAGTGCCCTTGAGACCACAAAGGCAAAGGGTTCACTTGAGTAAAAAAAAAAGGACATATTTATTTCCTGAAAAAATTCTCATGTAAGTACTAAATAATGGCCATGACTTTGTCCATGTGAATTTTGATTTTTTGAGAATTCTATGGGAATTCTTTGATTTTTCTGGGATAAGAAAAAACCAATATCCATCTCCAAGATGGAAGCTACCTCTATATCAAATTGACTGTAAGTTCTTTCAAATGGATTTAGGTTTTTAGAAATCCTGTGGGGACTCTGATTTTCTGGGACAAATTGTAGCATATGCCCGTCCACGAAGTTCAAGCTATCTCTGTATCCATTAAAATTGGTTCAACAAATGAACTGTGAAAGACAGATAGACAGAAACACTTTTGCATTTATAATATTGCTATGATAATAATTTTTGCGTTTATAATTTTATTGGGAGTGGGATCTGTTGTTCTGTATAGTATTTATGTTATGTTATGTATAGTATTTATTATATGTTACTTAAAAATACTTATTATTTATTACTTAGCATTGATGTTTAAATCTTAACATGATTGGTAGGAAATGGCATTTTAAGAGGGCTCTCTCCGTCTCTTGTTTCATACAAACGTAGTTCCAATTTCATTTGAATATTAAGCTACCAAAGTCCATGAAATTTAGCAGACATATTCTAAAAACTAATATCTATGTCTGTGGTTTTCCAGATTTCTGTTAAAATATTCGGTTTGAAAGTTAAGCGGTCTTAAAAATTTTCATACAAATATTTGAGCCCCTGTAATTTTAAAACTACATATTTTTAGAAAAATCTTAAACACCACAGACACAGATATTAGTTTCTAGAATATGTCTGCAAAATTTCATGGACTTTGGTTCCTTAATATTCAAATGAAATTGGAACTACGATTGTATGAAACGAGTGACGAAGAGAGCCCTGTTAAAAGTAATTTACCTACTTATATTTAATTATTCTTACCTACACTGGAAGGAATTTGCAAAATAAATTTTAATGATACTGTTTGAAATTAATTTTAATTTAACTCTGTAGTATCAACTATTCAGATCTTTATAAATCTTTGAAAAATACTTACTTAATTACAATAAGTAAGTAGATATTATCTAGATCTTAGGATATACCTATTTCAACTTAGGATATTATATAAAAAATAAAAAATAGAAAAGTTGATAAGATAATCTGTAATCAATGAATAATGGTTTTCCGATTATATGATAACTTGTAGACCTTGAAATAGTCTACTATGGATATATTTGAAATCTACATAGCTAATTAATAATATTTTATATTACACAAGCCTTAGCATGTGAATCCATCTACATGATTTAGGTTTTAGAATAGAATAGTTTATTCAAGGTATCATAGGTACTATGTAGGCAATATCGCCTAGGCAATACCTAGAACTGGTAGGCCACTGAGCTTGTGTTGAGATGTTGGGTCCCTCAGACACAAATCTCTAGGGCGAGTACCTGAGGTACCAGACACCCAGACGCACCAACACTGAATTTTGTAGGCATAAGGTTCAAATATTTTGATAGTTAACTATAGATTAATTATTTAAACAGTTAGTCATACTGTAACTCTTTGTTTTCCCAGTATAACTGGTCAAGTTTGTCGCATGCCGGGTTCTGTAGTTATGCTGGTTGCTAAAAACTTTGAAGATAAATATATAATTTAAGTACTTTTATCAAGGACCATTGTGGTAGCATACACTTGGATTCTCGGTCGGATTGAGTTGCATTCTCACGAATAATACTTTACTATCGTCTTACGCATGGCTTGTCGCTCGTATGCGCGGCATCTAAAGGCGCATTGCTCAATGCGGCATTTTCTTTATCAACGTTGTAATGGGCCCTACACACTACATGGGGAGTAACATCGTAGTGTGACAGCTACAGTGTGACGATCGCAATCGCCTCTAACTGACTCTCTCACTAATCAATATCAATTGTAGACCCAAAAGC
Organism: Maniola jurtina; assembly: GCF_905333055.1. Taxonomy (NCBI): domain Eukaryota; kingdom Metazoa; phylum Arthropoda; class Insecta; order Lepidoptera; family Nymphalidae; genus Maniola; species Maniola jurtina. Next base: position 1,583,613 of record NC_060041.1, read on the forward strand.
CTAAAACTATTGACTGCCTCGTTGGTTTTGTGATTAGCATGTTCGACTGCAGATGACGGCGTCCCGGGTTCGATTTCCGGGTTGGGCCAACAGTTTTTTTGTCAGGAAATTTTCAGTTGTTACTAATTGGTGAGCCAGTTGGTGCTCAGAGGCATTGGGATCGACGTCCTGCTTCTGATCTTTCTCCGGTCGTGTTGTATTACCGTCCCATCATTACATCATCATTACATGGCATTATTGGCTTAGCAACACACAACTCAGTTATATTATAGAAACACCACAAATTCAGGAAATCAAAACAATTGCTATTTTTTTATCTAAAACCAACTTTACACATGTAAATGTACAGGCTACTTAGCAATTTCAATAGGTATCAACTCTATACCCTATAGGTTACCTACCTATACAGACTATAGTAGTTCTATAATAGCGACAAGAAAATGTATGGGAATCGATACAATGGACAATGGCGGAGAACTTGTAGTCGGAGAAATGGTGGGTAGTATTGAAGAGGTTGTTGATCTAAATAAATGCTGAAGGTTTGCACTTTTGCTATAAGTATACTAAGTATAGGTATAATTCTACGTTAATATTATAAACGCGAAAGTTTGTATGTATCTACGGATGGATGTTTGTTACTCTGTCACGTAAAAACTACTGGACGCATTTGGCTGAAATTTGGAATATAGATAGATTATACTTGGATTAACATACTCATATAGGCTACTTTTTATTCCGGAAAATCAATGAGTTCCCACGGGATTTTTAAAAACCTATATCCACGGGAACGAAGTCGCGGGCATCAGCTAGTAAGTATAACATGTCCGATGTAAAATGGTCTAATAAGGCTTTAGTGCAACGGCCCTGAAAGAGCGAAGTATACAAAGTAGAGAATATAATCTACATATAAATAAAAATAACGTAAATAAAACATGATTATCGCGATTTTTAATTGGCTTTGGCACATTTAAAACGTTCATAAACTTTATTGGGGGCAGGACGTTTGTCCGGTCAGCTAGCAATATAATATTCATGTAATAAAAATAAACAGTAATATAATATTAGGTATGGATACTTAGTAAGTAGGTAATCCTACCAACAAGGCTATCCTGTGGTTATTTTCTATTTTTTAAATATTTTCATAAGTTTTGTGAACCGGTCTTGTTTGTCTATAAAATTGTAACATAAAAAGTTGTATCTATCATAAAATAAGAAAAAAAAAACCACCACACTTGCCTTAGGCCCATGAGAGAGACTATTTACCCCCGTAAAAAGGGAGATAAACCGAAAGAAGAAAAAAAAATATAGAAACTTAAATATAAGAACGAGTTTCCTACACTCTGCACTTTAAATACCTGTACTGCAGAAGGTATACAAAAAACAGGAATACAAAAGTTTTTCATAATTTAAGCATCAAAATCTAATAATATCTAATCCAACCAAATCTAAATCTTGATTGCATTTAGAAATTTATTAAATTTAGATTTAAATAACTTAGATTGAGTCTGAACTTATCCAACTTTTTGAATAAAACACTCTCAACACGTTTTCTAAAAGCCATTCCAAGACGAAGCAACAAATACCTAACAATTTTAAAAACCTGACTTAAATTTTGTAAAGCTCTCTCTACAAAATATATCACCAACTCTTGGACAACACACCCAAGTATAATAATCTCTATAGCTTCGAACAATTAAATGTCTAGATACCTAACTATATCCATGAATATTCCTATAATCACTCCTCATATTATAAACTAGCTGATGCCCGCAGTTTCGCCCGCGTGGATTTAGGGTCTGAAATCCCGTGGGAACTCTTTGATTTTCCGGGATAAAAAGTAGCCTATGTCCTAATCCAGGATATTATCTATCTCCATTCCAAACAGCCAAATCCGTCCAGTAGTTTTTGCGTGAAGGAGTAACAAACATACACACACACATACACACACACACATACAAACTTTCGCCTTTATAATATTACTAGCTGATGCCCGCGACTTCGTTCGCGTGAATGTAGTTTTTATAAATCCCGTGGGAACTCTTTGATTTTCCGGGATAAAAAGTGTGCTAATCCAGAGTATAATCTATCTCCATTCTAAATTTCACCGTCCAGTAGTTTTAGCGTGAAGGAACTTAACAAACACACACACACACACACACACACACACACACACACACACACACACACACACACACACACACAAACTTTCGCCTTTATAATATTAGTGTGATTGTGATGCGACAGAATGTTCGTTTGTCCTTCAATCACGCCGCAACGAAGCGACAGATTGAGGCGTTGGAAATTGTAAGATTAAATTGGTCCCACGGGATTTCTAAAAATTTATCCAGTTAATTAAGCATGTCATGATCAACCCATTTCCGCCCCACTACTGAGTACGGGTCTCCTCTCAGAATGAGAAGGGTTTAGGCCATAGTCTGCCACGCTGGCCCAGTGCGGATTGGCAGACTTCACACACCTTTGAGAACATGGAGAACTCTCAGGCATGCAGGTTTCCTCACGATGTTTTCCTTCACCGTTAAAGCAAGTGATATTTAATTTCTTAAAACGCACATAACTGAAAAGTTAGTGGTGCGTGCCCGGGATCGAACCCCCGACCTCCGATTCGGAGGCGGACGTTCTAACCACTAGGCTATCACAGCTTTTATAATTAAGCATACATACTATAAATTATATCCATTATATAATTAAGCATACATATTATTACACATGCGAAATCATATCTTATCATGTTTGTTATGTTTTCACGACCCATCTTTATTGAGACTAAATCCACGCGGCCGAAATCTATTAGGTACAGAGATAGTTTACATCCCAGAGAAGGACATCTATCTAGGTTACTTTTTATCCTGGAAAATCATAGTTTCCACAGGATTTTGAAAAACTAAATCCACGCGGAAGAAATCATCAACTACATATTTGGCACACAGATAACTTGCATACTAAGAGAAGGACATCTAGGCTACATTTTATCCCGGAAAATCATCATCACTCTTACGGTGATTTTAAAAAACTAACTCCACGCGGACGAAATCGCGGGCATTACTCAGTTGGTAAGTACAGAGACAAAAGGGATATTTCCCGGAAAATTTTGCTCAGGATTTTTAAAAAAATTTCCACGCGGCCGAAGTCGCGGGTATCATTTAGTAAATTACATTTATTAGTTATGTATGTTACGCCGTTTAGCCAATTAGCATAAAGTAATATCTTGCCTTGCTCAAATCGTACTCGGTAGTAAAGTTATGAATGTAGACGTATAATATTTTGGAATAAAATTTTCCATTAATGGAAACAAACTTATAATCTCTTGATATACACATTGATATTTAATTTTTTTATTAGAGTTCCATAGTGAAACGTTATACACCTTATAGTTTCGTCCATTCTCTGTCCGTCTGTGTCACAGCCAAAAATAAACTAAAGAGCTGTACGGATAGAGTCCCGATGGCACCCTTTGAATTCAAATTCAAATTCAAATTATTTTTATTCAATTAGACTTTTACAAGTTCTTTTGAATCGTCAAAAGCATCTATCACTGGTTCGGAATGCCTTTCCTACCGAGAAGAACCAGCAAGAAACTCGGCGGTTGCTCATTTCAAAGATTGAATTGGATACGGAACCCTAAAAACGACCAGCTTTTAGCAACTAGCGTGGCTACGGGACCCTACGGGACGTTTCCGCTTCTGGCACGCATTAATTGACCAGTTTTTTTTTAATATTGATATTTATTTGTTTTTTTTTTTTTACCATAAGACAAAGATCACTGGAGGAATATAAATCATGCAGAATTGCTAATTAAGTAACAACCGACGTGTTTTTTAACCTCGGAAAATGCGTCAACATTTTAAGGAGAGTTCTCATGAACGGATGTACCTACTTATTTAACTCAACAATCAAAAAACCCGGCCAATGCGAATCGTAGGTACAAGGTACACTTTGATTCACTGGGATAAAAAGTAGCCTATGTCCACCCCTGGATGAGGGGGGATGGGATGTAAGGTGACTTTGTACGCATCAAGATCGGTCAAACAGTTTGGCTGTGAAAATCTAACAGACAGACAGACAGACACAGTATCGCATTTATAGAAGTACTTTAACGATAAGATCGCCCTTTGTTTTTTTAAGCGTATCCTGTATTCTTACTCTTTGTAATTTTGTTAACAATAAAGTTGTTTAAATATAAATAATATGAAGTATGAATTTAGTATGGTTTATATTATTATGAAAATTAGCGTTAAGAAATAAACAAAAAAATTTAAATACGGAGACCAGGTAGGATATTTTCAGATAAGAGATTCAACTTATGTTTATTTTTGTAAAAACCGGCTAAGTGCGAGTCGTGCACTGAGGGTTCAGACGGAGGGGGTCAGACAGACAACAAAGTGATCCTATAAGGGTTCCGTTTTTCCTTTTGAGGTACGGAACACTAAAAACGGTCAAATGCGAGTCGGACTGTCACACGAATCGTTCCGTACATTACCAACATAATTAATTTCAAGTACAAGTTACAACGTTGGAAGTCAATGGCAGACAACGCCATTTATATGTGATTTAGTAAACTATGTAATTATGTTCGTGAAATATTTTAATTGTTTTTTTGTGATGTAACCAGATATTCAGGGTTTTCGAATTTTTTCCTTTCTTTTCTTTTTTTTTAATATAAAATAGCGAGCAAACCAACAGGCGGTAACCTGATGTTAAGTGATTACCGCCGCCCATGAACATTTGCAGCACCAGAGGCACAGGAATTTGTTGGCCCGCCCCATGTTGTATAATCTAGTGCTCCTTTACTTGTGCTATAAGACCTACCTAGCTGTCTTTCATGGTTCTAGGTCAACGGGAAGTACCCTATAGGTTTTTTGATAAACACGTCAGGCAGACATACAGACATGACAGATAGATAGAGAACGAAGTGATCCTATAAGGGTCCTTTTTTCATTTTGAAGTACGGAACCCTATAAAATATTGTACAGGTAAATAGGTAATAAAATATGTAACTACTGTTATGCTCTGTCAGTCAACCATTGTAATTATTTACAGTACCTGCCTTTTGCGTTGTTTGTTTATTTTCATAGAAAAACTGCAATGATTTACTTTATTGATTGCAGACAAGGACGAATCTGAGTCTCTTATCAAATTGTTATACAGCATTGTATTCCTATAAGACTAGATGATGCCGCGACATCGTCCGCGTGGATTTAGGTTTTTTTTAAATCCTTTTTTTTTTTTTTTATAGAAGGAAAATCTACAGCGAAGTAATACTAATAAGAGTCTTAATACTAATTACATCGATAAATATGGCTAATTACAGATTTTCTCGAAAACAATAATTATAATAATTTGTCTGAGTGAGTGATACATAGTTAGATACAAAAAAAAAAAACCAGAATTAATTAAGTAAATATATCAAAAGTGGGTTAAGAAAATAAATAAATAATTTTATACGTATAAAAAAAAACAGTATCTCAGGTAGCCTAAATAAAAAATAACATAACATAATAATATTGAATATAATTATGAAGCATTTAACGAATTAATGTCCTGTGGAATCCTGTGGAAACTCCTTAATTTTCTGGGATAATAATATGTTCGAGCGTCTATCCAACCCATTTAATGCAAATTTCATCAATATCTGTTAACCGGATGTGCTGCGAAAAGGTAACAGACAGACACACTTTCGTATCTCGTATTTACGGCCTCCCTGGCGCAATGGCAAGTACTGTTATCTTATTAGTGGGAGGTCCCGGGTTCGATTCCCGGCAGGGGTTTGGAATTTTATAATTTCTAAATTTGTGGTCTGGTCTGATGGGAGGCTTCGGCCATGGCTAGTTACCACCCTACCGGTAAAGCTGTGCTGCCAAGCGATTTCGCATTCCGGTACGATGCCGTATAGAAACCAAAAAGAGTATATGGGTTTGATGAAAACTGCCATACCCCTTTCAGGCTAGCCCGCTTCCATCTTAGACCGAATCATCACTTACCACCAGGTGAGATTCTAGTCAGAGGCATTGTAATTTGTATCTGTATAAAAAATTATGGTAGGTACATAATACATAGTAGTATAGTACATAATAGTATGAAAAGGGAAAGACGAGCTGATTCTTCACTGATTGTTTTCATACCTTGTCTATTATACCTAGTTTCAATCTTACCAGTGAATACGTAGATAAGATGTATTTATTCAAATGTTATTATTTCAGAGAGTTCGCATTTCTACCTGAGAAATCCTGCCAAGGATACGACCTCATCTACCACCGTCTTCACAATACGGAGCCTTCCAAGTACCACCTAGAGCCTGGCTGCAAAATACTATTCATGACAGTTGGTAAGTCATCATGATATTATCGATGGGTCCAACCAAGTATGTTCTGATTTACCATCGTTCATGTTATCGAGAAATCTTGCCAAGGGTAGGTACGTCCTGGTCTACCACCGTATTCGCAACACGGAGCCTTCCAAGTACCACCTGTGTAGATGCTAGAGCCTGGCTGCAACATACTATTCATGACAGTTGGTAAGTTATCATGATATTATCGATAGGTCCAACCAAGTATGTTCTGATTTACCATCGTCCATATTATCGGGAAATCCTGCCAAGGGTACGTCCTGGTCTACCACCGTATTCACAGCATCGAACCTTCCAAGTACCGCCTATGTAGAGGCTAGAGCCTGGTTGCAAAGTACTCCTCAGGACATAGCAGGTCATGTCCGTCATAGAACCGATGGCCGCTGGGGCAGACGTGTTCAGAAGTGGAGACCGCGTACCGGTAAGTGCAGTATGGGACGACCTCCAGCCCGCTGGACCGATGACCTGAAAAAGGTGGCGGGGAGCGGGTGGATGAGGAAGGCGGAGGACCGTGTTTTTGGCGCGCCCTTGGAAAGGCCTATGTCCAGCAGTGGACGCATACAGGCTGATGGAATGGAATAATTGAAATTAGAATTGAAATCGACCCTGATAGGCAGTAACTGAAGGTAATTATGGCCTCATTAAAATAGTTAAACGGAAAACCTGTCTGTTGCAACCATAAGCCGTTTCGCAAGCGTATGCGAGTGATACAAAATATTTGACTACCTCGGCTAACAACGTCTTTCATACGTGAGCAAGGTCGGGACTACATCCATACACATTCACTATCATAACTTTCATATAACCAAAGTTCGGCTGTGCAAATTCAAAACATAGCAAAAAACTTGATTTTTTTGCAGGAAAGCCTAAAACTGAGTTCACCACTACTTTGATATGGTACGCCCCTCGTAAAATTATGATAGGAGTAAAACCGTAAATTGTAGAATGATAGGACAAATTCCTGGAACACTGGCAACGCATCGGCGGTACCTTTGGTGCTGCAAATGTTCCTACCTAAGCTACGTGCCAAATTTCATGATTCTAGGTCAACGGGAAGTACCCTATAGCTTTTCTTGGCAGACACGACAGACGGACAGACAGACGGACAAATAAGTGATCCTATAAGGGTTCCGTTTTTTCTTTTGAGGTATGGCACCCTAAAAATATCTACTTAAATATTATATGAAAGGAAAACTTGACTGACTAACTATCAACACACAGCTCAAACTTAGTGGATACATCAGGCTGGGCATGCAGATAGCTATTATGATGTAAACATCCGCTAAGCAAGAATTTTTGAAAACTCAACCCCTAAGGAGGTAAAATAGAGATTTGAAATTTGTTTAGTTCACGCGGGCAAAGTCGCCGACATAAGCTAGTATCAGACATTTTTATTCGAGTTTTGTTGATCGTACACGTCAGAAATCATTACTAATGATCAATGGAAATCAATAATCAATCTATAGATAAGTCACTAATTAGCAAAGTTTTTTATCAAAACTATTTTTTAGCAAATAGGTAGGTAGCAATGTTGCCACGCTGGCATTGTTGAAGTTAAAAAGTGCAGTTTTATACCTAATTAGTTCCTAGTTATTCTTTGTAGTGCAGTTCTAGGGGAAATACCTACCCATCTATTACCTAGTGAGTTACCACAAATTCACGGTTTTCGGATTTTTCCTTTACTTGTGCGATAAGACCTACCTACCTGCCTGTAATGATTCTAGGTCACCGGGAAGTATCCTATAGCTAATCTTGACAGACACGACAGACAGACAGAAAGTGATCCTATAAGGTTCCGTTTTTCCTTTTGAGGTACGGAACCCTAAAAATGTCCCTTGCTAGTTTTTTAAAATAATTGGTCAGGTAGTGAGATATCTATCTAGATTTACGCAACCTTAACATACTTCAAAATATAATAATGTGAGACCTTTAGGAAAGTCTATGTGTCAAGGACTTATTTCTCGGAAACAGCCTGAGATGACAAGCTCATGGATGTATCTCTCTCTCATATCATATTGATTATTTACTCTGAAATCATATTGAATATTCTATCTTTTATACCTCCAAGTCCAAGCCCATACTAGTATTAAGTATAAATGCGAGAGCGTAGTCAGATTGTATGTCTGTCTTTTACCGACCCATCCGTTTAACCGATTCTGACGTATGTATAAAGATAGGCTTGTATCCTATGGACAGACATAAGCTACTTTTTGTCCCGGATAGTCAAAGTTAAAATATATAGGTATATGATTATGACTTTTGTGACTTTAAGTTGCCTTCAAACTACGGAAATATAATATAATATAAATATCGCTCACCCTACTTTTAAATGTCACTGTTCACACTTAGATGTAATATTATATTCCGTAGTTTGAAATCAACTTTAAACTTAATCAACCCGACAATCAAACACACTTTTGATTTATATGCGTGGTGATGTTACATTAATGTAAATATTAATAAGTACGGTTAAAAGTTTATTTCAAAGGCTCTTCAAGATCAAGAATTAAGGACAAGGTGAGTTGGTTCGTGTAGCAATAGCAGCAATTCCCCCAATCGGAAAACCTTCGTGAATGCAACTTTGATTAGGTTTTCTGAGCTAAATTCAAATAATTTAAAATCACATAATTTTACAATGAGCTCACTCTTAACGGGACCCTTGTATTATTTAATTGCCTTTTATATTTATTTATTCCATAGAACAGAATATAAATAATTTTATTCAAATAAACTTTTTCAAGTACCTATTTTGAATCCTCAAATGCATCTGCCATTGGTCAAAATGCCTTTCCTACCGAAAAAAACCAGCGAGAAACTCGACATAATCTTTGAAGCACAAATAAAAATGAACACAAGTGTAAATTAAAAATTTATAACACCCCCGACAAGCGAAGGTAACAGTAATAACTAGAAAAGAGCTGATAACTTTCAAACGGCTGAACCGATTTTCTTGGATTCTACCTAAGAACACTCTCGATCAAGCCACCTTTCAAACAAAAAAAACTAAATTAAAATCGGTTCATTAGTTTAGGAGCTACGATGCCACAGACTGATACACAGATAATTGGTTTACAATGCCATAGAAGTTTTCAATAAGTTATCCTTTTATAAAAACTTTGAACTTGTTGGGATACATCTCCAGGGTCATCTGGGAGCTTATTATAAAAAATAATAATTATGCCCCTACGTACCTACTAGGTGGCTCCCTTATCTACGCAATGCAGTCATATTATGCGAGTATACCTACATCGAAATTGTTGACCTTTAGCCAGAAATGGGGCTATGTTAGGCATGATCAAGCACTTTTAATGTAGGTCACAATTACAGTGTTTGTACCTATAAGCAACTTATTTCGGTACAATAGGTAAAAAGGTTTGGTACTCTTTAGTCTCCTCAATATCTTCGTTATAATAAGTTTGTAAACATACACGTCATAGAGCTTAGAATTTACCTTGTCTATGACAGTAGTAACTAGTAACTAATGAAAATTAAATTAATTGATTAATTTTATGGAACATACAGTATTATACTTAAATGACAGATAATACTTAAATCTTAAGAGGGCTCTCTCCGTCACTCGTTTCATACAATCGTAGTTCCAATTTCATTTGAATATTAAGCACCCAAAGTCCATGAAATTTTGCAGACATATTCTAGAAACTAATATCTGTGTCTGTGGTGTTTTAGATTTTTCTAAAAATATGTAGTTTTAAAATTACAGGGGCTCAAAGATTTGTGTGAAATTTTTAAGACCGCGTAACTTTGAAACCGAATATTTTAACAGAAATCTGGAAAACCACAGACATAGATATTAGTTTCTAGAATATGTCTGCAAAATTTCATGGACTTTGGTTGCTTAATATTTAAATGAAATTGGAACTACGATTGTATGAAACGAGTGACGGAGAGAGCCCTCTTAATGTCTCCAATGAAAGATTAATTACACTTTATCGCATAATTGTTATATGCCTACAACTAAATAATTAGCTACCTATAGCACGCTTACGAAAACAAGGGAATAGAATATATTTTTATTCAAATAAACTTTAGTGTATAGCTAGTCTGTTTTCGACAAGATTTCCTTAATTGCTAATTTATAAATGCTAAATGATACATAAATAATACTATACCACCTATTACCATTATAGTACGTGATAGGCCGATATAGCAATTGGGGTATGAGGCGGGAGGACCCGTCACCGGCTCTATCCCGCACCGAGTTAGCGCGGGGGTTGTGCGGGTGTGTGGGGCGTCCCCACCCCGATTGCCATCTCAACCTGTCGCGTACTATAGGAGGGCGATGACCGGAACACAGTCCATATGAGTTCTTCAGGATCAATGTTCAGATTCGTTATCATATGTTTTGATTCTTAATAAAAAGTTAATTTATTATGTAGTGTTTATTTATTTAATAATAGTAGGTAATTATTGTAACATAGGTATTTGATGACGCGTCTACATGTCACAGATTCCATTAACATTGTTCATTGTAAACGAATTATACAAACTAACGCTGTATAATTTGCACAAACATCCGCAATCGGAGGTAGGTACATATAGTACGCGACAGGTCGAGATGGCAATCGGGGTATGAGACGGGAGGACGCCCCGCACACCCGCACGTCAATTTCAATTATTTGTACCCCGCGCTAACCCGCACTGGATTAGCGCGGGGGCTGTGCGGGTGTGCGGGTCGTCCCCACCGCGATTGCCATCTCGACCTGTCGCGTACTATATTACATAGGTACTATTGCAATGCTGTGCTGTAGAGAAATGAAACATTTTTGTTGCACTCCAAAGTCCAAAGTTAAAAAAAAAAAAACATTTTTACATAACTTGTGCTCGCAATTTCGTCCGCGTAGACTACACAAATTTCAAACCCCGATTTTACTCCTTTAGGGGTAGAATTTACACAAATCTTTTCCTATGCCTACGACATAATAGCTATCTGCATGCCAAATTACAGCCTTCGTCCAGTAGTTTGAGCTGTGCGTTCATAGTCAGTCACACAGTTTCCACTGATGCAGAGTGGAGATTCTGAGCTCTGTGGTTGGCCAATTCAGGGTCCGCCCACCTCCGCTTCAGTGGAAACGCACCTTTAGGTATGTAGGTTCCTAGTTCCTTTCTTACATAGGTAGTAGGTACCTATGCAAATATAAATTGCTGTGCCCTGTTGCGATTAATTTGGCAGGAAAGTAATTTGAACTCCGTGATCCATTGATTGTTATCAAAATAGGTATTCATTGCTCATTAAGTTATGTTGACGTGGGTGTCGAAGTAGGTATCATATTATATTATATTATATACGTGACGCAGGAAAACCGAAGATAGTTAACAATGGGCTATAAGGAATATTAAAAATATTTTTTATTAACTTTTTGTGTGGTACATATGGATAAATAGAGCCTTGAATAATGTTCGCATAGCGGGCACAATGTTAACGTTAATGAAGCCGTGGCAATACGCAAGTTTTCGGAAGGAGGGTCCTTTGTCGACCGTACATACGAGTACTTATTGGGTCTTATGCTGCATATTTTGATAATCACAAATAAATCCATATCGTTGATCTACGATCATGAAATTTAACAAGAAGCAAGGTCTCACAGCAGAAATTTTATTTATTTATTTATTTATTTTTCAAACCTCTAGCTTTACAGTATGCCCAATTCGCTAGTGTAGAACATACACACTTATATCTTAAAAAATAACCTTATATCTAATATACCATACAAATTTAATATCTATTTGTAAACCATATCTTCAATTTATAAATTATTATCCTAACATTAAATAACCTAATCTAACATTCAAAAAAAAAAAAAATCTCTTATTCTTCTCTAATTATTGAAGGATAAACCAACAAACAAACACACTTTCGCAATTTATAATATGGGTAGTGATTATCAAGGTTTCAAGGGTAGGCACCATTTTCTTTCTCAATGATCGGAGCACGATTTCTAGGGCTTCTTAATATGTATTTACTTAATTAAAAATCAATATGCTTACCTACAATGATAACATAGAATTATTATGAAATTTTATATCCTCATCGTCACCGTCATCTCAATCCATCGCTGTCCATAAGACTCATTCGTCATTACGCACGGCGCACGGTCGACTAGTCGCCCGGCAACTCAGTCGACAGCGACCTTTAGAATCTCTAATTTATATGGATTTTGCCGTGTGTGTACGAAGTTGCGGTGACGGCGACTTCCATATAAGTTACAGATTCTAACTCACATCACACTATCACACTAATCACACTAATATTATAATTGCGAAAGTTTCTGTGTGTGTGCGCGTGTGTGTGTGTATGTTTGTTACTCCTTCACGCAAAACTACCAGACTGATTTGGCTGGGAATGGAGATGATAATATCCTGGATTAGCACATAGACTACCTTTTATCCCGAAAAATCAAAGAGTTCCCACAGGATTTCGAAAAATCTAAATCCACGCGGGCGAAGTCGCGGGCATCGGCTACTAAGTACATAATAAAATACAGATTACTCCCTACATACAAACTCACAAACTAACATACCTCTTTATAAAATTAGTGTAGATAGATATATTATATCAAGGGTATCATATTATATTATATTTAATATGTAATTTGTATTAATTTCAGATGCCTGCCTGAGCAAAAGGGGTCCGCAGCCTGGACACATCTTCCTATTCGACATGCAGGGCGTCAAGTTAGGCCATCTAACTCGAGTCAGTTTATCGTGAGTAACCTTACGTTTGAGAGTGGGTCTAATAAATAATTCGAGTATATTCGTTATCTAGTTAATATTTTAACGGGGCATATCCGGCAGATTGTTTCGGCCAAGTGCGAGTCAGACTCGCGCACTGAGGGTTCCGTACTCCGGGTTTTTTTCCAACATTTTGCACGATAACTCAAAAACTATTATGCATAAAAATAAATAGAAATCTGTTTTAGAATGTAAAGGTAAAGCCCTTTTATATGATACCCCACTTGATATAGTTATCTTACTTTGAAAATTGAAACACATTTTAATTTATTTTTAATGATGTAACCACAAATTCGTGGTTTTCGGATTTATTCCTGTACTTGTGCCAACCTACCTACCTGTCATTAGGTCAACGGGAAGTACCCTATAGGTTTTTTGACAGACACGACGGACAGACAGACAACAAAGTGATCCTATAAGGGTTTTCCTTTTGAAGTACGGAACCCTAAAAATTGGTCAAATCTAAATTTACCTAACCCATAAATGTACCCATAAAGCGTGCTTACTATATGCGATTAAAATAATATTTTTTAAATATATTTTTAAATATTTTGTTATATAAATGTAGAAACAAATTTTTTTATCGATGCAAAGTACATAATTTCCTTGCCAACCGTACTTTCAAGTGACATTTGACCGGTTACTATTCTTATATTAATCGCATTGTAGGTGTTACAACATTCAATTAAGTCTGCATTTTCTATCAAAACAGGCTTTTTAAATTTTAGTTTGTTGTTTCCTGGTGCGTCAAAAAAACTGGGAACCTTAGCGTGTAAAAAACAAGCTTCTTATAAGCTTTTGTGTGGCAGCTAGGAAGTAGGAAATGCTCGATGCTTCCGTTCGGATGCTCGAGCCAACAAAATAATACTTAATAAATTAATACCTAATAAATTATGCTATAATCCGCTAAAACAGACGAATCTGAGTGGTGTAAGATGCAGCATGCGATATGCACCTATGCGTTGCATTTTACTCTACTATGATCAAAACTTGTATGGTAGGTGTCTATCGACTGAAATTGACTTCGAAGTCATAGACTATAAAATTAAAATAACATTCCTACTTATCTAAAAGCAACATATAAGCAGTTCACATTTACCCCAATCACCCAAATGTAACTTTTTCGGGGAACTGTATTTAAAAAAAATTCTAATGACTTATGTAACTGAAAAACCTGCTATTTCACTTTATGGATTGTTCTACCAAAGTTTCCTGAATAGCCAAGTATATTTTTTGAAAGATGTTTATAATTACCCTGGTTGACCCTATGTATAAATTAATTATTTAATCAAATAGTTAAGTAATTAAGTATAATCAGGTAGGTATAAGTAGGTTTAAAAGTATTAAATATTTATTTATATTTTTATGTATTATACCTATGTTTGAATAGCTTTCAAAAGGACAGACAAAGGTAAAGAATGCGCAAAATTATCAGTATTATGCTTGCCGCTTTATTTTTATACATTACTCAGCGTTAATTAAAACTCTTATTTGAATAAGTATTTCTCATTATAATTATATTATAATTTTTGACTTAGTAAGTACTTGCGAGTATCTCCTTTAAATAAGTAGGATATTTTTATTAGTTCCAGTGTCGTAAAATTGCTTCTTACCGATTCAATTCTATCGGTTTTTGATTTGATGCACAAATTTTTTACTTGTCTATTCTATACCAAATCTAAGATGCATAAATATATTCTAAACACTATTTATAATATACGTTTTATGATTTAAAGATCTTTCTTAAAAAATATAAACCAAATATTTTGGATTCCTAATTAGTTTACTAGTTTAAGATCAGTTCAGTAAGTCGAAAATGGGTAACAGACAGATAGACAGATAAACGTTCGCATTTATATGAGTGTAAAAGTTTAGACTTGTACTGAATTATTACTTTTAATTCAAACGGTGGTTGTATAGTGCCCGGCAAACAACTTGGACCTGAAGAGGTGTAGTGGGTGAGAGTTGGTGGCGTCATCGGGACGCAAAAGTCGACGTATCAACCAATGGCGTACACCCCCGCCGACTGATCAACCAATCGCGTGCACCCGCCATTCGCCAGCCAATCGCGTCACAGCTACAGTTGTTTGCCGGGCACTGTAACTGGAGTGGTTGATCGTTGATGTGGCTACTGTCCCCGTTGCAGGAGTCTGCGCAAGTTCTTCCAGTACGTGCAGGAGGCGATGCCGGTGCGCATGCGCGAGATACACGTGTTCAACTCGGAGCCCATCGTCGATAAGCTGCTGATGCTCATCCGTCCCTTCATGGACAAGAAGTTCTTTGACATGGTAACATTGATTTAATTCATTCTGACTTACCTATAAAAATGCCTCTCGTCTTAAGAGGATCGTCTAGTTTATTGAGTTTTTTTCTTTCTTTTAATTTAACTTAAATGAAATACTAAAAAAACTAGCCGAAATCAGAACCATCTCCTTTTTGGAAGTTAAAACGTACTAGCCTAGATTAAGGTGTACTGAATCTAACGAAACCAAAATTGACTAATTTGGGGGTTATGTAAAAACGTTATCACCCGAAATTACATTATAGCTTTTCAAATCGACCCAATTTTCAATTGCATTACTACCTTTACAGATAAAGTTCCACCACAAAAACGAGGATCTGGAGAAGTTCTACGAGACAGTGGTCCCCCGAGCAGCTCTTCCCCCCGATCACGGCGGAACCCTCCCCGACACCCAAACCCTGCACAAGAAGTGTATGCAGACCCTCAAAGCCTTGGAGCCATACTTCCGATCTGAAGAGGAACAGAGGATCAACGCTTTGCCGGATAAGAAAAGAGATAAAGCCATGGAGAAGGCTTTCAAGAATTTGGAGATAGATTAGAGTGTAATCTCAGTATGAAATTTTACTTCTCACCAATTTTGAT
Source organism: Maniola jurtina (assembly GCF_905333055.1). Lineage (NCBI taxonomy): Eukaryota > Metazoa > Arthropoda > Insecta > Lepidoptera > Nymphalidae > Maniola > Maniola jurtina. The sequence continues at coordinate 1,599,611 of NC_060041.1, forward strand.
ATTAATCGAGAGTCAAAACAAAATAACATCAAAGTAAAATGAACCTAAAGATTTTTGATTTAAAGTCAAAAATTCAATACCATTGATTTTAATTGCGCAACGTTTCCGCTTGGAGCGCTGGCTGTAAATATACGTACAAACTTGAACATTAAAACAAGGCAGTTAAGACCCATTTTACTTTAACCCTGAAGTGTTTCGACTCTCAAATACTATCAACGTTGGTGAGAAGTAAACTCTTATACGGAGGGCACAGTTGGTTTCTGGTAAAGAGAGCTCTGGCAGTATGTGGACGGGTATAACACATAACAGAAATGCATCGAAAAGAGTGGCGTTAATCATTCTATCTCACCTTTACAGTATACCTGTGTGTATTGTGTGAGTGAGACGGAATGATTAGCATTGCTTCGTTTTGACTCATTTCTTTATTAAAACGAAAGTTTGACAAATTAATAAATTGGGCAAGGCCAGCCCCTTCTGCCGCGCAATCGTGCCTCACTATTAAATAAGCACTAAATAAATTAGTGAATCTCCCACTGCGCAAGTTCAATATCGGAACTCTCTTATCGTGATGCCAACTGTATAATTTCCTCAATTCTGTCACAGTACTTATTTACAGTACTTAGTTGTGATTTTTTTCTAAATGTCCAAAACAGTAACTAGGTAATTTTAAAAATATAAGTAGGTTTATGATAACTCAAACTACATTCACGATTGAAATAAAAATAATAATCTATCTGTTATCAGGCAATAAGTTACTTAGGAAGGTTGGTAAGGATAGTGCAAGACAAAAGGAAACAAAAAATAATTATTTAAATATACCGCGTTAACGCTTTCCTGACAATATGCCGCCTCATACGTCATCGTGACGTCACCTACTCCTAAACTTTGATTGTTAACTATTGCTGAGACTACGAGTTTACAAGCAGTTGACGTCATCAATCGTATTCGGCCAATCAAAGTTGTTTATTATCACGTGACTAAAGTAGAGAAAAAAAAAACATTTTCTTTGTCAATTTTCTCTTAAAATATCTCGTATTTTTCTTAACGGACTAAATAGCTCGTTTCTAAAATTCATATTCTATAAGGATGTCATCAATAGACGCTATATTTTTACATGCTGTCAAATACCTATTGATTAAAAAATTTTTCAATGAGCAACTTAGGTAGGTAACCTTAGATTATGGATTAATTGACTATTAACAGATTACAGATAGATTAATTATTATTACTTTCGGCCGTCAATCTCAATGTCCATGACAGATTAGTTTAGTGATTTTCGAATCCTAACATACGGGTTACCGATTTAATTAACTTATCGATTCCATTTTGAACTTTTTAGGAATTATACTATTTATCAATCGATGGATAGTCTGTGATATTGATGATGCAGATGATAAACGGGAAATAATAATTTGGATGGAGTACAATTTTTATTTCGTTGATAACTTAAAATAGACTTTAGAAATTTAGGGTACTTATTAGAAGCCAAAGCACCGCTGTGCGTTAGTAATACACTGCCTCAATCATAACACAAGTCAATTTTAGCGATGTTACCATTTAGCCAAATTTATTTTTCATAGAAAAATATCGATGTAAATCGAATATTATGCTTAGGATTTATTTAAAATTCAAATCACTTGATTTAAATACTATTCCTGATTACTTTCATTCAGTAGTTTCATAGCCTAATTATATGAAGTACTTAAAAAAAGAGGTTTTAGCTAGTGGACTAATTGTTTTTTTTAAGTTTTCTAAATATCTTGAATCTTAATAGTTTGAAATCTAAAGAAGGACTGCACACCAAAATATGAAGTATTGAGAAATATTCTTAATATAATAAAAATATACAAGTACAAAATATTATATTTTAAATTAACTTTTATTTTATATTGATATAAATATCAATTTAAAGAAAATTAAGTAGGTAATATTTAGAAAATGTTTAATGGGTTGTAGTTAACTTTTAAAATCTTATAAAATTCTGTAATATATGTATATCGATATTTTTGGAAACGAGAAAGTTTTAAAAACAAAATTTTATTGGATATCTTTGTATTTTAAGGTTATTGTATGCTCAGTATAATCATTTCAAGTGCTAAATATAAACGTGCTTAATTCTAAAGCGATACTAACATGCTTAAATTAATGCACAACTATATTCCTGCACCGGTGCATATTCGCCTTAAATTTGAAAAATTTATGAAGTATAAACTAACTAATATTCATATAAATATAATAAAGTAGAAACTTTTTTTCTAAGATAACTCTGCATACTAAGTAAAAACTCAGCCATTTTATCTCTATTTAATAAAGCTCGAAGATGAGCGTGAGACCAAAAAATTACTTGGCAATTACTTATTAAAATTTTCCTTCATTTGCCGCGCAGAGTAAAGCCAGCAGCATTTAGTGATTCTTAGAAAATAAAATACAGAATTTCTTATGTATAATAGGACTCCTAGTTTTGTAAAAATGATATGCAGGTATATTTTTCTGGAATTGGGATCCTGTGAAAGAATTTCACTAATGTGTATTGCTAGTTGCTAATAGAGTATTCTTGTAAGTAAATTGTAGAAAATACACTGATTGTCTTTATTTATTTAAAAGCATATTTTTGTATAAAAATAAGCATTTTTTATGATAATTCCTCACCTTTAATTCGAATTCAGGCGTATTGACAAATGCCAATATGCGATGGTGTGAATTTTATCATCGTTTTTTTTAATTTTGAATTGATTTTATATCCTATTCCAAAAACAATACAATAAAATATTCTACATTTATGTCAAATTAAAATTAAGTTAGATGGTGATGGTAAGTTAGATGAATAACTTTTATCGTTAATTCAATGTAGTTAAAAATCTTGTCTTTCCGAGTGAACTTGTTTCACATAAACCTAACTTCAGTATTCTAAGGCATTAATTTTAAGTTTACCTATAAAGTGTGTTTACTGAATAATGTGATAAATATTTTTAAATACTATTTTTTTTGGTTCTGAGAACCACAAGACATTTAGGGGGTTATTTAGCGAAAATAAAGATTTATTTGCTGTTATATTTTGTTTTATTGGAACCTCGCCTTTTCTTTACGTACCTATAGTAAACATTATTACAATAAGACATTAAAAATAAGTATTTTAAAAATAGAAATGGGAAGGTATGTACCTAAATTATTTTAAATAAAAACTATTAGTTGAATGACAAGTCGATTACAATGTACAAGTAAAAACACAATAAACATGATAAACATCTATAACCGCCCTCACCTCAGTCACGACTCAGGACTAATCGATATATTATCTATGACACGCTGACAGTCGAAATCACGTCGGGATATTGAGAGTCCAATTTTTTTTTAAATTGTACAGGTATTTCCAAATAATTATAATTGGACCTACATTGAATTGATGATCAGTGTTAATCAGTAGGGCGAAATGTTCTACTGTATTTTGAATAAAAAATCGATACTTAAACCGTCAACAAAATCGATAAATCGGTAACTGCTTCGACCCACCTCACTAGCTAGTAGTAGCTACGAGAACTGTCATGTCAGAGCTGTCAAACACTGTCAAACTATAAATAACCGTCGTTTTGCACCTGCCGTGTTTATAAGCGTAGATTAACAATAAAATTATGAATGAAAAGTGTTGAATTGATCGAAAATTCTTTGTTTGATGAACCAAAATATACATATTTTATTATTGTATGTCAATAATTTCGGAGTTTAAGTGTTAACCTCGCTTTAAATAGGTAAGTTACTTGGCACAAGATAGCGTTTATAAAAAATATATATTGTGTATTGATTTTAGTGCTATATTTTGTGAAAAGCTACGTTTATTACCTTAAAAAGATCACATATCTTAGTCTTAGCAACAAGAGGCTGGTTTTATAGAGTTTAAATGTAATCTTTGTTCAAATAAAAAACTGTTTTACTTGTGTCACTCATAAGTAAGTAGGTAAATTAGTTTCTTATTATTCTGAGTTGGCAAGTACTAGGGTATCCACATCATTCTTAACTGATAGGATCTAATCCATCCATAAACGTTTATGTGATTACTTGTAGGTTAATTCTTTAAAGAGATAGTATTTCATTTAACTATAAATACTTGACCTATAAACCTAGGTTTGTACTTGACTGCAATCATACCAAACATTAGGAGATGATGTAGCCTAAGGTGGTGTGCCTGCCTAAAAGGTGCCTTTTTACTTATCTTTTGAAGGCTTTTTTAACTTATTATAGTTAGCGGAGGAAAAGAAAGCCAGAATTGTGTTCCACATACTAGCAATGTGTGTTAGAAAAGAGGAAGCAAATAACTTCGTACTTTTTTCTGGCCAACCTGGCTATCTTTGATGATTTTTTGGCGCGTTTGGAACAGTTGTAGCTTTAGTTTTAAGTTTGAGACAGTCAAAAAGTGTACAATGGTACCCAATTTGAAATGGAATTAATGGTTAAGTATGTATTTCATTTCAGCATGCCATGGAATCAGTAGACAATAACAAATTTGAAGTGAAATCATCTAAAAGAAAAATAGAGACTGGGCCGAATGTGTATCTGAACCCCGCATTAGATCTGCTTGTAAACGAGGACCCCATGTGCAACACAGCCATGGAAATCACTGCTATCAAGAAACGCAAGCGGACTAAAAGTGATATTGCTGCTTTTGAAAATACTGCTTTAGATCTAGGTACTTTGTCTATATATTTATATGTCATACATATTTATATTTACATATATTACAACTTTGGTAATTTACATTGGTATTAGCGCCATCTATCAAAACACAAATCGTAAAGTTTTGCAGTGAAAATTCAAGCAGGCACTCACTTTCTTCATCTCAGACAGATAAGCGGATGCAAATTCAATTTCACAAATGACACACAAAAAAAATGCAAATTCACTCAACTAGACCAGGAGACCTTGTTTTGCTCAGTTAATATTACCATCAATTCGAGACACCCATAAAATTAATTTTGTATCATCTATTCATAGGTAAATGGTTAAACCTGTACAACAAAAATAATGTAAATGATTGATAAATGACTGTGATTTATGACATAGTAATGATAGGTACTTAATGATGTACAGCATGTAAGAATTTCAAATATTCTTTTTTCCTATTCTAGGCATCAGCCGAGCAGCAGTCAATGAGTTTTTGCAGCGTGAACTTGAAAACGTGCGCAAGAATATAAAACATTATGAAACTCCTGTTACACCCGAAAATAATGAATCTATGCAAACTCCTACTAAACCTACTGAATCTATGCAAACTCCTACAGAACCTATTTATGCTAATTTAACTGATTTAAATGGACAAACTATTAATTTACCTGAAAATCCTGTATGTCTAAATGTACAAAATAATACATCAAATGAAACTGTGTCTATGAATTCAGAAAGTTCAAGAGAAGATAACTTTGAAAGTTTAAATGAAAATATAATTGGAACAGAAGTGAATGATAAATTTGTACTGCATGATACTGATATAGAAATGGATTCGGGAATCTCAGGTGTTGATCAAAAATCTTTAAATCCACATGTCAGTGGACTAGTCGCTAACGACATATCAGCCATAACAAACACAACTAACATACAAGCAAACGTAACAAACCAAATATTTATGAATAACAGTAACCTAAGTCTAAGCTTCATAGATAGACTCGCTATCGATTCCCCAGGAACCTCAAACCAATCATTATATTTTGATGATGACTTAAACGAAAGTAACATTATGGAAATTAAAACTATAACAATAATTACCAAAAAAAAACTTGTTAATAATAAACTTGAAAATAAGAAAAACACTAATCCATTTTTAAATCCTAATCTAAACGTTGAAGATGTACCAGTAACTGAAAATCCTTTTATCGACAATCAAGACTTATCCAGACCAGAATTAGAATATAATATTGAAGATTTTAGTAGACCTCACGGAAATGTGGGACCAGTTCATAATTTAGTACCAAGACAACTGTTTACAAATGAAACAAACAGCACAATATCGACTGTCAACGAATCAGCCATGAATATGAACCCTGAATATGAAAACATAGATAGTTATAGGTCCGAAAGTCCTATATACGAAAATATAGGCGAAGATTTACCAGATTCCATGTACAATAAGCAAAGTAAAATTCTAGGCTGTGACGTATCACAATTCAGTGCTATCGATATCATGAACTTGAATAGAAACAGCCAAATAAATAAGTCAAACGAATCAAATGATAGCAAGAAAGATTTAAAACACTCACTACTTAAAGCGAGTAATAAGTTTTCAAAGAAAGTTTTTAAAACATTGAAAAAGAAATTCAAAGGTGAGAAGGTAGAACATAATGTGACTTTAAATCCTTATGAAGTGCCGCGAAAAATGCCTAAGGAAAAAATTGAGAAAAAGGATGCTTCTGGGATAGAAAACCCTGCATTAAATTTGGATAACTCAGATGAAATAGAAATCGAAGAAATAGATGCCGAACATGAATACGAAACGATAAAAACTATTAGAAATACGCGTTTAAATACAAATGTTACACCTCTAAAAGAAAAGGTTGAGGATAATTTCGATGTTTCTAACAAAAGTTATACGCCGGGCAAAAAAGTTAGGTTCGACTCGACTTTGAATAGAGAGAAGATAATAACTGGGAATAGTTTTGACTATGATATCCAAAGTCCGGGGTTTGATGCGAAAATCGATAAATATCACGATGAATTGGAAAACTGTATCAATGAAAAAAAGTTTATACAGCAAAATATGTAGTAATGTAGTACCTACTCATACATTTTTATGAACTCATTTCTGTAGATCAGAAAATAATCTATTTTTAATTTATTTGAATTTGTTTCTAAGACTGGCTCACTTTAGAGAGAGGGAGAGAGGCATAAGAGCGATGGAAAGAGAGGTGTTTATAAAATTTAAAGCCGCAGCATTCTGCGAGCTGAATTGCTCCTTATTGCGTTGTAACAAGAGTCACTATTTACTATACTACGTTTTTGCGAAGTGATCCTGTGCCTGTAAGTTACTATTATGTATTTTTTCTATGGTATAAGTTTGTACATAAAAGATAGGTATAAGTTTATAATTTTTATTATTATATAATTTTATTTAAGTTGCACAATTTTTTTCAATAAAGTACCTAAGCACTTTTTTTAGTTCAATGAAATGTTTCATGTCAGTATTGCGAAAATGAATATTGTGATTTTTTAAAGATAATCCCAAAGCATAATAATTTCCAAAGATCGCATGCATACCTACAATAAATTGTTGTATGTTTTTTATGTAAAAGTAAGGACGAAGTTCAACAGTATTTATTTATTTAAATTATTATAATATTGTGATAAACAAACCTTGCCAAATAAATGCACTTAAGCAACATTAAATTTTCTTTATTTTCGTATTATTGGATAGGCAACAAGAGTCATTCTGATTTTGTCCTTATAAAATGTAGGCTATGTCAACCGTACCTACCATAATAAAGAATCGATTGACACCTCATTCATCAAAATCGGCTCAGGAGTTTAGGCGCTATGGTGGAACATACGTAAAGCAAACATACCTGCATACATAGACTTCTAAAACCATAACCCTTTCTTTTGAATTTACCGTAGTCGGGTAATAACTTAAAATTTAAAAAACCCCGACACAAAAACCTCTATAAGAAAACTAGAAAAGGGTTGATTTTCAAACGGCTGAACCGATTTTCTTCGACTATAGCTAAGAACACTCTCGATCAAACCACCTTTCAAACAAAAAAAAAAAATTTAAATCGGTCCATTCGTTTAGGAGCTACGATGCCACAGACAGATACACACGTCAAACTTATAACAGCCCTCTTTTTGGGTCAGGGGTTAAAAATAGAAGGCAATAAAAAATAAACTACCAAGAAACTAGATATAATGATCTTTGAGTGCAATTGCAACCTTGCCTGATTGGATAATAGCATGCAGGCGGCTCGAATAGATCACTGCAATAGTTTAATCGGTGTAGTTTGCGTCAGCTGAACATAACTGATGCCGCGCTGTTGGTTCGCCAGTCAACCTTCCGCACCACGCGTTTTATGTATCGATGGTTTTATGAAAGTAAATTCAGCGTAGAGGCAGACATATCCTTTCCAAGTAGCGTCCAGAGCTCTGTTTACACTAACTAACTTTTTTTCCCTGTGCGGGACGCCCCGCACACCCGCACAGCCTCCGTGCTAACCTTGTGCGGGATAGCGTGGGTGTGCGGAGCGTCCCCCCGCCTTATACCCCGATTGCCATGTCGACATGTCGCGAACTATAGATTTTAGCATGGGCATTTGGCGGTTCCTCTGATATTGGAAAAAAGTACATTCTTGCCAGAGATTATTGTTAGTTTATTCAGTAGGAACAAAGTATCGAACAAGTTTACTAGTAGGTAGCTTTCATACCTACACTTGTAAGAATTTTGAAGATTCAATAGCCATATGTATAGGTAATAGGTAGGTAGATACCTACGCAAAATATTTTGACATTGAAAACCCATAACAACAAACTCGTTAAGCGCTTTGCGTATATGACCAATTGCCGCAATCTACTGTTTTATGATCCTTTTATAAGAAGCCAAACATTTCCATTGCTTCAATTGATTTTTTATTAGAGCCCAATATAATAATGCCCATAGAGTAAGTCAAAACGGTCATATGGTTTGATTTGCTAAATTGAATCTTCATCGAGTTGAAATAAGCCTGTAAATATTTTTTCACAACTGCAGGTAGGTACTTACCTACTTAGTATTAGAAAAAAATCAGTTTTAAAATGATTTTATTGGCTTTTAACTTTTATTTCAATGCAAGATGATGCCCGGATGCCCGCGACTCCGCCTGGATTTTTCGAGAACGCCACGCGCCAATGTGAGCTCCGATTTTCCAAAAAGAAAAGTGCTCTATGGGCTATGAAAAGAAAAAAGCAACCGCCGAGTTTCTTGCTGGTTCTTCTCGGTAGGAAAGGCATTCCGAACCAGTGGTAAATGCTTTTGACGATTCAAAAGAATGTAAAAGTCTAATTGAATAAAAATATTTTGAATTTGAATTATGGCCGTCTCCGGGATGTTAGCTATCTCTGTACCAAATTTCGTCAAAATCGGTTAAGTAGATGGGCCTTGAAAAGATGACAGACAGACGGCACACACTTTCACACTAATAATGTTAATTAGTAGTGTGGATGGAATAAGGATTTAAATTACTAAATGGCCTTAAAAACAAAATAATGTTCAATTCCCGACAGGTCGACATGGCAATCGGGGTACCGTAGAGTCTCCTAACTTCAACTTATATGCCTAACATCGGCTAAAATTTAAAAAATTCAATATTTTTTTTCCTTTTATGGAAACACTAATTGTAGTGATTTGGGAAGTATACATATTTAATCATGGCACCATTGCAATGTCATTTGTCAAAATATTGATGGCCATTTTGTCACAATCGTGAGTATCTTCGGATCACGCACACGCTTCTTTTTTACCGACCCCGAAAATTTGTGTCATTACTCAATACTGCTTGGAGGTAAGTTTTTTAAATCTTTACTACAGTTTACTCATATAATCTATTACCAAAATTAAAAAAATCATTCAGATATGTTCGTTAACTACAGAAATATTAGGGCAGACAATGTTAGGATACAATCTGTAATGTGATGTTTTTCTAACTTCGTCTGCCCTTAGGGTCGTCAAAATTAAAATAAGAACTTTTTTTTTGTACTATACTTATATGAAAAAGTCTGGTCTGTATTTTTTCTTACTCTATACCCTCTATTCCTATTTAAAACTGTTATGTATCTGAATAATTACCAAAACGTAGATATATTGTATAAATAACTATATATTTCCTACATAACAAAATGTAAAGTAAGTTGATAAAATAGTTGATTTCTGGCGCATTTAAGGTGTTTTAAATTAATGTTTGATAATAAAAGGTTTCTTTAAATATAAAGTTACTAGGTTTTTCCTGTGGCGCTGCCTGCATGAATGTTGTTTTTTTTTTTATTGATTCTGCATGAACCATGGCTTTTTCACGATGAAAAGTAGCCTGTGTATTAAGTCAGGGTATAATTTATTTCCATTTCTAATTTCAGCCAAATAGGATAAACAGTTGAGACTTGTGATGTAGGAGAACTCCTGAAGGAGGATATTTTATCCTGAAATCCACGGTTTCCGCGGGATTTATGATAAACCAAAGTTCACGCGAGCGAAGCCGCGGGCAAAACCTAGAAATTTTATAAGAAAAACTTTTATTAACAGACATGCGCCAACTAAAAGTGCTAGAAATGAATATTTGAAGAAAATTAACAATTACAAAATATACCACTATAAATTTATATTTGCAATAGTCGATTATTTTAATTTTATTTATAGGTAATCCAAAAACTCTAGACATGAATCGAGAATTCGTAAAAAAGAAAAAACGATCATATACAGTTGCTTACAGCCTAGACATGTTGGATTTAGCATTAGAATGCCTAAGAAAAAGACAGTTTTACGATTACTACGATTAAAGTGTTTAATTCATTCATCATATTTCATTTTTATTTACGATACCTTTGTGCCACCCCTGAATTTAAGAACGATTTTGGACAAAGTACGCCCTAACTTCGTCTACCTAAATAAAAGTATAAAATATATAAAATTAAAAGGCTTTAAGATAGTGTATTTGGACTTTTGAATAATTTTATATTATTTATATTTTTTTGATAAAATTGGCATTATGTTTAAAATAAATTTCCTATGCATAGATGAAGTTTGGAATTTCACCTTTACTTCGTCTATTTTTTTAACGGTCATTAGCTTGCCTAAACTATAAACAGTAGGTACACTTTCATACACACATAAAAAGAACTATTACCATTGGACGATGTTTGTCAGACATAACAGATTTTTTTACATCCGATTGGCGGAAAATTTGAAAAAACGGTCAAAAGCAGACGAAGTTAGGGAACTCTACGGTATGAGGTGGGGGGACACCCCGCACACCCGCACGTCACATGTGCTATCCTGCATCGGGTTAACGCAGGGGCTGTGCGGGTGTGAGGGGCGTCACCACCCCGATGTCCATGTCGACCTATCGCGAACTATTATATAGATGGCGTTATATCCTGTTATCTTGCAATGTTTATTTCTTGTTTATTTATTTTCCACACGTTCAATTGTTTAGTTACCAAACAGATAAGCTAGTTTCAATAAACGTTTGCATTGTGATTGCACCATTTAGTACCTTATAGGTATTTTAAACAGGAGATGTCAATATTTGAAATGCAGGCTACTGCATGTTGAAATGTTGGTATGTTGGTAGATTTGTGGTTTTAGTAGTTACAGGATTGTAAATTTATATATTTACCTACCGTAATATAATATTATGATTAGGTACTTACTAGCTTTTTTCTGCGACTCCGCTTAGATTTGGGTTTTTTTAAGATGCCGTAACAATTTCTCAAAATCCTTCCGTAATGGGAGTTCGAGATATTATTTTTATTTTAGAACTATGTCGGTCGCCACAGGTTGACACTATACGAACCTAGAGTCCTAACTCCTAAGACGGACTACTCACAACTATCTCACTAGATGGCACCACAAGTCAATCCCTCACTATGAAAGTCTGAATCACGCTTACGATGTTTTAATCCCAGAAGACTTAGATATATAGGTACAGGGTCTAATTAAAACGCTTGCAAAAACTATTATACTATCCAAACACAATCCAATACCAGAGGCAATAACCATTTTCCTTAAATACTCGTCGTTTTGATGATTTAGTATTTTTCGAACCCGCAATGTATACCGTGCAAAACTGCCCGCTGACGACGCGGCATTGATCCTCCGAACCCAACTACGCAACGTTCGTTGACCATTCACGTCAGTCAATTGTTTTATTTGCAATATTTGCGTTCGGTTATATTATACTCTTCAAAATATTTCCTCCATCATCATCATGATCAACCCATTGCTACACTACTGAATACAAGTTTCTTCTCAGAATGTTTTTTTTTTTTCTTCGGGGGAGGAAAAAATCCCTACGGACTTCTGCCGGCTGGCAGGGTGTGTCCGACTTGCACAGACTAAAATAACCTCCCCATGTCGTCCAAGGTGAGCACGGAACTGCGTGGCATTACTTCGTGCTGACCTCCCAAATCTCGGTCTTCCTCTTTTCTCAGAATGATATTTATGGGTTTGGTCATACGCTACCACGGTAGCCAAGTGCGGATGGCAGATATTATTACTAGGGAGATTACTTACCTAAATATCCTGAAGAATACAGACAGACAAGTGACTTTGCGCTTTATCTGTTTATTGTATTGAATTAATAGAGGTGTGTATAAACTCAGTTTAGCAGAAAATCCCAAATAAACAACAAACTGAAATAACAAGTCGGTCGGTGTTTGCGAAGCAATCGAGGTGCCGAGTTCAGTCAACGCGAGGCAAATAATGTCAATGAGTACAGTATTCATGTACCTACCTACATTTCAACATTACACGTATATAATATACCAACTATATATTTTTTTAAGGGCGCTGCAGTGCGCAGAGCATACTGGATCCGTATTTAAAGTGAATAATAAATTCGAAATTCGCGAAATTCGAGTATTTTTAGTGGAATAAGTGTAAAACTCCATACAACTCGTGAGTGGAAGTGTTATCTAACATATACAACGAAAGATTACTGTGAAAAAGGCTAAAAATACATTGGCCGTTAACAATCAATAGTGGAAATATGGATTGTAAACAAAAGTGTTAAAGGACTACAATACACTGAAATCTGTGCTAAGGTAATTAATAAACATTATCCTATATATTAAAGTACATTATAAACAGTAAAACGAACATATAAAGTGAAATACGAAGTTTTATAATTATTAAACTAAAAAGTGAAATAATGAGGGTGGTCTTAAATTAAAATACACTGACAAGTACTATTCAGACTAGAAAATAACACTTACATATTTCATCATAACAAGTAAGAGGCCTGGTGGCGGAATTAGAACAACGTCGGTCTTCACATAGGATAAATACCGAGTTCGATCCCCAGTCCCGGACTAGCATTTTTCGCTTTTTCGGTTTTTTAAACTTATAAAGATGGAAGAAATATTACAGCGTCTAAAAAATATTCAAGAGGACATCAACGAAACAAAAGAGAGTGTCCGAAAGAGCGAAACTAACCTTATTAACAAAATAAACGAGAAATTCGACGAAGTTCAAAGTAAACTGCAAAACCTACAGATTACGGTTAGTTCGCAGGAACAGAGACTTGACTATCTTGAGAAACAAGCCAGAGAAAGAAATATTGTCATTTTCGGCGTAGAGGAAAAAGAGCAAAACTACGACGACTTGCACAACAAGATTCTCGTAATATTCCACGATATAATGAAGATAGATTGTACGAGTTTGGAAATACAATCATCGAGAAGACTGGGTAAAAAAGGCGAAAAGGCTAGACCGATTATTGTAACACTTTCTACACTAAAAAGAAAAATTGAAATCTTACGAAAGAAAAAAATACTAGAAAAGGTGAACTATTACATAAAGGAAGACTACCCGCCGAAAATTTTAGAAATTAGAAAAAAACTTCGAGAAAAAGCGAAAGAACAGAGAGAAAACGGAAAAAAAGTGATAATTAAATATGATAAAATGATTATCCTTCCACAAAAAGAGACAAAAAACAACACAAACAGAGGAAACAAACGTAATTTTCCTGAAACGTCTCCTGAAAATAATAGCGGATCTATAAGAAAAACCAAAGATACGACCCAAGTACAAAAAAAGAATATCTTGACATCTTACTGGGCCAACAAACATACACCAAATAAAAATGAGAAAAACATTACCCCAGAATCCACAGTAGCATCCTATAATAGTGGCGCAGCAGAATAGCAATTATCATCTAAGGACCCTCCCCCTCCTCCAACACGGTTGGTCACCGCGGAGGAGTACGACCCAAACCCCCCAGTTTCATCTACATCATTTCAACTCAAAACATTAAAAATTTGCACATACAATGCTAGATCTCTCGCTTCTCCGGAGAGACTCCTAGAACTAAAACTTGCCTTACGAAAAATTAACTTCGATATAATAGGCCTTGCTGAAGTAAGACGCGAAGGGTGTGGTATAGAAGAACATACAGACTTTATTCTATTCTATAAGGGAGAACATCCAGGATTACACGGAGTAGGATTTATAGTGAAAAAAGAATATAAGAAGAATATTATTAATTTCTCTGGCCTCTCAGAAAGAGTAGCACTCCTACAGTTAAAATTTAACTTTCTACCTATTTCTATTATACAAGTATACGCACCAACAGATTCGTCAACCGAAGAGGACATACTCCACTTTTACAAAACTTTAGAAAAAGCACATGAAATTGCAGATAAAAATGTTATAGTGATTGGCGATTTCAATGCCAAAATTGGTCAACCAAAGAGTAGTGAAAAGCTAATAATGGGCAGATATGGCTACGGAGTAAGAAATAAAAAAGGTGAAATTTTAATTTCATACGCCTACGAATATAAGCTAGCCATTGTTAACACCTATTTCAACAAAAAGGCAAATAGACGATGGACTTGGATCTCTCCAGACCGAAAAATTAAAAACGAAATAGATTACGTTTTGACTAACTTACTGAAATACGTCACAAATATCGAGGTACTTAGTAAATTTGATTTTCCATCTGACCACCGATTAGTGAGAGTCACTTTAGAAATAAAACATTTAAAAAAGAGTAGGAAAACTTACAAATCTTCTATATACATACCAAAGAGCGAATCAGAAATCCAATTATATATCACAAACCTAGAAACAAATCTTAAAGAACTAGATTCCTTCAACAGAACGTATGATGCAAATGCTATTCAAATCTACTACAACATATTAGAGACATCAATTAAAAATAGTTTAGAAGCCAACAACATTCAGAGTAAGAACAAAGATGACATTCTAAGTGAAGAAACCAAAAAGCTCATAAAACAGCGCTCCGAACTTATAAAAAGTGCAGATAAAGATAGAGACGCGCGACGTCAATTAAGTGAATCATTCAAAAGGACAAATAAAGCAATCCGAAACGACTATGAAAAACATAGACAGTCAACAATAGTAAAGAATGTAAATAAATTTAGAAGCTGCAAGAAGGCTTTGAAAGAACTAAATACACATAAAGACTGGATTCAGACTCTAAAAGCAGGTAAAAGAGAAACAAAGACAAGAAAAGAACTTCTGGATTGCGCTACCGACTTTTATAGACAACTTTATATGGTACTACCAGAAACACAAAATACGGGAATAGAAATGGAAAAAGACTATATAGAGGACGAATTAAAACCAATAGATGAAATCGAAATAATAAAATGTATCAAAACACTGAAGACGGAAAAAAGCACAGGACCTGATAATATACCTAATGAGCTATTAAAAATTGCAGCTTATCAATTAGCAACACCAATAGCTCACTTATTCAATATGGTTTTAAATACTGGAACCGTTCCCGAACAATGGACCTCATCGGACATAATATTACTGTATAAAAAAGGCGATCCGATGGACATATCCAATTACCGACCAATCAGTCTTCTTTCGAGCATTTACAAACTGTTCACTAGTGTTCTATTGAACAGAATTGGCCCTCAAATCGATAAATACCAACCGATTGAGCAAGCTGGATTTCGGACGGGTTTCTGTACAATAGATCACATACACGCAATGGAACAAGTCATCGAAAAATACAAAGAATTTAACAAAACCCTCTATATCGCCTTTATCGATTACACCAAGGCGTTCGATACTATCTCTCATGACTCAATTTGGAGAGCATTAATTGAATGTCAAATACACAGAAAATATATTGACATACTCAAAGCAATCTACAATAACAGTACCAGTAGAATCAAACTAGAGACCAGAGGCAATGTAATTCAAATTAGGAGAGGAGTCAGACAAGGAGACCCGCTGTCTCCAAAGTTGTTCATTGCAGTATTGGAGGACATATTCAAAAAACTAGACTGGACACACGAAGGTATCAAAATTTCAAAACGCTACCTAAGTCATCTAAGGTTCGCAGACGACATCGCCCTTTTTGCAGAAAATAGTAACAACCTTGAAAAAATGATACAATCCTTAGATACAGAAAGTAAAAAAGTCGGTCTTCATATGAATACAAATAAAACTAAAATTATGACTAACAGTTACCACAAACAAATATATCTAAACAACACAGAAATCGAATACGTAAATTCCTACATATACTTGGGAAAGCAAGTCTCATTTAGCGAATTAAATACAGAAGAAGAAGTAGATAGAAGAATTACATTAAGTTGGAACAAATACTGGGCGCAAAAAGAGATTATGAAAGGAGACTACAGTATGCATATAAAAAGAATTATAATGGATACATGCATACTCCCTACGCTAACTTACGCCAGTCAAACCTGGGTCTACACCAACAAAATTAAGCAGAAGGTAGCCGTTTGCCAAAGAGCTATGGAGAGAAGCATTTTAAAGTTACGCAGGCTGCATAAAGTCACAAACAAAAATATAAGAAAAAAGACGAAACTGACCGATGCATTGCAACGAGCATTACAGTTGAAATGGAGATGGACAGGACACCTTGCTAGAACGACTGATCAAAGATGGACATTCACAACTACAACATGGCCTGGTCCTGCAGGAAAAAGACGAGTGGGAAGACCAAGGTCACGCTGGTGTGACGATTTAGTACCCATAGCGGGTAAAAACTGGATAAAAAATGCAAAGGATAGAGTTAAATGGCAGAAACTGGGGGAGGCCTATACCCAATGAGGGATCCTTATCGATAAAATAAATGTATATAGACTAACACTAGCATATTATACTAACATTAATGAGGTTAAGAAACTAAATTGTAATAGTTAAGATTATACATAAGGAAAAATTTGTAAGATAAGGAATAAATAAAGGCTTAATAATAATAATAATAATAATATTTTTTTATTTGAAAATATTACGATAATTAACTTAAAGCTGTAATAAGCTTGATAGCCTTGTGGTAAGAACGTCCGCCTCCGAATCGGAGGTCGGGGGTTCGATCCCGGGCACGCACCACTAACTTTACAGTCATGTGCGTTTTAAGCAATTATAAGGAAAATATTGTGAGGAAACCTGCATGCCTGAGAGTTCTCTATTGTGTTATCAAAGGTGTGTGAAGTCTGCCAATCCGCATTGGGCCAGCGTGGCAGACTATGGCCTCAACCCTTCTCATTCTGAGAGGAGACCCGTACTCAGTAGTGGGGCGGAAATGGGTTGATCATGATGATGATGATGAACTTAAAGCTAGCCGCCTTATCTATTACCGTACAAATCATGCCCGCGTGGAAATGGTGCCAAGAATACTGACTGCATTGCCACGCTGGACAGCCAGGCCAATCCGTTGCGCAAAAAAATGAGCTAGTCCTTTTGTCACCAGATGAGGCAGTTAATCGCGGTGAAATGTATCGTAATATTTTTAGTCTTACTCTAACTACTAGGCCATTAACCTCTTACGTAACCCCATGTTTTATTTTCCAGACTTTTAGTACAGTACGTGACTAAGGAATTCTAAGATAGGTCAGGTTGTTGGTAAAAGTCTGGCGATTGAAAAGTTCGGCTTTCCAAGTGAAGTCATATAAAAGTGGGGTTCTATTTTATTTGTCGGGGTGTTCTGAGGATGTTGACCTGGTTGGCGCAGTGATGTTTTGCACTTATGGGGTGGAAGTAGGGCATACAGATATTATATTATTTTATTCAGATACAATTAGTTAGCCCTTGACTGCAATCTTCCGGTGGTAAGTGATGATACAGTCTAAGATGGAAGCGGTAAGCTTGGAAGCGGTGTGGCAGTTTTTAGGGCTCCGTACCTCAAAAGGAAAAACGGAACCCTTATAGGATCACTTTGTTGTTTGTTTGTCTGTCTGTCCGTCGTGTCTGTCTAATTCAAAAAGAGTTCTCGCGGCTGAAGAAAAAGGCACAATAATTTGTAATTCACAAACTAAATCCTCTAAAAAAGTCCTCTAAAGCCTCTCATCATCGTCACTATCATTATTCTCAACCCGCCTGCCTACTGAGTTAATGGTCTCTCCTCAGAATGAGAAGAGCTCCACCACGCTGGCCAAGAGCGGATTGCCAGACTTCACAAATTTTTGTGAAGGCATGCAGATTTCAAAAATATAGAAAGAAGACCACCAAGTACGGATACATATTGCGTATATTTTATTCGTATAATACATCACTGCTTATTTTCCTGTAATTTAAGGTTAAATATGTATTGTGTAATATAATTGATCCAATTAGGTGAGTAGGTAGGTACAATAAGTGTAAATAATTGTTATCAAGGATGCTTAATTACAATAACAATAAAAAATCGGAGCTAAATGTCCAAATTGTATAAAATGAAAGCAATTATTTTTAAATCGATAAGCGTTTTAACCAATTAATATAATTCTAGTATTTCTATTGTAAGTAGGTATATCTACTTTGATGTTGCTTAACTTTTTTTATAGCCTCGATAGCTCAACGGTTGAGGAGCGAACTGAATTCCGAAAAGTCGGCGGTTCAAACGCACCCGTTGCACTATTGTCGTACCCACTCCTGGCACAAACTTTACGCTTAATTGGAGGGGAATGGGGAGTATTCGTCATGATTAGCATGGCTAATATTTAAAAAAAAACTTTTTCTGTTGGCCTACCGTCAAAGTTGAGCCGCCAAGGCGATTTAGCGTTTCGGTACGATGCCGTATACCTATTAAACTGATAAAGAAGTATGGGTTTAATAAAACCCTTCCAATCTAGCCCGCTTCCATCTTAGACTGCATCATCACTTATCAAGCTACCAGTTACCACCAGGTGAGATTGCAGTCTAGGGCTAAGTTGTACTGGAAATAAAAAAAACGGTTTAAAAAGCATGCCCTATAGATTTCAGACTGAGTTGCGACTTGCGTCATATAATTATTGACTAGCTGATCCGCTCGACTTCGATCGGGTAACAGATATAAATTAAATTCAAAATATTTTTATTCAATTAGACTTTTACAAGTACTTTTGAATCGTCAAAAGCATCTACCACTGGTTCGGAATGCCTTTCCTACCGAGAAGAACCAACAAGAAACTCGGAATTCGAAAATCGGTTGCTATTTGTGTGTACTCGTAGCTAGGGAAACCTATCATAAGCGTGTTTTAACACTCACTTGACCAGATTTTAATTCGAGTAAAGTATAGATTAAAAAAAATAAGTATTCTGTATAATTAAAGCCTAGGTAGGTATATTTAAAAATAACCTACCTAAGTAAAATTTTTGTAAAGGAAATCTGGACCACTTTGTCAATTTTTTTTCGCAGTTTCTTGGGATATTGAGTATGATGGGTTTAAAACATTTTTTTTTTCATTTCGCAGTGGAAATACTTGTATTTTTTTTTGAGAATTAGCTGTATAACATCCGGAATTATCTTACTTTGTTTGTAGTTTACGTAAATTACGTAAATAATTAAACGTAATAAGTTGTTAGTGCGCAAACGCATTCTTATATCAGAAACAACCTTTTCTGAAGTTCATACATTTATTAAATATTTACAATATTACTTCATCTTATCAGGCAAGTCTCTATGCAGTGTAAACATTATATTATTATGTACTACGTGATATCACTACATAATAATATGACAAACTCCCGCCGCCGACGTGTCTGTCTGTACGCTCTAAACTCAGAAACTATTGAAGGGGTTTTCATTAGGTTTTCACGAACGGATAGAGCGATCCTGTACCTATATAATTTATAAAGGTTTATTGTAAATTGGCTGAACTATGATAATATTCTCTCAAAAATCCAGCCACCTGAGATGGGTCTCATTGGCCTTATGGTTGTTTACGCAGTAGGTATGGGTGTATGTAGGTACATAATACATATTATGTACTACACCCATCTGCGTAAACCAAACTAAACTATGAAAACAAACTATAGATTATACTTGGGTATTACGGTCTTGTCGCAAGGGTGACGAATGAAAAACAACTTACATAAGTTTTGTGAAAACAATGTAATGTGGAAAACTCCCCTTAAACAGATTTTCAAAAAGTTGCTGAGGGTATTTTGAACAATTAAACTATGTATACGTAGGTACATTTTGCTCTTGCTTGGTACCTTGCTGTTGAATCACTCTTCATACATCTTTTGGTGTAAATCGCATCAAAATCCGTTTTGTAGTTTAAAAGATCTAAGCGTACATACAGACAGCGGGATGCGACTTTATTTCATACTATGTAGAGATACGTATATATCTTCTAGTATTAACTCACGTCATAAAAATGCAACTGTAATCCATCTATAAACAGAATACAGCTGTGGATGTCAAGTAAACACATTAACATTTGTTAAGTCAAGGTTTTAATCCGCATATTATGTTGATGAATTTCAAAGTTGCTTGGCAATAATCAGCTTTACTAACTGCTACTTTTGAGCTTTATTATTTTTAAAAAAAAGCTGCTAAGATTTTTGCCGGCTCCGAGCCGATGGAAAAATCCTGGCATATCATTAGTGATCCAAATTGCTCTACATGAAACAGGTAGGTAACATTCCGATACTTTTTCAATACATGTGAAGCCGGGGCGGGTCGTTATAGTTATAATTTAAAAAAAAAACGTCAATTTTCCCGCGCTCCACGTCGTCAAGTGTCCTCCTCAGTCCTCCGGCACTCTGTGGCCCTGTGCCGCGTACAGACTACGCATGTCTCCTCTCAGTATTGAATGGACTAGCTAGTTCGTAGCGATTCTCTTTACCAACAGTCCTCTTTGGCGGACTTATTGATTTTCAGTGCTAAATATGTAAAAGAGATTATCCGTGCGAGTGATTTAAAAAAAAACAGTGCCTTTCAAAGTGTTAATGTAAAATAACCTTACATAAAACCGACAATTAAAATACCCATCGATCCCAAGTAAGTACAAAGTAGGTCAGTTATTATAACCCTTACAAATTGGATTATGGATTGTTTGTTTTATAATGGGGTTATATTGGGAGTACATTTCTATTTATACCCGTTATATGTATTTTAGAGGCGGTGAATTTTAATCTGGTTAAAAAATAGATTGTTTTTGCGTGGAGGTTGGATGTCGCAACTCGCAATGTTTTTGTTTACCGAAGAAGTTAACGTACCTAGACCTACCTACTGGTGAAAAAATATAAGCCGTGCCTGGTACTTTACTATTTGCGTAGTCATTACTCCTGATGGTTCCGTAGGCTTTCATTGAACACACACACATTTTCTTTGGCTCTATTCATCAGTAGAGAGACTTCTCTACAATCAAACATATTTTCCATTGCTATATAAATTCTTGGTCAAAAAAAGTAATAACAGTTCGTTTTATTGAGTTACGAATATGATGAAAATAATAATTAAGTAATTATATGGATTAAGGAAGGAATTTTAGATTTAAACTTAGAGATATTATTTATTTAAAAGTATTTTATTTATTTACTATAATAAGATTATTTTTGTAAATATTTTGTGAATAAATAGGTACCTACTTACTTAAATATAAAAATTGCAGAACAAAAACATCATCCAAACCAGCTGTAACGAGGCACTTAAAATATTTAAGTATTTATAGTACCTACTAGGTACCTATTTGTAAATAAACTTAAAATATTTTGCGAATAATTTGAATAGGTACTTAATTAAAATAAATTCAATTCGATAACTTTAAAAAAAAAATACTGCGCATTAAGTATACGAAATTATCGTACCTATGTATTGATGTAGAATATTATACATCATTACGGTCAGTTTCTCATTGATTTTCATGAACTTTTTCCATACGGGCCTACGGGGCAGAAGAGTTGCGTAGGTCCGCAACGTAGTTCTTCCTATGTAACCATTCTACGCACCATAATCGCACATATGCGTTCCGTAATTATAATATGACGTGTTATTATGTATGGGATTTTAGTTCGTACGTCTAAGTTTACGAAAAAACTACAAAAATAATACGAAGGCAGTACGTGTAGTAGGTAAGACCCGTGATAGCCTAGTGGTTAAGCCAAGTCTCCTATTTGGGAGGTCGGGAGTTCGATTCCGGTCACGCACTTTTACCTTTTCGAAGTTTGAGTGCTTCAACTTTTTAAGCAATTAATATCATTTACTTTAACCGTGAATGAAAACATCGTGAGGAAACCTGCATGCCTGAGAGTTCTCCATAACGATTTTAAAGGTGTGTGAAGTCTGCTAAGCTGCACTTGGTCAGTGTGGAGGCATTAAACCCTTCTCATTCTGAGTGGAGGCTTTGGGAAACTTATTATGGGGAACTTTCGGACTTGCAGATTTCCTCACGATGTTTTCACTCACCGTATTAAAGGGCAGTTAACAGCAAGGCAAGTGATGTTTAATTCGCACATAGATCCGAATACTTGAGCGCTGGATTCGAATCTTGGACTCCCCGAATCCACTGAACCACTAGGCTATTACCGCTTTCTTGTTCTATTGTCCCCTTTATGTATTTGACAAAGTATCTCATTATCGCATGCTAACTGCAGACTTGGTATAAAGACAATGCTATATTATTGTATTGTTGTGTCGGCAATTAACTTGCTTCATCATAGAATGCAAATTACAAATTTATTTTTATTCATATTTTGACCTAAAATGGAGAAGGTTCTCAATTCGAAGTGTATTTTTCTTGTACTTACCCATATTCCTCTTAGATTGCTGCCATTGGGTTTAGTGCATGTAAATGCACCTCATTTAGGGTTGCCACCTGTCACTTCTTGATTTACGGGTGACCAGCATCAAAAATACGGGTTCAAGGTTTTTGAAGGGAGACCGCCTTCACTGTATCAATTTTGAGTCGGTTTCGGCTACGCGGGTATTGGGCATTGGCCCACGCATTGCCGCACGGAGAAAATATTCCATTTCTCTTAAGAGTGCTCTCCATGGCCACTCCAAGTCAAGCGTGAGCGCATGTTGTTCCAATCAACATTTACGGGCGGGACATATTCAAGAGTGAGATGGACAAGTATATACTTTTAAACAAACGTAACCGTAACATTTGGAATTATTATTGAGTAAAGTTGACCTTAAAGCCGTTAGTTTTGCAATTTTGTTTTCTACGAGGTCAAAATTATTATTACTTGCAATAGAGATATTTCAAGGGGCATCCGTATCTTTCAAAATAAATATACTTCATATAATTTTATTATATTTTTTGCTGTCGAGTATAAATAATAAAGATATAATTGGTTAATTTTAGATCAAGAACAACAGAAAAAACGTCAAGTACGATTCTGACTTTACGAACCTTTTTTTTTGTGATGTAAGCAAGAATTCACGGTTTTCGGATTTTTTCCTTTCTTTCTGCTATATAAGACCTACATCCTTCCAAATTTCATGATTCTAGGTTAACGGGAAGCATGTACCCTATAGGTTTTCTTGACTGACATGATAGACAGACGGACCGACAACAGAGTGGTCCTATAAGGGTTTCTTTTTTCTTTTGAGGTACGGAACCCTAATAATCCTACTATTATTGTAAACGCGAAAGTTTGTATGTAGGTATGCATAATGTATGTAAATGTATGGATAGATGGATGATTGATTTGTTACTCTTTCACGCAAAAACTGCTGGTGGCACGCGAAGGAAGCGCGGGCATCAGCTTGTAGAATAATAAAGTTGTCGTACCGCGATGTATATTATGTGTGCAATTTGTAAACTAATACGACAACGTAGGCTTATGGTATTTTAATTGCGACAATGGCAGTATCATCTTCACAGGTTTATAAAAAAATCTTTACTTGATAAGGTCCAGTTTAAGAAATTAGCTCTAGTATCGACTAATTTGTGAGTTACAGTCGATACTAGAGCTAATTTCTTAAACTGGACCCTTTCAAGTAAAGATTTTTATATAAACACGTGTGGATGATACTGTTAATGTCGCAAATAGAATGTCATAAGCATAGTTTGTCGTATTAGTTTACAATTCACACATAATATATATCGCGGTACGACAACTTTATTATTCTACAAGCTGATGCCCGCACTTCCTTCGCGTGCCGACCAAGCAGTTTTTGCGTATAAAATTGGTTGTCTGTAAAGTTGGTTTACTGACGATAGTTGAACGTGACAACAAAGGCCGATTGTGCTTCTTTGTCGCTCGTTCCGCGCTCTCGCTTGCACTTCAAGCCTTACATGGAACGCCTCAGAGCGAGGTAACGCCGCATGAGTCATGTTTTTTCGTGCGTGCAGCCGGCTCTATCGAATTATAAGACGTTGTCACGTCAAAAACCAAATTAAATTTGAATTTCGCGGGCAGGCCCGTCGCCCCTGCTTTGTAGACAAGATGTTGCGGTAGGCAGGTGAAGTAGTAGGAAGCAGCTAGCTCGTCGTATGAAGTATGAACGATCGCACGTAAGAGCCGCGACCCCGCGCCGGAATGTGGAATATTTTTATTGATATTAATGTGGGACGCAGCAGGCGCAGACAAAAATAAGAATTGTACACGACGCTACAATATTACGTACATCGTCATAACTTCCAGAGTTCCACGCGTTTATTCTGAGTTCATAGAGGCTAGTGGAAGGCAAGAAAACCGGCCAAGTGCGAGTCGGACTCGCAAACGAAGTGTTAAAAGATCTAAGCGTACCTACATACAGACAGACAACGGGAAGCGATCTTGTTACCCGACTGCGGCAAAGCCAGGAAGGGTTGTGATTTTCGCAGTCTATGTATGTATGTTTGTATCCAGATTCCGTGTGTTCCACCGTAGTGCCTAAACTACTGGGCTGGTTTTGATGAATGAGATGTCAATTGATCCATTGTAAAGGCCCGGGTGACATAGGCTATATTTTATACGAAAAAATTGACCTAACGGACATCAGAAAAAGTGGAGGTCTCCAAAAATTTTTTTTGCTATTGTATCGAGTGGGATGTCAAATGAAAGAGGAGAAAATTCTGAGCTCATGAACATTATACCAAACGACAGAAAAACAATTTTGCTCTAATATTTCAGCGTTTATTAAGACGATCGCAGTCGGGTTTTAGTTTTCAACTTTATTTTGTACTATTTAGAAAGGAGGTTGGCGAATTTAGACCCAGCATTTTTAAAAACCGTTCAGATTCAGAAATCATTTAATTTTAATAATATTTTTCAAAGTATTTTTCTGTGGAAGCCTGATACTTTTAGAAGATGGGGGTCAAAAATTTTATTTATTTATTTATTTATTTAATAATATATAATTATTCACAAGCACACATTATAAATAACCGTTACATGGCAATACATGTGAATATCTTCTTTCTCCCAACTTTATTTGATAGACACTAGAACAAGCATGAGAAGTTTGCTTCGTGAACGTGGGCTTGAGGCTCACGGTTCTGTTAGTTTGGGTCTGAAACTCTATGGAATTCGCCAATCTCCTTTAGAGCATAGGTAGGTAGGTACAATGATAGATGCTTATATATCTGGTAGGTACCCAAAACAACAAAAATAAACCCGTATATTGAGTGGATAATAATATTCCTTACGCAATAAAATGTAAATGAAGCGTTAAATCGCCGCTTAGCGACACTTGCTGGACAAAGACTCGAACGCAATCGACAGGCCACAACCGTGTTGTATTAGCGGTGCGGTTAGCGACAAATACTACCCTAACTCACTTGTACCCTAAGATAAAAGGTGACTGACTGATTGACTAATCTATCAACGCACAGCTCAAACTACTGGACGGCTAGATATAGATAGGCACCTATGAGCGTGCTTCAAAAATGGCCGTTACCAGGGTTGAATATATCTTCCACAAGCGTATATGTGTAATTAAATATTATCTACTTGTATAACGATGAAGGCAAAACACAGTCCGAAAATCTGCATGCCTGATAGTTCGCTATAATATTCTCAAAGGTGTGTGAAGTCTGCCAATCCGCATTGGATAATGGTTTAACTCTTCTCATTTTGAAAGGATTCGTCTCCTGGCAAGGGTAATTTGTGAATCTACTTAGGTCTGGTCTGGTGGAAAGTTTCGGTCGTAGGTAGTGTCTTTCACTTTTTTAACCGACTTCCAAAAAGAACGTGGTTCTCAAATCGACCGGTTTTTTTTGTACAATTAAGATTTCCATGCCAAACGTCCGTGAATATAGCTTAGCTTCAATAGACACGCGCTGAAGTTAGAAGCCCGACTGTAAAACGACGTCGCTTATGCGACAAGGTCGTGGCCCCGCATGCTTAATTGACTATTAATTCGATTAAAATATTTAGACTACTTAACTACTTAGTCGAAATTTTCCTATATAAATATTTTGCCTAGTCACCAGGAAACATTACGGCTTTAATTAAGGTCTGACTTTGAGATACTAATCTATATCATTCTATATTAATCTACCTAACCTACACTTCTACACAATTATAAATATAAAGAGGTAAAGTTTTTTAGTTTGTTTGTAGGAGGTAATCTCTGGAACTACTGAACCGATTTTGAAAATTATTTAACCAGTAGAAAGCTATATTGTTCTTGAGTAACATAAGCTATTATTAATTTTCAAAAATTAGAGTTCCCTACGAAAATTGTAATATTGTAAATTAAATAGGGGAAAATCATTTCATCTGAGAGCTTCCGTGGCGTGCGCTGCGTAAATGATTAAAGTTACACGGAGACATATATAGGTATGCTGGAATTTTATATGTTTGTCTCAAAAGATAATATCATTTCACGATAAAATAAAATAAATTGCACCCGTGCGAAGACGGAACGGGTCGCTAGTATTAAATAATTAAGGTTATAATAAACTACTGATACTTATCATAAATGCAAAAGTGTGTTTAATTGTTGGTTTGTGGTTCAAGCACATTGCAACGGAGCAACGGATCGACGTTGTATTTTGCATAACTATAGACAACGTATTTATGTAGGCTACTTTTTATCATAGAAAATCAAAAAGTTCCTTCTCTAATTTTTAAAAACCTTCGAGTCCGAGGGACAAATTCGCGGGCATTATTTAGTTTTTATATGCTTAGTTTATTTTATTAAGTCGACTTTAAATAGATGAGATCGATCTATTAATAGATTACGTAAATCGAAAATACTTTTCTTCAACATACAGGATGTTTTTATTTTTACACCTTAAAATTAACTAGACATACATGTTAAACCTGAAAATTTTCATACAAATCTTTGAGCCCCTGTAATTTTAAAACTACATATTTTTAGAAAAATCTAAAACACCACAGACACAGATATTAGTTTCTAGAATATGTCTGCAAAATTTCATGGACTTTGGTTGCTTAATTTTCAAATGAAATTGGAACTACGATTGTATGAAACGAGTGACGGAGAGAGCCCTGTTAAATCTGCATGTAAAAAATCACGTCGCGTCGATCCGTCGCGTAACGCGTTACTTTGTTGCGGGCTGCGGCGTGATTGAAGGAAAAACCAACACAAAAACACTCTTTCGTATATTTGACATTCTCATTATTAGTATGATGGCCTCTACTTTACGGGCTTATCAATCTTCTGTCAGTTTATAGTGACTATGTCACATAAAAAAAACAAACAGTTCTTGTCATATCTCATCCATACTTTAATATTATAAATGTGAAAGTATGTCTCTCTGTCTGTCTGCCTGCTAGCTTTTCACAGTCCAACAATTGAACCGATTTTGATGAAATTTGGTACCGAGTTGGTTTACATCCCGGGGACGGACGTAGGCTAACTTTTATTCCAGAAAATCAAAGAGTTCCCTCTGGATTCTGGATTCTTCTGGACGGACTCGTCCGTTTAACCGATGGTACAAAATTAACTTGCCTACCGGAA
The DNA here is from genome assembly GCF_905333055.1 of Maniola jurtina. Classification (NCBI taxonomy): domain Eukaryota; kingdom Metazoa; phylum Arthropoda; class Insecta; order Lepidoptera; family Nymphalidae; genus Maniola; species Maniola jurtina. The sequence continues at coordinate 1,627,387 of NC_060041.1, forward strand.
ATTGACAGAGGCTACTTTTAAGCGTACTTATTGATAAAAGCCATTAAGAAAAACCTAATTCCACGCGTATGAAGTCGTTGGCATAATCTAGTTTAGTATAAGGCTAGCGCGGTTTTTTGAAAATCCCACGGAAACTTTTTGATTATTTTATTGTATAAAAGTAACATAAATATGTGTTAATTCAAGGTATTGACTACCTTCATTCCAAACAGCCGAATCGGTTTAACACATAGTCGTAGCGAGTGTGACGGACTAACAAACATCCAAACTTTCACGTTCATAATATTTTACGTGTTAAGATTGTCTCAAACAAAATATAGAACAGCCTGTATTCACGATTTACATTTCTTGGCTCGCGGCCAAGTTGCAGAGTTCCCGTGGAACTAAAAACTGCAGCCAACTGACATAGATTGATTTTAATTGCTGTAATTTCGCGATTTTTGAGTGAATATGAAAACAAAACGCTAGATCGTACCGAGTAGGTCCACGAACTTTTAATTTACTTTCCATCAAACATCAAACTGCTTAGGGATATCTACTCATGTGCTGCGGTGTTACAAAAGTTGGTAGGTAACTGAAGAGCTTTAGGGATAATTTATGCTAGACCGTGCCGGGCCCGAGCAGTGCCACGTGCAAGGCACGTCCGCCGGACAGACGATCCGCGGATTACGATTTTGTATGAAGAAACCGTGTGGCCATGAAGAACCGGAAAACAAGTGGCCGTTGGAGCCGGAAAGTCCTTGAGTGGAGAGAACAGTGTGAGACGCCCTCCAGCATGATGGACCGACGATATAAATTGCCTGGCGAGAAGTGAATGGATGAGGAAGGCTGAGGACCGGGTGTGGTGGCGCTTTTTAGGGAAGGCCTATGTCCAACAGCGGATACCCACATGCTGATGATGATGATGAAGAAACGTACCACAGACGAGGCTCGAAAATCACGGACATGGCACGGTCTGATGTCACCTCATACATTTTCAGGTCTTTGTGTCTCGGACGCGGCACGGCTCGGGTCAGGCGCGGTCTAGCATAAATCATCCCTAAACGGCGTCTGTCAGTCCCTAGCCTGGGACAAACTACGTAGTTTGGTTCCCATATTTGAAATATTAACCAATCATTGAAGCCGATGTAATTTTGCAAACACTTTCTAAAAACTAAATCTATGTCTGTGGTTTACCAGATAGGTATCCGTAAAAATAACTAGTTTTAAACTAATAATAACTAAAGTTACACGGGTTTATTATTCATATGTAAATTGTTTAGACCTTGTAACTTTGAAACTGAATACTTTGAAATTGAACGGAAATCGGGCAAACCACAGAATTAGATATCCTAGAATAAGTACAATAGATTTTCATTCAAGCATGCTTTAGAATCGTCAAAATAATTTACCAATGGTTCGGAATGCTGTTCCTACCGAGAAGGACCAGCAAGAAAGTCGGTGGTTGCTCTTTTCAAGTGTTCAATTCACATGACTTTAGGTAAAACGTATCTATTTCGATTTATTAATATTCAAATTCAGGTGGGAAATGTCAAACAGATAAAGTCGGGGTGGGAGATGTTTTGCATTCTTATAGCGCTATTGTTTAGACATGGAATCACGATAATAGAAATATAGGAAGGTAGGTAGGCACGCACGCGAAGGGAAACATCGTTATTCGTGAGGAAACCTGCATGCCTAAGTTCTCCACAGTATTCTCAAAAGATTGATTCACATGAGCCAATCCACACTTCGCCGACGTGATGCACTGTGGCCTAAACCCTTTGAGGAGTTCTCAGTAGTGCGACTGAGTCGTCTATGGATTGATAAAGAGAGAATGAGAATGCCGAGATTTATTTAGAAAAATAGGTAATGTAGGGAATAATAGGAGACGTACATTATCCCGTGAAAACAAACAAATAAATGCTCCGAGTAAACAAACGATAAAAAAACTTTTTATTGTATCTCAGATTGAATCATGTCGTGACTCAAATATTATTTCAAAGGCAGGGCTTTAGATAAAAAGAAACCATAAAGTTCACGTCTCACGGAAACTTGTGACATCGTAAACTGATGTAGCGAGACCGCGCAATACATTCGGCGAACTTTATGCCGATCTCTGTGAGACAGTGGCCCGTGCCGGCGAATACAATCGATCGGCCACTGCACGCTACACGATAAATTACCTACTTTTTACGCTCACTCCATACAATTTTCGAAGAAAGTAGTGCATGATTTGCCGACAGTCTAATCTCAACCGCTGCTCGCTCGAGACGGCTCCATCTTCCTTCCTAAAACCTTCAACAAACTGGCTGCAAAGGATAAACCAGAAATCCCTTTAAGGGCGAAAAGTGTCTGCTTAGCAGAACGCCCCAAATCCCAATATGGCCGGAGCATCCGTAGCGCCGATGCTCTCCGCCGGTTTTCTGATAAACATTATGTCCATAGGCAACCTTCGGCTAAAACTAAACGACATTCCAAACCTAGCGTTATAGTGAAAGAGATCAAAAGAAAACCTGTCGAGAAAGTACCATGCGCGGTTTCAGTACAGACGTTATCGATACCCATGACTTACGCTGATAACTATAAGCATCCAACCTCCAATCGTAGTGTAAATAGCTCGAAGAGAATCGATAATAGAACTAAGTCTAATCTTAAACAGGCATCCGAGAGGAAGCTGTGCTACGCCGCGTGCGGGAGGGAGACGGAGAACAAGTTGCTGTTGCAGATCAGCGAAGCCGAGCAAGTGTCGGACTTTGAAAGGATTCTTAATTCTAATGCAATACTCCGGGAGCGCGCTCGCCGTCACGTGTGGCGCGGCAACGTAGAGGCACACGCCCCCTCCGCCTCGCTGCTGCCGCGACCTCGCTCCACATACTCCCTGCGCGCCGTGAGCCAGGCCTACCACACTCTGTTCCGCCAGCACGAGGAGTCCGTGCAGCAGCTCGTCGACCGCTACCGCCAAGAAGCGGCCGATCTAAACAAGAAATCCCCTTCGAGCTTACTAGATAGCAATTGGTTCGAAGACCTCCATGAGCTCACCGAGTTTTACGAGGACGACCCGACGCTGCAGAAGGAGATCGAAACTATCACCGATCGTATAATAGCCGAGGCGGCTCAGACGGAGGGCGGGGCTGTGTCGACGCGTAGCAACTTTAGTGTTAATTTGGCTGGATTAATTAGTTTACACGTGAACGGGGAGGGTGTATCCCCGACCTTTCGTGACGACCTCGGTCTATCGCCCGAAGTGGAAAAAGTGGACGTCTGCGACGACAAGGAATGGCTCTCTCCGATTATGAGTGCAAAGTCCGATGATCGACATCTGCAGGACAGTTCCAGTATCGATCGCCTGGCGCAGGGTTTGAATACGGTCCAGATCGAATGCGACGGGAAGGTGCCGACGATAACGTTCAGCAATTGTTGCGAAGGCCACGGCCAGTCTGATAAACCTAACAATAACGACGTCGTCATTCATCTCGCCGTTCCCTCTATTGAGAGCCCCGACGAGGCGCGCCCGCCTATGATGTGACTCTATTGTCCGGTTCTATTGTTGAGTATAGAAACGAGGTTTATTATTAGTTGAATCTGGATCAGAATGATCGCTATAGAATCAGAGCAGCCGATGCCGAAGGAGGAAAGAGTCCCAAAAGTTGAGCCGACAAGTTCGCATCAGAGAACCCTGACGCGCTCGAGCGCCGTGAGCCAGAAATCGGTCGACTTGGTGGTCCACCCGGAGAACTCCAATAATCCTCTACACAGATCCAAATTGGCTCCAGTGCGTTCGTCATCGGAGTCGTCGTCGAATAAGAAAATGCTGAACTTGAGAAAGACGAAGAACTCTTCGATAGAATCGACGATGAGTTTGCCGAACCAGAAGTCTTTGGAAAAGAAGCATGGGAGCCTCCGGCACCAGAAGTCGATCGGAGCTCATTCGGATGTAACTCTGAGCACGCAGCCGGTGATCGCAGACGACAGGAAGGCTCTCCGGGAGGCCTTGTATCAGGGTATATTTCATAGACATAGACGGACAATTTTCGCAGTGGGTTCTTTCCTAAGAATGCTTCGAAGCAAAACGTCCAATTACGACTCCATTAGGTCGGAGTCGGATGAGATTTAGCAGTCGTAAACGCGCAGTGAACTTTTAATAATCCGGTACCTAGTGATACCAGAGACTGCAAATGTGCTTATTAAAATTTATAACAAAACAATGTTATTAGGTTTAGTAATTTGTAATAAATGATCCTTGTTTTATATTAAAATGTTCCTAATTTTAATTTGTGAGCAGTTTTTATTGTTATCATGACCCGCTTTATAATATGCTGCATTATTATCCGTAGACACTAGTAGGCATGCACGTTAAAATACATTAACATGGTTGTTATGCGTACCATTACAGAATAATATTATTTTGATACAAATGTGTGCCAAATATCGTTATGAAAGTACAACTGATCAGGCGGTTTTTTAACCCCCGACCCAAAAAGAGGAGTGTTATTAGTATTTTTTTGTAAAGACTTGAACACGAAGGGTTCCGTACCATTGCACAAGAAACAACAGTTTTTAATTTTTTGTGATGTAGCCACAAATTCAGGATTTTTGGACTTTTCCCTTTACTCGTGTAGTTAGATAAAAGACATTGCTATCTGCCAAATTTCATGATTCTAGGTCAACGTTTTGATTCCCTTGTCCGATCTTGACAGATGCGATAGAGACCCATACAACGGAGTGATCCTAGAAGGGTTTCTTTTCTCTCTGGAGATACGGAACCCTAAAAAATATTAAGTCGCTTTATAACCACTTTGGGTACATAATGATTGGGATTTGTTTTCTATTACTCCATCGCGTGTCAAAGCTCAAGGACGCAAGTTCCTGATTACTGATTGCCTTGACTTTTATAATCATAAAAAGGTCTCCCGGTACGTAAAAAATTGTCCAAGTGCGAGTCGGACTCTCACACGAAGGGTTCAATACTATCGTAAAGATCATGAACTTTTTTACTAATTTTATATTTACACGGCGGCCATTTTGAATTATTATTATCTGTTGCTTTATAAAGCAACAATTTCTATTGCCGTTATAGCGGCAAATTGACACTGAAATTCTCACATATAAACTCATTTAAGTAGGTATAGTTAACATTATATATGAATTGAAAATTGCACTTACATTTTACATATTGCATGTTACGTAAAATAAACATATTCTGTAAATTAAAATTGATAATTCAACTAATTTGAACTAAAATTTATTTACCGGACTAAAAATCAACTCGCTCATAAATCAACATAACCTGAAATGAAAATATTTTATGAACTTTAGTCGTCACAAGCGTCACAAGTTGATATTTAGTTGATCATTAAATAATTGCGAAAGATTATGTAGATACCTACTGATTTTGATTTTGCTGCCTTAAATAAAAATAATAATCATACGAATGTTATTCTGTAAAGGTGCTATAAGTAAGTAGATATATTAAGCATATCGTTCGTCCCTCTTTTTTATAAATTGTATCATTAACAGTCAGAACACCATTGATTTTATTATATTTTTGGAAATTAATTTGATACTGCACATTAAAAATAATTATATTTGCTGTAAAATTTGAATTTGAATTTTAAGAGTAGATAATTTAGTACTTATCATTTTATTTTAATTAATATAGTTATGTTGCATTTTATTCGTTAATGTTTGTAAATCGTGATGCTATATTATAATGATAACGAATATAGAGCTTAGAAAACATAGTTTTAAAAACGTATGCGTTATTTAGTTTTTACATAAAGCAACGTAGATTTTTTCATTATAAAAAAATATTTTGTGTAGTCAACATTGTAAGCTAATCAAAATATACCTGCTACATTTTTTGTTATTTTTCTTAGTAGAGTTTTTAAAATATGCGAAAAAATATGCCTCTACAGGTTATAGACTTTTAAAATACTTTGTTGCTAAATGTATAACAGCGAACGAATGATTTTTGGGTAGATTTAATAATTATTTTGCAAAGATTTATATAAATAATATGAAATCTAATGTATTAAAAACATGAAAGTTGGATTGTTGAAACACATTTTTGGAACGTTTTATGCACTTTTATATATTTGTACATCTGAGGTTTTTGTATATTATTATGCTGTTGTAAAAATAGGAATAAATACTTATATGATAAAAGAAATATGTTGCTAAAAATAATTATTTTTCCGGATATATTTTTCCCAGCTTTATACACAAAGTATAATTAATATACGAACAGATAGCTTCGGAATTAAAGGAATACTAACGATTACAAGTGCAAAAAAAAAATCGTTTTTTATTTAGAAGTTTGTTATTTAAAAATTAAATTAAGTACAAAATATTTGTACCTACAAATTCTGTTATAGCCAAAAAGTTCATATCTTCACATTTTTATATATTTACGTTTCCAACAATAACATAAAAAACGAGCTTCGTGTTTTACTATTAGAATAGATTTTAAACGAATGTAACTTTAGTAAGCTGATTTCATTTTATTATGTTAAAATATTATTTCCAATAATAAAACCTATGCGTAATTTAGCTTATTAATTAATTATTATTGTTGTAATATTATTTCTAATATTATTTTCTAATCGAGTGTTCGAGAACTAAACCAAATTTTAGTTTACTTAATTATCTCTTTTCCACATAGCTAGATCTAAGGAGAAAATCTTGCTTTATGTAGTTTAATTCTAACAAAATTACGACCAAGATCCATCCATTCTCCATACATGCATATTATAATGCGAAAGTTTGTCTGTCTACTATCTTTTTACGGTCCATCCGTTTAATCGACTTTGGCGAAATTTTCCGAGTTTTCCTGCTAGTGTCTCTATAATACGAGCGCCCCATTGAAGCTTACTGTCTAGGAGTTAGCCATGTTTATTAATAAAGACTAAAACTAAAACTAGGTTTAGTCCTTGCATATCCGAAATTGACTATTGTTGTGTTATTTAGGAACTAAAATTAAGTTGTTACATAGTTAGGTACTTTTTGATTTATATTTTTTTATGTTTACCAAAATTTAGTTTTAATTTAGTTTTTAGTTATTTTATAGTTTTGATTTTGTATTTATTTGTCTTAATTGGTATGTAAAATATTTTTGATTTGATGTTTTCTAGAACTTTATTATTATTTTGAATCATTTCATATAATGTAAAACTTACATTCCTAAATATATTCGATATTTAATAATAAAAACACTGTCCGAAAAGAATTTAGTAAAAAATAAGACTGCGTAAAATAATAATAAAATAGCAGAAAAGAATACCTAATCACAGTGTAAAAAATCAGTTCGTTAATTAAACCATAACACCATACCGGCATGATTAAATTTGTTTTATACTACACAAACGTTTTTTATTTTCTTGATCCTAAGTACTTATACCCAGCTATTTTATACACGACTGCTTTTTAGGGTTCCGTACCTCAAAAGGAAAAACGGAACCCTTATAGGATCACTTCCTGTCTATCTGTCTGTCTGTCAAGAAACCTATAGGGTACTTCCCGTTGACCTAGAATCATGAAATTTGGTTGGTAAGTAGGTAGGTCTTATAGCACAGTACAGGAATAAAACTGAAAACCGCGAATTAGTGGTGACATCATTAAAAAAAAATTAAAATGTGTTTTAATTTTCAAAATAAGATAACTATACCAAGTGGGGTATCATATGAAAGGGCTTTACTTGTACATCTTAAAAAAGATTTTTATTTATTTTTATGTATAATAGTTTTTGATTTATCGAGCAATTAAATGTTGGAAAAATTATCCGAGTACGGAACGATCAGTGCGCGAGTCTGACTCGCACTTGGCCGGTTTTTTAATTAGGTACTTAATAAGTCGGTGCTCCCATCCCGGATACGCACTTCTAACTTTTCGGAGTTATGTGCGTTTTGAGCAATTAAACATCACTTGCTGTAACGGTGAAAAAAAAAACCGGCCAAGTGCGAGTCACACTCGCGCAGCGAGGGGATATTTTTTCCAACATTTTGCTCGATGAATCAAAAACTATCACACTAATATTATAAAGGCGAAAGTTTGTATGTGTGTGTGTGTGTGTGTATGTTTGTTACTCCTTCACGCAAAAACTACTGGACGGATTGGGCTGAAATTTAGAATGGAGATATATTAGACCCTGGATTAGCACATAGGCTACTTTTTATCCCGGAAAATCAAAGAGTTCCCACGGGATTTTAAAAAAACCTACATCCACGCGAACGAAGTCGCGGGCATCAGCTAGTTATGAATAAAAATAAATAAAAATCCGTTTTTTTTTAATCTAATAAAGGTAAAGCCCTTTCATATGATACCCCACTTTCTTCTTACTTATCTTACTTTGAAAATTGAAACACATTTTTTTTTGACGGAACCACAAATTCACGGTTTTCAGATTTATTCCTTTACTTGTGCTATAAGAACTACCTATCTGCCAAATTGTATAATTGTAGGTCAACGGGAAGTACCCTATAGGTTTCTTGACAGACATGACGGATGGACGGATAAACAGACAGACAGACAGACAACAAAGTGATCCTATAAGGGTTCCGTTTTTCCTTTTGAGGTACGGAACCCTAAAAAAACGTGAAGAAATCTGAATGCCTGAGAGTTCTTCATAATGTCCTCAAAGGTGGCCAACCTGTTGGACTATGGCTGAACCTTCTCATTCTGAAAGGAGACCTGTGCTCAGTAGTATACCGTCGATGGGATGATGATGATGATGAATACTTTTGTCTGTAGTAGATACCTACTAATTAAACGAAAATGCGTGTAAGGAAACGTTAGTATATAGGTATAGAAATGTTGATCACTTCCCTGGTGCAGTAGTGAATAAGTGGGAGGTACCGGGTTCGATTCCGGCTGGGGTAATTTGGGAATTTATGATTTTTTAATTGTCTCTGGTCTGGTCCGGCCTAAGCTACGGTCGTGGCTAGTTACCATTCTACCGGCATAGCTGTAACGCCAGGCAATTTAGCGTTCTTGTAATGATTCAGTGTAAAAACCCATAAGGGGTATGGGTTTTGTAAAAAATACCATAGGTACCCCTTCCAAGTTAACCCGCTTCCACCTTAAACTGCATCATCACTGACCACCAGGTGAGATCGCATTCAAGGGCTTACTTGTAAAGGAATAAAAAAAAGCAAGGTCGTTAAAACAAATTAATGAGGTTGTAATGAGCCAAATATAGAAGTGTTTGTTTCCTTCCATTCGGCCAATAAACTTCCCTCATTATTTAGAGTGGTCTGGCATTGACGTAACTAGAAACTAGCTCTGGATACCATTAGGAGAATTAACTACTTACCTCTATTATTATTTCGGGGGATTCCCGCTGTCGCCTCTGCGGTGAGCGGACGTGTGCAGCGAGAGCTCTGTGTGAAAAATTCTTTTCTCCGGGTTTTTCCGAGTTTTCCTTTATTTTTCCTGTATATATACTCAGTTATTGGTGTGGTGATATATCCAGTGTTAGTGCTGTTGTGAAATTTGGTGCGGAACACGTTTAGTGACCCCCTTTTTCTCGCGGCAGTTGTGGTTGAGCTCCAGGAATTTCCTGGACGCTCCCACGGGACAGGACCCATTTTTCTTGATCAATTCACTGTTTCACGTCTGGTTACAGAACGTTCATAGCCTATAGTGCTTAGTTTTTAAGTCTAGGCTAGTGTTAAAGCCACGTGCTCGCACGTGGCTTTTAGGTTAGAACTGTGCATTGACACTTAGTGCGTGTGCATGCTCCGGTACAGTGCCACCTAGCGGAGTACCCCGGAACTTCTAGCCTGGTGCCTAGCTGCGGCACTGACATTGATTTTGCGTTGACATTGACACCTGACACTGTCAACGTCATTTGACAGCTGTCACTTGTCAGCTGACAGCTGACAGGTGTCACAACTTTTTCTTTTGTGTGACTACCCGCATACGTCACACAAAAAACTTTTCTGACTACCCTCTCACGTCAATAAAAAATTTCTTCTGCCTACCCGCGTATGTCAATTAAAAAGTTTTTCTGCCTACCTTCATTGACTATAACTTTGTAACTAACTGTTTGTAACTGTTTTTCGTCTACCCGCGCCGTCATGTCGGATGAGGAGCAGCCGGCTGCGTCCCCCTTCGCCCCACGGTCGTCGTTGGCGCGAACGCCGCCCACGGGGTTAGCACCACCCCGCACGAGGCCAGTTAGGGACGACGAGGAAGAGCTGTTACAGACGCCACCGGTTCCAACGAGACCCCCGCGATCGCGGACCACCCCGCCGACAGTGGTGCCCTCTGGCCTGAAGCGGCCGCTTACGTCACCGGAGGAGCGTCGCCCCGTGGAGGTGGTGCGGATGTGTCGGCCTATCACGCCGCCACCGCCCGCCCCGACTGCCGCCACTGCTTCCGCCGCCGCTGCCGCCGCTGCCACTGATGCTCGTCGTGGACCTCCACCGGCCGCCAGCCGCTCGACGGATCTCGACCAAGGTGCTAAGAGCGAAGACGACGAGAACGAAGACACTACTCAGGCCTCGCTTTCGAAGGCGTCTAAGTTGGAGCTTCTGGACCGCGTTCACGGGGATCTCACCGCGATCATGGCTGCGGTGACGGGGCCCGTGTCGCGTTTGAATAAGGAGAGCACGAACGCCATCAGCGCCAGCGTACAGGACACACTTGCGGTGGTCGCTGCCCTCAGCCTGCGCCTGTGCGAGATGGAAGCAGAGCTCGGCCGGGCGAATGCGAGGTGCGCAGACATGGAGAAGGAGCTGCTGCTCGCCAAAACTACCATTGGACCGCACACCACAGGTGCATCAACGCCTAGCGCCAGTTCGCAGCCGTCATATTCGGCTGCGCTAAAACTATCAAAGAAAGCGGACCCGAAGCCCATTCCGGCTGAGCGAGGCCCCGTCCTTGCATTTTATCCGGCCGAGGACCAAATAGACAAGATAAAGACTGCCGAAGACACGAAGGCGGAGCTCAAGCGCGCGGTTAATCCACGCGTGCTTGAGGTCCAAATAGAGAAGGTGCGCAAAGTAGGGAACGCCGGGGTGGTTGTGCAGACCACCTCATCGCACGCTGCGGACCGACTCAGGAGTGCGGCTCCTCCGACACTCAGGGTGACGGAGCCGCGGAAGATGTCGCCGCGCATTTGCCTCCGCGACATTGACGGCAACCCCCCGGCAGAAGAATTCCTGCTGGCCCTGCATGAACAGAATCTGCGGGGCACTCAGTGGACACTAGAGAGGCTGAGGGCTGAATGTAAGATCTTCAAGATGAATGGACGTCAGCACCAGTCCACGACAGTGATTGTGGAATGTCCACCAGCGCTAAGAGAATACCTGTTAAGCAAAGGGAAGATATACATAGGTTGGCAGTCCACCGAGGCGTGCGACTTCGTTCGGGTGACATGCTGCAACAAGTGCCAAACCTTCGGTCACCCGGAGAAATACTGCAAGTCCAAGGAGGTGGTATGCGGGAAATGCGGCTGCACCGGGCACAAGAAGGACGACTGCAAGGCGGAAAAGTCCCGGTGCGCCACTTGCCACCGTTTCGGTAGGGAGTCGGACTCTCACACCACAAACGCACGGTCCTGCCCCGCCCGCCAGTACGCTGAACAAAGGGCCGTCGCTACAACGAATTATGGCTGCCCCTAGGGGGCCTCAAACTCTTCGTGTCGGGCAGCTCAACCTCGGCGGTGCTGCTGTTGCGACGAGTGAGCTACCATCGCTCGCCCGGGCGCTGGGGCTGGACGTTGTTCTTGTGCAAGAACAATACTCACAGCCTCCGCCTGGCCTCATCCAGCACGGCGCCTCAGCCAAGGCTGGAGCACTCGTCGTGTCGGCGGACGTCGCGGTGGTGGCCCTCAACCATCTCTCCACGTCGCATTGCTTCGTCGCGTCGATCAGTAAGGGCGGGGCGGAGTTTACTATCGTTTCCGCATACTTCCAATACTCAGAGTCCATCGACCCGCACCTACACCACCTGGAGAAGACTTTAGACTCCCTAGGGCACAGAAGCGTCGTCATCGGTGCTGACGTCAACGCGCACTCGCCTATGTGGCACAGCGAGCCCCGCCACTACACCGGGCGGGGCCAGGAAACGGAGCACAGACGGAGATCGGTGGAGGATTTCGTCACATCAAGAGGGCTCGTCATCCATAACGCCATGGGCCAACCCGCAACCTTCAGCGGCCCAAACGGAGAATCGAACATTGATGTCACGCTAACAACACGTAGCGTCGCAGTTCAGGACTGGCGAGTGCGCGACGGAGCTTCGTCAAGCGACCACCGCCTCATCACTTACACCATTGTCTGCGATCGCGCGCGACGAGCTGTACAGTGCGCCGAGCTTGTCGATGGTGGACCGCCGAGGTTTCGGGAAAATGGGGTTGACTGGAGCCGATTCCAAGCGACGATCAGTGCAAGAGTGGGGCTCCTGGACGAGCGGAAGAACGCTTCCGCCCTGGCCAGTGAGCTCACGGATGTTGTGGTGCGCACTGCGCATGAATGTCTGGGTGTGCGTGGACGGAGCCGGGATACCGGTTATGAGTGGTGGAGCCCGAGGCTGGATGCTATGCGCAGGAAAGTAGGCAGACTTCGCTGCGTGTGGCAGAGCGCCAGGAGAGTGGGTGGTGACAGAGAAGAGAGGGCTAGAGACGCATTCCATGCAGAACGCAGGAGGTACCGACAGCTTATGGTGGAGACGCAGAACAGCTATCACCTCCGAGAGGCTGAGTCGGGTAACGTCGACCCCTATGGTCAGGCGTATCGGGTTGCCTGTGGGAGGTACCGACCTCCCGCAAACGTCATCAACGGCATTAAGTATGCCGACGGCCACTCGGAGAGTGTCGGTGAGGCCGTGGATAATCTGTTGCATGCCCTGTGTCCGGACGACGACCCGTCTAAGGATACGGCGTATCACAGAGAGGTCCGGCTAGCGGCCTCCATTTTCCCGACTGGCTGCGACGCGCCTCCACTCACTCGAGACGGGCTGCAGGCCATAGTTAGGTCCCTGCCTAACACGGCTCCGGGAATCGACGGCATCACGGCGAGAATGGTCAAGCACGTGTGGGCTGCGGCCTCTGCGGAGCTTGTTTGGGTGTACGGTAAGTGCGTCGTGGAGGGGGTTTTTCCCGATGTTTGGAAGGACGGCAGACTTATCGTACTACCCAAGGGGAACGGTAAACCACTGACCGACCCGAAAGCGTATCGTCCGATCACGCTCCTTCCCGTCTTTGGCAAGATTTTAGAACGCGTATTGTTACTGTGTGCGCCCCAGATCGCAATGGGGATCTCTCCCTGTCAGCATGGGTTCACCCCGGGTAGATCGACCGTCACGGCGCTGAGCGAGATCCTAAGCACAGCAAGAACTACTGAAGCGAAATACGTGCAGGCAATCTTCTTGGACATCTCTGGTGCTTTCGACAACGCTTGGTGGCCGATGATTATGCTGAAGGCCAAGCGTGGCGGGTGCCCGCCCAACATTTACCGCATGCTCGCTGACTACTTCAGCAGACGGCGAGTAGGCATGTTCATCGGCGACCGGGTACAGTGGAAGGTGTCAACCATGGGTTGCCCGCAGGGGTCAGTGCTGGGTCCTACGTTGTGGAACGTCCTGCTCGATGACTTGTTTCGGTTGCCGCTCCCCGGGGGGGTCAAAATTGTTGCATACGCGGACGACGTTACCGTGCTGATAGAGGCCGCCACGAGACGGAAGATCGAGGAGGCTGCGGCCGACTCCATCTCCCTCTTTGAGGGCTGGGCCCAAAGGAACCGCCTCTCCTTCGCCCCTGCGAAATCGCAGACGGTGACGCTTAGGGGTAGGCTCCAGCGGGCTCCAGTCATCAAACTCGGTGGTGCGTCTGTCAGGGCGGTGCGGTCTGCCGTCGTACTGGGCGTAACGATCGACTCAAGTCTGTCCTTCGCCGAGCACGCGCGATCGATCGGAGAGCGCGCCGCTAACTGCTTTGGGAAGATGTCGCGCGTGTCGACCTCTTCCTGGGGCATTCGATATCCAGCGCTGCGCATTCTCTATTACGGTACCTATGTAGCATCGGTCACGTATGCTGCGGCGTGTTGGGCCGAGAGGGCGACGCTCTATGTCGTGCGGACGTCGTTGATCCGGTCCCAGAGGCCCGCTTTGATCCTTCTGACCAAGGCGTATCGATCGAACAGTGCTGCCGCCCTTGCCGTTCTGGCGGGGGTGTTGCCGGCGGATCTGGAGGTTATCCGTGCTGCCCGGGTAGATGAGGCGCGTAGGACCGTGGCCAAAGCGGAAATGGGCAGGCGTAAGCGTGAAATCGGGTCGGCCATTGTAGCGGAGTGGCAAGCACGCTGGACGGTTGAGACGAAAGGGAGTGAGCTGCGTCGGTTCTTCCCGGACGTGGCCGGTCGGCTCAGGTCAACCTGGGTCGCACCGGACTATGAGACCTCGCAGATCCTGACAGGCCATGGGTGCTTCAACAAGCGTCTGCATGACATGTGTCTTGTTGATAGTGGTGTGTGTTTGTGTGGACTGGCGGAGGAGGACCTTCACCATGTCTTGTGGGAGTGTGCGGTATACGAGGACCTCCGGCGCGCCCTGCTGGACGGGATCGTTCGCGAGGAGGAGGGTCCAGTCTACTACCAGGACCTCGTTGCAACGGCGGAAAACTTCGGGAAGCTACGGGAGTTCGCGCACCACTGGCACAAGAGGCGGAACAGCTCGGAGCCGTGATCGAGGACCTGCGCAAGGAAGGAACGGATCCGGACCGCGCGGCACGCGGGGATCCGTGTATTGTGATCGTCAGCCCCAGAAGGGGGAGAATGACAAAAGGGACAAGGAGGAGATAAATAATTTGTAGGGAGTCAAGAATGCGCCCCTGGGAAACACGCCCAGAGCAAGTACCGGGGGGCTCTCCCGCGATTCGGCCCATATAACCGAGAGGTTGGTGGGGCCATGGGTGGTTGGAGGGTTACCTCTATTATTAATTTAGTTAAATGCTTACGTAATAGGTATTTAGGTAGTTACCTAGTCTCAAATGAAACGACAATTTGGCAATAGATTATGTACCTACTACGTAACTCGTGCAGCTATACTCTACGAGGAAATATATACATACTAGCTGATGCCCGCGACTTCGTTCACACAACAAACACACACACACACACACACACACACACACACACACACACATACAAACTTTCGCCTTTATAATATTATAGTGTGATGTGATGTGATATTAGGTATGTCGCAGCGAAATATGGCATAAGCCGGGAGTTAGCCAACTCCCTTAGGGATATGGCTAACGCCCGGGAGATGTTAAAACGACAGCTCTATTAGAAAATTTCACTAAACAAATCTAGTGATATCATAGAGCATAGTTCATGAAATTTAACGACAACTGATCGACTCTCTTCTTCACGAAAATACTCTAGGGATAGAATAGATAAGACTGCATGGGATTGGGATGGTCAGATTTCGATTCTACATAGTCTAGTCAAACACTAGACTTTTTTAATTTATAGACTAGCGCTTGGCTGCAATCAGACCTGCTAACAAGTGATGATGCAGCCTAAGATGGAGACCGGATGGAACTAGAGTGAGGGAACTCTCGGTTTGATCCTGAGTGGACGATATGCCAAATTAAGTAGGTATACCTATTCTATGGCTGAGGTGAAATCAAAGAAAATAGGTGATTCATAGGATACCTAGCGTTAAATATAGGAACATTTGCCGCCTGCCAGTGACGTCGAAGCCTCGACATTTTGTCATAGGTTCCCTAAGGGCCAGGGCACATATGGCGGAGCGCAGCGCAGAGCATTTTTCACAGTCAAAATATGATCAACATTGAAATAATATCTAAAATCAATTAACACAAAAATAATTCCTGAAGAGCATCGAAGCGCCTACATGCGAAAGGAAGCGCGCAGGAACGCGACTGCCCGAGAATGCGCGCTACTCCGCGCGCGTCCTCTTCTGTCGCCGAGCTGGCCAGCGACCGATGACACCGACGCGACGCATGGTTGACGGGCGAGAGCCGCCGCCGCGCGTCCTCTGGTAGATATTCGCGTAATGTGTCACGCGATTAGAAAACTTCACGGGCATGCTCTGCGCTACGCTCCGCCATATTATGTGCGCCGGCCCTAAGGCGCCATCTCCACGGGCGAGGGAATTGCAACGTGTCCGACCTACTATCGTCGGCGATAGTATCGCCCTGTGGAGAGTTGAGATATTGGCCTATAAGAGTTGTATCGAATTTGGTGGCATATCGAATTGTGCCGCCACTAAGAAAGGATATTGGGCAATTCCAGCGGAATTACAAAAAAAACCAAAATGGCAGCGGACGAGCGAGCTTCTATCAGCTAAATACTAGTTACTAAAGCATGGTATAAATAAAACGATCTAAAATTGAATAAGTAATTTTTAATCTTTATTTCATGTCATTTTTCTCTATTTCCAAGCATTATTGGCGTTAAAATATTATTTATTATTATTTTATAATAATTATACACAAGTACTTATACACTGACATTGTTAACTCTATCAGCCGAAATACAAAACTTTGGTTCCTAGCTTATAACAACGTTATACATTAGTGTACCCAAAATACATTTATTAGTGTGTTTGGGGTCATAGATACATTTGAGTAGTGAAGTGTCAAAATCTATATGTAGGAACAAATTATGCCGGACGTAACCTGGGGCCATAAATGTAACTGAGAGAAATTTCCCTTTGATTTTCTTCTTCGAAACAGCGAAACGAACTGAGTTCACATTCTTTTTGGAAGTCGGTTAAAAAGCTTTTCTTTTCAAAAAGGAGAACATTTCCAACCTGACGAATCGAAACGACCAACAGAAAAAGTTTATTCCTTTAGGAAGGAGAAATTCAGAATTAATATTAAGTTTCTCTCAGTGTAAATGAAAAAGTAGTGAATTTTATGTGAATTTTTGCACTTCTGACTTTTATTTTATTTACTTTTCAGCGCTAATCCTAATATCAGACTAAAATCGTTTAGTAAAATAGTATCGATAGAAGAATTTAGTTTAAGCCCGTTTTAAATTTAGTTTAAAACCGTAAATGTTTTACCCCTATGGGTATAGAATTTAAAACTACGGTTGAAATAATCATAGTTAGATATTGGTACCTCTTAATTCGTTTCGTTTGTTAAATTCGAAATTTTTACATAATAGCAATCAAGGCTGTGGCAAACCTGTCTCAATGGCTTTAGGAAACTGATTGTAATTGGGGAAACTATATTATAAGGTCACGTCCATACAACTCATGAAACCACAAGCACACTAATAAGTAGACACATCAATATCATAGCAGTAGTTATGGTTGATTAATACAATAACTCAATCAACAAGTTTTATTTTAACCTTCGAAAAGATATATTTCGACTCACAGCAGTCCAGTGACCAAGAAACAGGACTAGATGTTTACTTGCAAGCAATTTGAAAAAAAGAAAAGATTTTACTTCACATTAGCCATTTCATACATTGCTGTCCCCACGAATATTTTATTTTTGCGGGTTATACTGTCCAGAAAGAATTAGTACATACATAGTAAAGTCAGTCTGACATTGTTATGTTTGTATGTTTATAAGAGTTAATCTCAAAAAGGTCGTAATGGATTGCATTCTAATAAAGGTAAGTTCCCTGAATATATTTTATATTACCACTATTTAAGTCAATAGTAGTCAATCAAAAGTCATTTGTAGCCGGAGTGATATTCAAGTGTATTAAGTGCAATTTAAATTCACATAGGTACCTAAGTAAAAGCGTGCCCCTAAAATTGGGGACAAAAATGTATTGAATGGCCACTGCGAATTTAACTTAAAACAAAACGAGAAACTAAGAACACAACAACAAATATTTATTATCACAAACTGATAAATCATCTATGATGACTATTTACAAGGCCTTCTCGCTTAAGGCACAAAAATAAGTTGGCTTACAGCCTAGACCCTTATTTACTATGACATTCAAATTGTAGACGCCAACACATCTTCGCCTATCTCCATTTTGGTTGGATACCGACCTTAGTACGATAGTACCATATGTCCGGGCCTTACATTATTTTAAACGGTGTCAATAACGTCACAAAACGAATTTGAAGGGTGGGTACAATTTCAGTGTCATAGAAAAGGGCCCTACTCTATACAGTAGGACTCAATTATATACAGATTTGGCCCCAAAACAATGGTGTTTCATATTTAAATCGGGATTAAATTTTTCTTACACGAAAATATTACGTCGACACTGGAATTTCTTGGCGTAAGGGACATTTTAACTTTTTCTATTTAGGTAAGTTGGTAAGAAGCAATTAAGAATTCAATTCACAGGCCCAAAAAAAGTCTACAGTATTGGCTTTACAAGACCAGGGTGCACGGTCATGTAAAGCCAAGTTCTAAAAAAAAAGTTTAGAATTATTAAAAGAACTTGAAAAGTTTTTGGAATAAAAAAAAGTATCCATTCCACAGACACTAGAAGCAACTATTCTTTAAAAACATTTAGATCCAATATTCTTTAATAATCATAAAACCTTTTGTCACAAATAATAATAATATGAAGTGACGAGAAATCGTAGTCCCTTGCGTCAATCAAAATGTTTCTACCGACATTTTATTAGAACTATTCGTAAATACATTATATTCTTCTATTTATAATATAATTATTCATTTAAATGTATTATAATATTACCCCTAGAGCCTCGTGCAGTCTTTCCATAACAATATTGCTTACAATCACAACACATACATATAATTTCGATATATTTTTGGACGAGTAACAAACGGAAGTTTGCATTATTCAAAGCATTATTCGCTTGTCTTGTGCAATAACGTCATAATTGTAAATACAATAAAAAATACGAAAATTAGTGCTCCCATTAGTTCTATAGCTAATAGACACAATTTGTAGTTTCGAACGTACTTTGAACTTGAAAGTTTTGTACACAGTTTTTTCAAATTGTAAACATTGTAGTTTTTTGAGTTGTGACATTATTAGTTATTATGTACCTAGCTGGAGTAAGGAGCTGGAGCGAATCAAACCCAATCTTAAATTGATTTTAGAGTTATTTTTTAAGTTTTTCACTAAGTATATTTCTTTAAATTACTAATATCGCTATTTTATCAATGTTTTTGCACTTATGACGTTTTTGCACCACACACACTACTTTATGATTTTACTATGCCGTCAAGTTAACTGTAATAGACACTTTATTATAATTACTAGTAAATACAATAATATGTCTTTTAAACATTAGGTAAGTATAAGAGATCACACATCCAGGCATTTCGCGATTACCTTCATTGCATTGCACCAATCTTGAAAACTATACGTCACTAATAGAGTTTAGAAATGGAAGCTACAATTATAATCTGTTTGAATAAGATATGACCATAGACAATAATAATTTCTTTGGCAGTGGCTCGAAGTTAATGGTGTTATAATATTACCTACTTTACTATAGCCTGACAGTTAAAGAAACCGATGTGTTTGGTTCACTCACCATTACAATTGTCTAGCCAGCCACGTGCCACATATCTGCGTCTAGAAATTGCCGGAAAACTTGCCCGTTATAAAGTTTTTAGGATATTTTTACAGTCTAAACTCATCTTTTAAGTCCAAATCACGCTTTCTTCTTGCCCTTGGTCTCTTCTACGAATATATCTTTGTATTCGTTAAGTAGTATGTCGACAACGTTGTTCTGCTGTATGTAGTCGATGGCTATGTTGTGTTTCTGTTCCTCGGGAGCCCATAGGAGTGTTGGGCCGAAGACTATCGCTAGGTTGGCGGTGTGCATCCTGTTGCGTTCGCTGTATTGTGTAACTCTGGAAAGAGAACAATAATCATTTAACATTCATCTTTTTCTCAGCATGTTCCCAGAATACAACAAGAGCATGACGGGTTACTAGTTTCTTACAGACTTACTCGTACTGCAATTTAAATACTGAACCATCCTTTTCAATGTAATCTAGTAGGTGTTTTACCAAGGAGGTATTTTAGGCCCAATACAATTCAATTCATATATTAACAATTACATTAAATGATATCTTATGTCTGGATTTTTTATTGCATTTTAATTATTAAACTAGATACCTACAATATTATAAAGAATAAGCTAGACATTGATGATTATAATACTTTTCTTACTTCAAAAGGTGCTCCAGTAAAAATTTGAGTGTATCCCTGTTGCACTGTGGTAATGCTTGTATGATGCTCTGGAACTCTTTTACCCTGGCATCTCTAGGCTTTATTGCTGTAAATTAAAACGAAAATATTAAGATGGAAAAGTGAACATCATAGCAAGATACTCGTACTTAATAGAAGTTCTTTCCAGGTTAACACGAAAGCTGATCGTAAAAATATCATTTTAAGACAGTGACAATTTCAATTTTTAAAGATTTTTATGAATAATAATTATAAAAAAAGAACGTTATAAATAGTATGAAAATAAAAAGTAAGTAATATTTTAATTTAATTTAATTTGTTCACAGACTGAGCTTGAGTTTTAAGAGTCTGGAGTATGTTATTAAATATGGAGGTTATGATAGTAAAAGGTAATGTTGCCATTGAAGAGGTGACATAAGATCGATTCCAAAAAGCACTTAAAGGCCTGTTTTTTATGAACTATATTTTGAGCCATATTACATAGATGTTGAGGTAAAGATCCAAGTTTACTTACAACAGGCTGCAAGGATCCTGTCAAATAAAGTGCAGGGGATGAGAGGCTCTTTCAGTTCCCTGAAGAACAACTTTAAGGAACCTGTTAGTACGTGGATGTCTGTGTTGTTCTCGATCACTGACAGGTTGTTCTGATCGATCTGAAAAATTGAATTATGCTTTATTAATTACTCTTAACAGGGCTCTCTCCGTCACTCGTTTCATACAATCGTAGTTCCAATTTCATTTGAATATTAAGCAACCAAAGTCCATGAAATTTTGCAGGCATATTCTAGAAACTAATATCTGTGTCTGTGGTGTTTTAGATTTTTCTAAAAATATGTAGTTTTAAAATTACAGGGTCTCAAAGATTTGTATGAAAATTTTAAGACCGCGTAACTTTGAAACCGAATATTTTAACAGAAATCTGGAAAACCACAGACATAGATATTAGTTTCTAGAATATGTCTGCAAAATTTCATGGACTTTGGTTGCTTAATATTCAAATGAAATTGGAACTACGATTGTATGAAACGAGTGACGGAGAGAGCCCTCTTAAAGTGAAATGCCAATCGGCACCACGAAAATGTTTTCCATTATCATTGTACATATCAGATACTGAACCCCTGCAAGAAGTGAAGCTTGTCTATTACAGTATGCCGATTTACTTTACAGTTATTCATTCTAGTCCTCACCTCTAATCGTATCTTCTGCACCTGGCTGAGGTTGCCACTGGCTCGGTACAAGCCATCAGTGCTGAGGTTCTCTTCGCTGCTCTCGATCTCTTTCACACAAGCCTTGACGAAGTCCGGCACGCGCGGACTCGACGCCGGACACACCTCCTCCAGCTTGCGACCGAATACGGGCTCATCTGTAATAGAGAGGTTACTGTCAAATATTTTGTATCTTGTAAAAGGTCATTTGAGTTACGCGAGAACTATATAGGTATCACACTCGCAAGGCGCGTGTAAAGCGTTGCCGGGCGCATTTCGGACTGATCTCGCGTAACTTAAATGACCTTCTGCAGAGTGTTCTTTCAATATTTTTTTACATTTAAAAAGAATTGTACAATCTAAACATTAACAAAAAATATAGTAACCACAAAGTTCTCCCAAAATTTTTATTATAGATAATAGATATAGTATAACATATAGACTTGTTTACTGTTTTCCTCCACAAAAGAGCTTGTGACGAATTGTAAATACCAATCACTTGTATGGACTACTAAAACAGTCAGACTGGTCAGACTACAACATAATAATAAGTACGAATATGGCATTTAACGAATTGTGACGTAGTTATGACCCATTTTTATAGCATTCACGCCGTAATGACGTCAAAAGTATAAACCGTCATGGGAATTTTGAATAGGTACTACGAGAAAACACGTAAAATACTCTTCTCACAAG
Source organism: Maniola jurtina (assembly GCF_905333055.1). Taxonomy (NCBI): domain Eukaryota; kingdom Metazoa; phylum Arthropoda; class Insecta; order Lepidoptera; family Nymphalidae; genus Maniola; species Maniola jurtina. The sequence continues at coordinate 1,649,393 of NC_060041.1, forward strand.
GAGTTGGTGTTGGACAAATAGGTATAGTCCTGTGGCTACAAATATTTATCCAAAGTCATCGCGCTGTAGTAAACTTTTGATTACCTACGTTTAAATACAGACAATTCAATGCCAGATTTTTAAACTTACCTACTCAAATGTTTAACATAGTAGATATGTAAACTTCGTAGATAAACTAAATGGAAAGAACAGAAATAGTAAAATGTGCAGCTAGCAGCACAAAAAACATTTAAAATAGGTTTCTGTTTTCAAAATTATTTTACTCAAACCGTAACAAGTTATCGAAAATGCCCAAACCATTCTATTTACTAATGTTAAATTAAAAAAAAAAAACAACCATCCACCGCTACGGGAATAACCAGGGTTCGAGATAAAATAAAACACAAACTAGGTAATAAAATGGCACTACTTCTATTCTATACAGAATTAATGCGAAAAAAACACAAAAGCTCATTAATTTATTACATATAACTAATTTTGAGCTCATTAGTATATTTACAATACTCACCCACTTTTTCAACAATCCTTACTTAACTCCAAAATTTCGAACAAAAAATTTGTTAACATTCCAAAAATTCCAAAAAACTGAAATCCATACCAAAATCACATCTTTTTAAGCTGAGACAAAAATCGTGTTAACTTTAAAACCATTCACCAATTGAAAAATAATATTTATAAATTTTTTTAATAAAAAAAATCATGCAATTGATAACTTCATTAAAGCTACAAAATCACAGCAACATCTAAATAAATTTAAAAATCTATATGGCAAAATTTTTAAAGTAGCCCAATAAAACTATAAGCAACACCAGGTAGGAAGAGGTATTCATATAAATAATTAATCAATCATATTTCACATACCAGATTAAACCTGAATAGTTAAGCATATATAATAAGTATATTTATTTGGACGCACGGTAGTGCAGCGTCAAGTTCTTTAAATGATACATAATAAAGAACTTTAATCACTCGTTTTAAAAAAAATACGAAAACAATGCAATTTAGGTATACATTTATGGTCTACGTTTTTATTAATTAAATTTTTGAGGACACGCGAGCAATCTTAATGTAAGTCCAGTCAAATTTAAAGCAGTATCTAATTTAGAAGCTCGGAAAAAATACTCTCCACTCAAAGGTGCAATAAATTAAAGTGAGGAAACTAATATTCTACAAACTTATAGGTATTTTGTTGGTGCAAGCCCTCCCAAGTATATTTAAGTATTGATAGCCGAACCTTTATAGATTCCTTTCTTCACTAGCACCTCCATGGCGGGGCGTTTGGCGAAGAATTTTCTAAGCCTACTTCTAACGTGTGACCTCTGTATGGAAACTTCGGTTGAATCGCTTAAATCCTCGTTGCTACTACCGCCAGCTGAAATGGACATTACAAGAATACAATTATGGAAGAAATTAGCACAACACTTAACATCATAGAGATAGGAGAAGCGACAGTCGTTAAAGATAAATGTACAGTCAAACTTTATTAAGCGAATAATAGTATTCTAAAAAGTTATGGATTTGATGTCGTAACCCATATTTTTTATTATTGACATACCTAATAATAATGTTGGATTTAGAATATTATGTTCATTCACAAAAGGATAATTGTGGCAAAATAAAATTTGACTGTGTCATAAAGTAAAGTAAGTACCTATAAATAACCCGTATAAAAATATTAAATAAGGTACCCAAAACATATAAAAAATAGACTAAATAATGAAGTAATAAACTGAGAAGGATAGAATATTCAAATAAAAGTTGAAAATGTAGAGTAGGTATAAAGTGTTATTCTCAAAGTAAAAGCTGTAAAGTGTTATTTACTAAACGACAATAAACGAAATAAAACGAATGTAAAGAAGAAAAGTTTAATTTTTAATAGGAATAGATACCCAATACCCATACACCATGTTTTGCAAATATGACATGACAATTCGAAGAAAAACCACGAAGTCTATTTCGATAAAATAATGTGAAACATTCATTTTGTAATAGAAATACAAATATATGTTAGATTATGACTCAGACGTACACAATTTAGAATCTGTAACAACTAAAACTTTTTTACCTTCAGGGTTTGGTGAGCCTTTTACATCTAATCACTTTTGCCGGGAAAATTTTTAATAAATTATTACCAGTTTTGTTTGATTAATATAAAAAATTGGTATAAAAATCAAATCTATCAAAAAATTGCATAGTTTACGTTTCGCAGTTACAGATTTTCTTTACATTTAAGTCTGTATTGTAGTGATATTTCTTCGAGATAATATTTTAAGATATCTATGCAGTATCAATGAAATGATACCAATAGCTGATAACAGCTGTGTTAATTTCAAATGTCTACCAGGCAGACTTTTTCGAAATGGCCTATTTTTGCTTTTTATAAATAGGTAACAGACATAGTAAAATGTCTAAGTTCTTGTTCTTATTAGCAAAAATGAAGTTTTTGGAAAGCATTTAAAAAAGACGCAATATAGTGGATGGTTGTTACATATTATACCTCCGGTGATATACCTAAAGTTAGATGTGATAGATAGTAATATATTTTATTAAATAACTTCATAAATTGAAAAATATTTTCTTTTCGTTCTTAGAGAACAAAAATAAATAATTTAACAGTCAAAAAACCTTGTTGGAGAATAGAGCGTAGAAACATTAATAATATTATGAGAAGATTTCGCTTTTTGTTACTGGTCTGTTGTAAGTACATAAATTCTCTAGCAGGCAGATTCTCATTATTAATACAGCAAAAACCAGTTTTTAATACATATATCAAACAAGTAAAATATGAATTAATAATTTTTTTTTAATATGGTTTGGCCAAATCTCATACGTTTAACGAAAGTGAAATGTTGAGATCCAAAAAATCTTCTCAGTTTCGACGGCGAGGAAGAAGGATTCTTCTCTGTTGGACTTCTTTTGCTCTTCATAATATTCGTAATGAACTTTATTGCTCGTGTCAAAATCCATTGCACATTGCATCACTGATTTCATTTTAGCTATTTATTTGTCCAGTCAAAAATATTTTTTGATAAATTCATATTGCCACATCGTTAACCGAAAATTCAATTTGTGCATAATATATTACGGCTTTAATAAGCGATTAATATTAACTCATTTTTTTCTAATACCATTTAAAAATGTTTCACTATAACTAATTAATAGGTAAATAGTAGAGTTTTTTTTAATTCGACAACTACCAAATTGTCACTAGTCTCCTTTGCGAATCACTATTTGCAAAAGCACTTCGAAATTAAACTAATAGATGTCACTACGTAAGTTTCAGATGGTCCAAAAGTGGATTGCCAATAAAATCAATATATTAGGTACACTTAATTCGGTATGCTTATCAAAGGTTGCTATATTACTAAATGCTAATCAAAATTATATCAATAAACCGTGTTATCAGATAAGAGACAAAAACGTGCATGTGAATATCAAGCACTTATCGATAATAGTAATTAATGGCACAAACTTTACAAATTCGAACGTACCTACGCACCACTAGGTTATTTGACACGTTAGATTGTTCAAGGGACCAATCTCAGAAACTGATGAAAGGATTTTATAAAAGTACCTATTCATCATTAAGTATGGAAGAATTCTGCTGTAACAAGTGTAAATTAAAAATTTATAACACCCCCGACGATCCAAAGTATTTGAGTTTTCCAAAACATCATTTTCAAATAAATAATTATGTATTTAGGCAACGTCCAACTTGACAGCTTGACATTTGTCTATTGACATAATATTATGAACCTAACGGTTATCTAACCTTCTTTTCTACAAGAAAACTAGAAAAGAGCTCATAACTCTTAAACGGCTGAACCAATTTTTTTAGATTATAGCTAAGAACACTCTCGATCAAGCCACCTTTCAAACAAAAAAAACTAAATTAAAATCGGTTCATTCGTTTAGGCGCTACGATGCCACAGACAGATACACAGATACACAGATACACAGACACACAGATACACACGTCAAACTTATAACACCCCTCTTTTTGGGTCGGGGGTTAAAAACACCATTAACTACTTGCTTAAGTAGTGTTAACAAAAAAAAAAGACTTGTAGTTCATTCTGTAAACTAAGTTAAACAGGTAAAGTAAAAGTAAAATATTCTTTAGCACACTAAACTTACATAAAGAAATATACTTATAACAAGGTGCTTTTGTTTATAACAATATAGGCGGCCTTATTGCTAAAATAGCGATCTCTTCCAGGCAACCCTAAGGTACCTAGGTCTTAAATATTATTACGCGCTAACCTTATCCGCTTAATAAAAGGTATAACAGTGCATCAACAACCAACCTAAAAAAATGTACTTAGTTTAGATATTGTGTACAAGATAAGTAGCCACTGTTTATCAAATAAGGTTTCTACTTATTAGCAACTTATTAAGCTTATAAGTCGGTACATATTAAAATAGCAAAGTCAAGTTTCTTGCTTGTTATTAGTAGAAAAAACTTTTGAACCAGTGGTAGATTCTCGTAACGAGTCAGTTAACAAACTTTAAATCAAAACTAAATATTTCTTTTGCTTCTATTAGACAAAAAGGATGATCGCATGAAGATATGAGAAACTTCCATTTCGACAACAATTCACAAACCTCATGATACTGTTTTAGATTTAAAAATAAGGGCGCACGGCAGTGTGGAGACAAGTTCAATGTATTTATAAGTTAGGTAGGTACATTTCAATGCGATTGTTATTTATCACTTTAAGTTAAGTAAGTAAATGTTTTTCATCTTACTAGAATCCAGACGACCGAATCCATTAACGCAGCCACAAGTTAACATCACTTGCCTAAAACTTAATCCTTCGCACCATTTTCGATCACTATTGTATCCCGACGTTTCACAAAAATAAAGTCAAATTCAGTAAAAAAAAAATTGATTTAAATTTAAAGTTTATAATTTAAAAAAACACAATTATGACACTGGCTGGCAAACTAAAAAATTAATAACTATGTCACTACCGTTGGAATTTTGAACTGTAGTTAACTATAACTCACACAATTGCTATGAGCTCTCGAAGCTAACTGAATGAGGAAAACATGAATATTAACTGACCATTTTACCGGGAACTTATTCGTCATTGACATATCTCACGAAAACCGGGAAAACTTTGCTCATTTACATCTATGTTTCAATTAATAGGTATAACTAATAAATATTTATAATATAACAAAATGGATTATGGTTTTTGCATTAGCATTGTATAAACTGAATCATAAAATTTCTTAGACGTGTTCTGATCAATATTATGCTATTCATCAATGGACTGTGAGCGTAAATGTTTTGGTTTGTTGATATTTTTTGGAATTGATTTCTAGTATAATATCAAAATTCGAATGATATACAGCTTTTTTAAAAATACAATTAAGTATGTAATTATCTTTAATTGTAGAGTATCTGACAAATTATCCAAAGTTTAGGTACACGCAATTAGATATGCATCTTCTAGACAAGCACACTCTAACATTATATAATGATTGCCAAAAAATCTGTCATGTCCAAAAACTTAATAAAAAAATGTTAAATGTAAACGTAAAAATAATGAAGTATACAACAAATAATTGATCAGTCAAAATTTTCGTAAATAAAGCTAAAAAGTAATGATGGAGAGAATGCAAAAACCGAACGACCCAGAAATGTGTAAGTAATAGTCCTTTGTCCACGATTTACGATGGATTTCAGTCCCTCTTTCCTTGGAGTTCCTTTTCAGTGTGCCTAGTGGGAGATTTTTAACCTATTCGATCGCGTAAAAGTTAACTGCGTTTTGTATGGAGTTGAAACAGCGCCATCTAGTGACAAGAAGATGGCGCTGTTTCAATTCCATACAAAACGCAGTTAACTTTTACGCGATCGAATAGGTTAAAAATCTTCCACTAGGCACCCTGTTCAATGTTCAAGGTTCAAAATTTCTTCATAAAGACAGATCGTCTACTATCCTGCTCTGTAACCTAGGCTGGAATTGTGCTTAAAATAATGTATAATTAAAGTGATGGAAGAACAAACCTTTTTGCTTGCTCCGTGTAGCGTGCCGCGACACTGGCGGTGTTCGGCCGAGGCTTTCTAAGTCTGTGTTGCTACTCTGGTAGGGGCTGGGCCGGTCGTCCAATGGTGGAGGACCCTGTGGAGGCACCAACGACTAATCAAATAGATCTTTAGCTTTTTTTTTTCAGAATTTGTTCATTTAGCAAAGCACAAAGAGTTATTTATTATTTATATAATCGTCCCGTGAGGTCGTGGATTTAGGTTTGTAATCCCGTGGGTTTTTAATTCCTAGTTTTCCTAGATAAACCGTGAACGAAGTCGCGGGTAACATCTAGTAATAAATAAATTTACCGAAATTCCTTTGAAATAATTACTTAGAAATGAAAATCTTTATATCTTTTAACGTAGAAAGCATTAAAAGTATGTAAAATAAAAGATTAAGGCCTTATTCACACGAGAGCTTTTTTATAGCGTCCAAATAGAACATAAACATATGTACCTATTCCCAAGTCAACGCTTTTACGTATGAACTTGGGAACACGTATTATTTTGTTCTATTTGGACGCTTTTTTAACGGGCGTAAAAAAGCTCTCGTATAGATGAGACCTAAAACCCATAATTTTGCACTTACAAGTTTGTATATGACATTCTGTATGCACTTAAGCAGTCGTATGGCACCTTCTTCCGTGAAGTCCTGCAGCAGGTACTGGTCATGTTCCACCGTCAGCAACAGAGAACGCATGTACCTGTCGGGAAACAGGAATTAGTACTTAATTTAATAGAATGAACCTTTACGCGCGATTGAAGTAAAACTTCTTTGATTTTTGAAGGTGTCTGACTAACTGACTTATCTATAAACGCGCAGCTCAAAATTTAAATAGGTACGTAAAAAAGATCTGAGTTATTTTCATGTTGCTAGAAGATTCATGAAAATAGTAGGAAAAATCGGAATCATCAAAATTTAAATCTGGAACTTGGTGTTTGCACTACCGTGTCCTTATTGAAAAGTTGAGTTTAAGTTCCTTTAACTACCTTCACAAGCTACCTTTTTTGAATTATATGTTAGTCATACCTCAAGTTAATGATTATACTATCAAAGCCTCAATAGCTCAACGGTTGAGGAGCGGACTCAATTCCAAAACGTCGGCGGTTCAAACCCCACCCTTTGGACTATTGTCGTACCCACTCCTGGCACAAGCTTTACGCTTAATTGGAGGGGAAAGGGGAAAATTAGTCATGATTAGCATGGATAATATTCTTTTTAAGAAGAAACAAAAATAAAAACATCTATTCACAGTTACCAATTTTGAATAAATGATTTGATAATAATTATAACCACTGTACGCATTTTGTTTGTCAATTGTTAGATTAGCTTCACTCAAGCCTCGACGTTTTTTTTTTAAATTATATAGACTAGCACTTGGCTGCAATCAGACCTGCTAGCAAGTGATGATGCAGCCTAAGATGGAGCGCGCTTGCCTAGAAGTTGCCTATTCACTCTTGACTTGAAGGTACCCATATTATAAGGGGAAAACTGATGCCGGAAGGGCACATGTTACAAGTTTCCTAATTGTCGTGAACCGTGGTATAGGTCGGTGTAAAGAGGGAATAGCTTACCTTCTCGTGTGCTGCTGTATGCACTGCACGACGTGCGCGTTGAGGAGCGGCAGTTCTAACTCAGCACGCGGCGCCGTTGGACTGGGCGGCGTGTTGTTTGGTTTGGGCAATCTCTGCAAAAGAATAGAATTGAATAGATTTTTATTCAACTAGACTTTTACAAGTGCTTTTGAATCGTCAAATAATTTACCACTGGTTCGGAATGCCGTTCCTACCGAGAAGAACCAGCAAGAAACTCGGCGGTTGCTCTTTTCAATTGTTTAATTTACAATAATATTCCATACTATACAAGCAATTGCAACCCCGCGCATTGCTGGAGCGAGTCAAATCCATGCTTTTTTATCATTTATATAATCTTCGATTGTGTAATATGCTTTTGCCAAGAGCACACTTTTAATGGATTTCTTAAACTTTTGTAAGGGCAAGTCTAATACTGACTGTGGAATTTTATTACACTCATTCCCACAAATGACTTTCCCACTTTTCTGAGGCAAGGCCTTTCCCACTTTTCTTTTCTATTCCTACTGTACATACCGTCGCCTCGTAACTCCGCTGGTCCTTGTAGAACACCAGCTTGCTAGGCGTGAGGATCATGTAGCAGTCGGTCCAGTTCTTCTTACTCTTCTTTCCTCCCTCCATGAACTTGGTGCGCTTCATCGGCCCTTCGAAGATCACCGGCGCCTGAAATTATAAACAAAAACATTAATCAGCATGTTTGCTGACCGAATTTCAGCCACGGCATACAATCTTTTTTTCTTACTATACATATAGGCATGCGCTTGACTGCAATCCAACCACAACCAAAATCACACCAAATAGTAGGTGATGATGCAGCCTGAAGAGAGCGCGTCTGCCTAAAAGATGCTTCTTCACTCTACTTTTGAAGTACTTCTATTTACGCCATTTCAATGGAGATTAGCCAACCACGCAGCTGATAGATGCTAGACATAGATACTATGTCCAGCAGTGGACGTATGTAGACTAAGGGATGGATGATAACTTACTTCTATGGGTGGGTGTATCAACACTCTTTGAGGCACCACAGGCGGCCTTGGTTTCTGTTTGGGCGCGACCATGGACCTGGACTTCCTCTCTTTCTTGGCTCCTGGCTCCCGCTCCCTGACCTCCACATCTAGACTGTCTCCTGATGAAGAAGGTGGTAGCTGGAGGTGGTTCGGGCGACGGGCGGCTGTGAGGAGATTTTCTGTTGAACCACCTTGAAAGTGGAGAGGGTTGATTATTATTTAAGCTTATGAGGTTGAATAGGAAGGCGCAGTCCTCAAAAACCATAGATGCCGTTGATCGCCGAGCCAAGAGACTCATAGGTAAAGACTCTCCTTTCCTGGCGAAACTTCAAAGTCTCGACCGCCGCCATAGGTTCGCCGGCTATCGGTGTTTTACAAGGTTTATTGCGAAGAGTGCGTTTAGGAACTTTTCGATCTTGTACCCATTCACCTTTTTACAACCGTACCTCAAGAAGTCGGGCGAGTTTCCATCCCTATGTCGTCGATATTCCTTTAACACGCACGAAACGTTTTGCGTCATAATTCTTCACACGCTTGACTAAGGTTTGGAATACTCTTCCGAGATCTATGTTTCCTACCAATTACAATCCGGGTACCTTTAAAACAAGAGTGAATTGGCATCTTCTAGGTAAACGCCTCCCATTTTAGGCTACATCATCACTTTCCATCAGGTGAATTTTAAAAATCTCTGAACCATGCAGTGAGTTTAACGGACCAATAAACGCGCTCGAACTTGTGCATTATAAGTGAGCATATGGGGAAGGTTAGTCCCGTCGATACCTGAAAGCCTTCTGCACATTAAAAGTGTGAAACGCGGATGAAAATTGCGGAGGGCTGTAGTATTTCTTCATTTTAGGCGGGATGTAAGAGCAATAAACAGTTTTTGTTCATTTTAGACATTCCGTAAGGCAATTTCGCACGCTTGCGTGTTATTGATGCATGTCCGATGCAATAATGATTACCTACTATTTATTTATTATCTATTGTCATCATACATTGCTGCAGTTGATTGGACATAATTAATTAATTAAATATCGATAAGTAAGTATAGATTGTTACTGCTATACTCACGTATTTAGTCGACGTAAGCCCGACTAGTTTTGAACCCATCTGGGGCTCTTTTTCACAGGGACAAGATAGTTCAAGATACCTAGTTTAAACGTTAAAACCCTCTAGGTACTTTAATACTGCATCAATACAATAAAAACATTTAAAAAGCCAGATCCTACCCTTACCCAGTCGCTTATGTGCCCAGAACGGCGGGCTCTCACAATTGGCTTTGTTGAAGCTCCGCGCGATGTCGATACGACTGCGTTCCGACGTCGGTGACCAGTTCCACGACTTGTCTGGCACATCCTGAAGACGGTCCTGATGACATACAAAGAACACCTATTTAATATCTTATTGACTACTTCGTTGATGAAGTGACTCTCGGTCGAGCCGAAAAAACGCATTTGAGTTTTCCGTCAAGAAATCTATACATATATGATATAATAAAATTGTAGAAAAGTGGTGTCTGTACAATGGAAATATATAAAAAAATGTAGCAGGGGTTGTTATTATATCGATGCCGAACCCGAAATTGTAATTAATTTTTTTTTGTCTGTTTGTCTGTGTGTTTGTGCACGCTAATATCAGAAACGGCTAATTCGATTTAGATACGGTTTTCACTAATATATTGTAGTAAGCTTCACTTAACATTTAGTGTTTATTTCATGCCAATCGGTTCATAAATAAAAAAGTTATGTCAATTTAAAGAATCACGGCGAACATTTTTAACGTACAGGGTACGTACTACACGCCTCGCGCCTGAGCGTCCGTGGCTATATAAAGCGCACTGATTCCACGCGAACGAAGTCGCGGGCACAGCTAGCTCTCAATAAGTAGCTGCAGCATGCAGTATAAATATTAAGGTTTCATATTTGCGCGTTTTTTTTTTTCTCTCATTTATTTATTTTTCACATTTTATCCTATTTTTAAACAATAAAATAACAAAAACAACAGAAAAAATAACAGAAACACAGAAAGAACAAAAAATAAAGTAACATCAACCATATTGCGTTTTATTATTACGACAATTACATTAGGGCGGCTGCGCAGAGGGTGCGAAAGGAAACAGCAGTTCCTTATCCTAATTTTATTACTAGAGATTTACATATTATAAACTAACTATGACATAAAATAAAATAATTGCTCCGCCGATTTGTGGCGGAGGCTTCTAAAGCTAATAATTGTGATGTGTGTCCGTGCCCAGTCCTCGCGCGGTGATCGCGAATTTCGCCGCGTCAGGTGTCAGATTCCGCGGCGGCTGTGGGAACGGTTAGCAGGCACAGGTCTAGCGTTGCGGCCTGACTATGCCTGCATAACACGACAGCAAATATTAATCACACTAATATTATAAAGGCGAAAGTTTGAATGTGTGTGTGTGTGTGTGTGTGTGTGTGTGTGTGTGTGTGTGTGTGTGTGTGTGTGTGTGTATGTTTGTTACTCCTTCACGCAAAAACTACTGGACAGATTTGGCTGAAATTTGGAATGGAGATAGATAATATCCTGGATTAGCACATAGGCTACTTTTTATCCCGGAAAACCAAAGAGTTCCCACGGGATTTCGAAAAACCTAAATCCACGCGGGCGAAGTCGCGGGCATCGGCTAGTCGTTTCATACTATTGGCAATCAAATTGATAAAGAACGATATTCGACCTTGCCTGAAACCTGCATGCTTGAAAGTTCTCCACAATATAATGTTTTCACAAAGGGTGGTGTGAAGTTTGCTAATCCGCACATGGCCAGTGTGTTGGACTATCGCCTAACTCATTCTGAGAGGAGACCCGTGCTTAGTAGTGAACCAGCAACGGGTTGAAATAATAATAGGGTAAAGCCTCAAGCAAAAATTAACATTGAATTACAAAATCATGGCGTTCGAGGCCTTTTTCCTTATGCAAACAAGATATTTCCCATGGTGTGCAAATATTGCATGTTTTCGCTTATTATAATTTAATGACGACAAAACATGCCAAAAATTATGCAAAACCTAATTTATTTTACAATTACATCCAGACAAATTTTATACAACATAATCTTGATAATATTAATATTATATTAATTATTACATAATTAATTATAATATAATGTAATTTAATTGACAGCGTTTAAGTCCCTTTTAAGGCACTAATGAAATAAATTAAAATTCAAAATGGCGGCGTTACATGTATAATTCCTATTTGTATACTCTGTGGCATGTGTTGTCTCTTTCATTTACGTACCTAGTAAAAGGGACATACCTAGAGCTTAGTTAAATAAATAAAATATATTGTACCTATATTAGTTTGTATTATAAAATAATACTTATATTGAAGCTTAAGTGCCCATAAGCTTTAATAAATTTCTTCGAAAAAATGCCGAGCTTTAAAGCTTGATCTGCCAAATGATTAGCAAAAACTTTTATATATTTTGCAACATTTGAAGTTACAAGACTTATTGGAGACCTGAAGCTTTTCTAAAAAGCTTGTTTTCTTAATTTCTTGGACAGAATATATCTTACTAATATTATAAAGGTGAAAGTTTTTTTTTAAATAATCTTATAATAGTTTGTATGTTTGCTACGCCTTTACGCCACAATGGTTGAACCGATTTGGCCGGAAAGCTTATATCCTGAATTAACATACCTACAGCTTGTAGGTTACTTTCTATCCCGGAAATCAAAGAGTTCCCGCGGCATTTTCGAAACACTCCACGTGGACTAACTTAGCAAGCATCGTCTAGTCTAATCGTCTAGTAGTAAGTCAAGTAAATAAAAACATTAAAATCACGCCTAAATCCGTAATATTGATGACGTGTTACGCCCTCAAATTACATCCATGTCATCGTTATAATAACGATGTATGTGTATAATTAACTTTATCATATAACACATAGGTACCTCTCGAAACCACGTTTTCGTCCGTTTGAGATGAAACATTTTAGGCACTCCTCAAAAAGGTCCTTATCACCATTTTGTTATACACTAAACTACACAAATTCAAAGGGGAAAACAATAATTTTATTATGTTATACAGCAAACTGCACAATACATGACGCACCAACGATCGTAGCAGAACAAGCAACGCGGGACCGCTGATATTTTGTAGTGTTGTAACATTGGTACAGTTTTCGACATCGATATTTTATCGTGGCTACAATAATCGCAATCGTACGGCGTACGTGCGGTTGCAAAATGAGTTATTGCCTATTTGTTGGGTGCATCTGTAATGAAATTTATTAGCAAGAATAGCTTGACCTGGTTAGTTGGGTGTTGCATAATTTATTTTATACCTATAATTAGCTCCCTGTGAAGCCACGAAGCATCGCTAAATGAAGATCATTTTGGGACCGCACACAGTGTATTTTCTTTAACGTTTTTAAAATAATATACCTAAGTATGTATTCATAGTCTAAATATATATAAAAAAAAGAGAACTAACTGACTGACTGATCTATCAAGGCACAGCTCAAACTACTGGACGGATCGGGTTGAAATTTGGAATGCAGATAGCTATTATGACATAGACATCCGGATTTATGAAAATTGAACCCCTAAGGGGGTAAAACAGGAGTTTAAAATCTGCGTAGTCCACGCAGACGAAGTCGCGCATAAGCTAGTAATCTAGGTATGGATATAAACCAGTACTGTGACTGACTGGCAGACAACACACAGTCTGTGTGTGGTTTGAAATTTTGATGATAGGTATAATATCATTCGCTCAATAACTAGCTTGGGTAAGTAACGTTTACCCAAGCTGGGAAATGGATGGGTGACCGACTGTGAATGTCCGAATTTAGCTCGCTAATGTTCTCTGCCGTCCATCCAAATTATTATCACTAACATCTGATAATAACTAATCTTCAAAAGCAGTCTGAATATGTTTTCTGTAAACTACCGACATTTGAAAGAATCGCTCGCAATATAGTATTCAGACAAACCCGTCAAATTAATTTTGTATGAAACTATACCATAAGACGCCATAAAACTCAACGCCAAACGTATTGTTTTTAGATCAGAAACCAAAATAAACAGATCTCTGACAGTGAGCTGTATCCCTTGCAAACCAACCATTGAACACCAAAATAGCTATATCTACTTGCAATTACTTTTCAACTAAGTTTGCTAGCTATATTTATTAGTGATTAAAATTAACGAATGAGTTCACTCACAAGTTATTTTCTGCATTTGCCATGAGTAGGAAGTCATTCTTAAATAGTATGTGCACAGCACTATGTGTTTGGCCCTACAACAGAGTTCTTTAGCATTTTAAATACAATAGCTCATTGGTGCTAAATAAGTGTCAAACGTTGACTCAACAACATGGCTGTGCGTTGTTTCAATTAATCGCCCTATCGATAAATTCATTACTAGGACACTGATTCGAAATATCGATGAATTTAATCGATATCGATGGGGATGATTGCGCAACACTAAGCTTATGTTATCAGGCGGTCGTCGAATCGACGTTAGAAAACGTTCGCCCTCCTTATCTTAGTATATTACGCGCACTGATTACTGTATGGGTGCTCAATGAAGCAAAATGTTCATGCAAACATGCGTAGGAAACGGATGCAGTTGACGTAAAAAACCACGGATTTTGTACCTGCGCAGTAGTCGACTTTTCGACCAACCCACAGAGATTTGAAGTGAGGAGCGATGGTGTCTATCAGGAACGATCTATACTAATATTGTAAAGAGGACATAATATTTGTTTTTTATCTTTATAATTTATATGAACCGATTTTAATAATGCTTTCTCCATTAGAAAGCGGCTTTATATATTTTTTAATTCCACCCCTCACTGATTTTCAAAACTTGCATCCGAACGAAGTCGGGGAAGGTCAGGTAAAAGTCTGCTTCAGAATGTACAAGTAAAGCCCTTTCGGCTTTCATATGATACCTCACTTGATATACCTAGTTACTTTGAAAATTGAAAATATTAATCATTCTTTCATGAACACATTTTAATTTCTTTTTGTGAAGTAACCACAAATTGACGGTTTTTGGATTTTTTCCTTACTTGTGCTATAGGACCTGCATAGTACCTGTGTCATGATTCTAGGTCAACGGGAAGTAGGTACTCTATAGGTTTTCTTGACAAACACGATAGACGAACAGACGGACAGACAGACAACGAAGTGATCCTTTAAGGGTTCCTTTATCCTTTTTTACGGAACCCTAAAAGCAATTGCAGCTTTTGATTTTAGCTACTAGCGTCTATATTACAGAACTAATAATATTTATAAGCGTATAGGGAAAAAACAATAATAATTAAATTATAACCATAAACCTTACCTAAATGGTAGCTTTTGTTTCCGTTTAAGGTCAGGTAGGTATATAATAATTTTGATATAGGTAATATTTTCTTAAATAGGTAAGCAATGAATCATAATAAAATATATTATTAATTTTGTTAGTAGGTAGCTTTATTGCCCAAACTGTATCGTAATTCTCATTGCTAAGGGTTGTTACCATTCTATTAATCGTGTTATGGTCGCGATTTTCCTGGGAAAATAAATCCATGGTATCTCCGATCGTTAAACATAATATTACGACTCTAATAAAAGTAGATAGAGTAAATATTATGATATCCGGGACCAACGGATGACGGTCACAGAGAAAATGTGAAGGACTACATTAGGCCTTCAAAATCGATCGCTCATCTGGCTAATTTTTAAAAAATCTGTGAAAACTTTTTGATTTTCTCAAAGAAAATGCCCGTCTCCGGGGTGCAGGGTGCAAGCTACCTCTGCACCAAACGTCAAAACGTAAGTAACAGACAAACTCGCCTTCGCATTTGTAATGTAAAATTGAAAAATCTGAAAAAGCTGAGAATCGAACCTACGACCATGACCTCGTATGGTAAGTAATTGATAACACAAGTAACATCCAAGGATGTTGATTCTTCACCTCTACCTTGCGAAATTTTATTTTGAACACCAGGCAATATATTTATTTGAAATTGTTATTAGTTGTTAATTAATAATATTACAAGGAAAATATGAATAAATATATTGAAATTAAATATTTAGTTTAAAATAATTATAAAGTTACCAGTAGCGCCATCTATTAACGACTATTTCAAACAAATAAAATAGTGCGCGTAATATAGATGGCGCTAGTTACATCGTAATTTTCACAAGGTGTACAATGAAATTGATAAAGCCTTTGGAACTTTTCGCAATAGGTGAAGCTTTATCGTACGCAGAAACGATACCCAACAATAAGATCGTAATCTTCACAGATTCGAAAAGTTCGTTACAGCATCTGGCTCGGTGTACTTCGACATTTCGAGGAACACCGACAGCCTACAATATTATAAATTCATTATTGCAGCTTAATTCAAGATCAAAATCTATAGTCTTGCAATGGGTTCCATCACATGTAGGAATTGCTGGCAATGAAATGGCTGACCGACTCGCGAAAGAAGCATGTAGCGAAGGAATTGATGTGTCTTTGCTCCCTTTTTATTCTGACTGCATTTATCTAATTAAGAAGACCAGTCATGAATCTTGGAAAGAGTATTTCGATGAAAGATCAAAGGAGAAAGGTATATGGTATAAAACTATCCAGCCACAACCACCTACTTTGTCGTGGATTGACAATAGTTCCTTAAATAGACAGGATATGACTCTCATGATGCGTCTTCGTTCGGGGCACATTCCATTGAATAAATTTGCATATCTAATGAAAAAAGTTAACTCGCCTAATTGTAGTGTTTGCAATATACCAGAAGATGTTGTCCATATTTCAATGGAATGTGCCCGAAATGAGGAACATAGAAGAAGACTTTTTAGATATACCGCCACCAATTCTGTCGGCTTTATTAATACTGCGTTGGCCTACCCGCTCTCGGCGGAGGCCATGCAATTGTTACGGTTGGTTAGGACTGGCATCGAGAGAAGACAATTATAATTACTTCTGTCTTTTCTCTCGATGCCAATCCTATTCCTTCTTTCATATATTGGAGCTATATAGAGAGGCAATTCGCCCAGCGAATAATCTCGTAAAATAAAGATTAAAAAAAAAAAAAAAAAAAAGCCTTTGGAAGTTGAAACAGCTCTACTTAGAATCCTACAAAATAGAAATCCATATCCATACTAATATTATAAATGCGAAAGTGTGTGTCTGTCTGTCTGTCTATCTGTCTGTCTGTCTGTCTGTGTGTCTGTCTGTCTGCTACGCTTTCACTGCTCTACCGCTGAACCGATTTTAATGAAATTTTGTACAGACTTAGGATACATTCCGGGGAAGGACATAGGCTACTTTTTATCCCGGAAAAACAAATAGTTCCCGCGGGATTCCTAAATACTCATCCGCTTGATCGATTTGTATGAAATTTGGTACCGAGGTAGCTTGCGTCCCGTAATTGACGTAGGCAGCTTTTTATCCCGGAAAATCAAACAGTTCCCACGGGATCTTTAAAAACCTAAAACCACGCGGACGAAGTCGCGGGCATCCTCTAGTTACTAATAATAATATTAGAAAAATGTAGCGTAGAAACAAGGAGGTTAGATGGATTTATTTAGTACATTTAACTACATAGATACCTACTACTTAAATCTATGGGTAGGTGGGTAGAGCCAGTAGGTTTTGGTAGTAGGCACTTAGTAGGTATGTATAAAGAACGGTGGGTAAAATAAGTATGTGTATAGAAGACTAGGTGGTGATGGATGTGCAGGGCGTCCCCCCGCCTCATACCCCGATTGCCATCTCGACCTGTCGCGTCCTATAACCAAGCTACCTAGTCTTTAAAAATATTTTTTGCGGTCTATGTATAGGGTAGGTAGAGCAGACATACATTGCTTAATCGACACAGATACCTAATTATTATTATTGTTATTGTTAACCCGAACTGTCCCAATGCTGGGCAAAGGCCTCCGTTTCTTCCTTCCACCTGTCTCTGTCATAGAATACTAAATAGAGTTAATCTCTATTTTAAACCGAAAAAATCTATGTTAACTTCGAAACTTATGAGGATTTTAATTCTGTTTAGTAAATGTTATAAAAACTTCTTTACAAATTCATATTTCGAACGGAGCGAACTTCATTGAACGTCGCCATTAAAATTCGCATCAATTCATTCAAGACCGGATGCGTGCATTGGCGCGAATTCCATTTTCAAACCACATTGTATGTTCGCAATATAAGGGTCCCCACAGACTACTATAGCGGCATGTCATCACAGTTGACAATTTGGACGGTTACTGTGGTCACTGCGGAAATTGGAAAATGTTCAACCAATGCAGCCGTCCTTTTTAACCCGCTTACCCGTGTGTCTGTCTGTGGCATCGTATGCTCAAACGGATGGACCGAATTGGTTTCCAGACTTTTGGTTCCGGTTTGTTTTATTCGACAACCTGTTTAATTGAGGTGGTTTTTTCGAAAATCTGTGTTTTTAAATTTTCATTAATCAATTCAACCGCTAGAGGCGAGTTGGTTTCACACATGAAGGGTTCCGTAGCATTCTTTTTAAGAAACATTATTTTTTGATAATTTAAAAATGAATGACAGAAAAACCTCTAAACTCCTAACTAGATTTTTAATGGGTAACTTAGGTTACAGCGAACTGCAACTGGAATGTGGGCCCTCGGGCCTGTTACGATCTCAATTGTTGTGATTTGCTGAATTTATGGTATTTTTGTTGCGACAATGCATTGTAGCCAATAGTGAGCGAGCGTCAACCAACCAGAGGTGATTGCAACCGTGATATCATTGTACTCTGTCATTTTACGGTAATTGAGCAGCACAACAAAATCACTAGGTCTGTAGAGGCCCTAAACTAAGCAATTTTGCGCCAATCTTGCATAATAATATAATTTTTACTCAAACAATATTTGACTCACGTTAAAGTTAAACTGTTTGCAAATTAACTGCTGTCTCTTTTCAGTTACTTTAGTTTTATATTCCGTTCCTTTTCAAATGTTGGTTGATGGATTTGACGAATACGGTTTGCTTTTAATTTTTAAGAGTTCCCTACGTCCAAAGGAAAAGGTATCCTTACAAGATCACTTCGTTGTCTGCCTGTCATGTCAGTCAAGAACGCGTGGAGGTATCAAGTTGTAACTTGAAATATTTATGTCTACAATCCCTTTGAGCTGTGAGTTGAGAAACATCGTGAGGAAACTTGCGTGCCTAAGAGTTCTTTATAATGTTTTTCAAGGTGTGTGAAGTCTGCAAATCCGCGATTGGCCCATGGCCCAAACCATTTTGATTTTGAGATCAGTACTCAGTAGTGGACCGACGATAAGTTGGACTTGAGATCACTGAGCAGTTTTTTTTTCAATAGTATGTAACCTCCGATGTTGTGGTCGGAGACTTTGTCTATCTCATGGGGTTAAACTGGCGTGCCTAAGAGTTCTTTATAATGTTTTTCAAGGTGTGTGAAGTCTGCAAATCCGCGATTGGCCCATGGCTAAAACCATTTTGATTTTGAGATCAGTACTCAGTAGTGGACCGACGATAAGTTGGACTTGAGATCACTGAGCAGTTTTTTTTTCAATAGTATGTAACCTCCGATGTTGTGGTCGGAGACTTTGTCTATCTCATGGGGTTATGCTTGAGTTTAACCACAGAGATCACTGAGTAGTTAAATATCAATCAATCAATCAGTCCACTGCTGGACATAGGCCTTCTCAAGAGCTATTAGTATTATTCCCAAGAGTAGTTAAATATACCTAAGACCATTTGATAATAATGATGAATAAACAATATCGACTTCCGATTCCAGCCTCTAATTATTGTAGCTGTATATACAATGTACCTAATGAGGATATAAATAATAACTATAATTTAAATGTGCTATATAAACGTTCCTGATAACATATTATTAGTATATTCTCGAGTAAAACATCCTGTTTTCCTGTCGTGTTCCCAATTTGTTATAGGTACCCACTACCTACCTAACACTAACTGTAACTAGGTAGATAATTCAAAGAGTACTCTACAATATTAGTTACAATATTAGTTTCCTTAGTTTATTTTTAATCTACAAATATATTAAAAGACATTTCCAGACTCCTGAATTTGAAATTTCTCTTGAAACTCCTTGATATTTTGACAGTAGGTTTTAAGAGTTCACAGAAGTCTTTTCGAGTTCATTTCCACGATCAGCTGTTTGGAGGGTTGTAACATTGGAGTTATGAACAAATTATTATCCCCCAGGGGTATCACGGTACGAGGCTCATTATTTTTTTGGCATAATCTACACATCGACCCTAACCTCAAGTCATGACTGACATATCAACACACAGCTTAAAGTGAGGTGATTAGAAACTTGAAATTTTGACGGTGGGTTTTAAGAGTTTACAGAAGTCTTTTCGAGTTCATTTCCACGATCAGCTGTTTGCAGGGTTGTTACATCGGAGTTTTGAACATCTTTAATATCCTCCACGGGCATCACGGTACGAGGCTCATTATTTTTTTGGCACAACTACACATCGACCTTATACCTCAGCCTGCCGGGATATTACGGACATTATCTAACATCTTGTATAGCCTATATAGTGGATCTTCTTATTCTTTGGAGCTATGCACTGTGCAGGTCCTTAGATTCCCTGTATTACTTCGCCCGTATCTTCTACACTTCTGTGCTAATATATGTAACTTCTAGGTAAGTATACAGCACTTTCCTGGTTGGAATTAGAGTAGCTTCTTCAGGGTGTACGATGTGTTTTTCTAGGTGATGCGACGTTAATATGCACTAGCTGTGCCCGCGACTTCGTTCGCGTGGAATAGTGACTTTTCGGGTAGCGTGATTCTTTAAATTAACATAACTTTTTTATTTATGAACCGATTGACATGAAATAAACACTAAATGTTAAGTGAAGCTTACTACAATATATTACTGAAAACCGTATCTAAATCGAATAAGCCGTTTCTGATATTAGCGTGCACAAACACACAGACAAACAGACAAAAAAAAATTAATTACAATTTCGGGTTCGGCATCGATATAATAACAACCCCTGCTACTTTTTTTTTATATATTTCCATTGTACAGACACCACTTTTCTTCAATTTTATTATATGTATACTGTATAAATTAGAGCAGGGCAATAGCAGATTACGTATATAGCGGACTTACCTCAGGGTATAATGGTATCTGAGGTCTGGGATCCCTGCGGGGCGGAGGGCGGTACTGCGTGATCCGGGGAATGACCAGGGGTGGTCGCCTCTCCCTGCTGTACAGCTCGCACTCTTCTGGCGTGATCCACTGTAACAATCAGAAAAACCAGATTATTACCAATTGTTTAAGATTCCGTATCTGTAGAGAAAAAAAATTAGGATCACTTCGTTGTCTGTGTGTCATGTCAAGACGTCAAGGGAATCAAAACCTTTAGGGTACTTCCCGTTGATATAGAATCATGAAAGGCAGGTAGCAATGTCTTATAATACCTATGTATTACACACAGTGGCGTGCAGCTCATAGAGGCATAGAAGTACTGCCCACCCTAGTTGTAATAGATCAATGCTTATTTTCCATTACGACCTGCCAGAAAATAAGTTCATACCTTACTGCTTACCCTGGCTTTAATGCACGTCACTGATTACGCAAGCACAGATCGGATCATGAAAAAAATTAAAGTATAATTTTTTTGTACGATGGTACGGAACCCTTCGTGTGTGAGCCCGATTGAAACTTGACCGGTAAATTGTTGTTTTTTTTTTTCAATTTTTAAAATTAAAAAATGGCTGCGACACAACTTTGAGAATATTATGGAGAACTACCTATTAGACATGAAGGTACCCTCACGATGTTTTCCTTCACCGTTAAAGCAAGAAAGGTGGAGGTGCGTGCCTGGAATCGAACCCCCGACCTCCCAAAAAGAAACCGGACGTCTTAACCACTAGGCTATGACGGCTCTTACACTTCCTAATCAACCTTAATGAAACGCTATTGTACTAAACATGATTTAATCTTAATCACAAGTCAGGATGTACTATAAAGATCCTATTGTATCTCATCCTGAAACCTAAGCTCTCTACTGCAGCTTTATGAAAGCCCTATTCAGTGAAAGCTTTACTAAGATTAAATTAAATCTAATATCATCTAGCCAGTGGCTTATAACCTAATCCGTACTGATGTTATAAATGCGAAAGTGAGTCTGTCTGTCTGCAAGATTTTCATGGCTCCTTTTTTCCCGGAAAATTAAATTTTTTATACCGGAAAATCAAAGAGTTATCACGGGATTTTTACTGATATATAGAAATGTCAAACACTATAATAACGGCACACAATTATATAATTTTTTTAAGCTTATGGTCCAAAGTTGAACAAATTCTAACATATTTCAGCCCGATCCGTCCATTAGTTTGAGCTGTGCGAATCAGCCGTCTTTTATTTTTATATATTTAGATGAACACTGGAAATATTACAGTCCTTTTTTTGGGCAGTCGCGTAAAAAACATATTTCATCCACATACTTCGATCGGCCGTGAAAAGAAATCGATGGCAACCGTGGAACATGGACGTAAATACTTGATTAACCAGTTGGTAGGGTCGTGTACCTTTATAGACACAGCTGTTGAAACTTGAAACTGGCGACGTAGAGTCTGCGGTGTTTAAACTTACAGACATTTCAAAATCAGCACATTTCTGCGATTTATTATAGCGTAAACATGAAGAGATTACTAGAATAGCTTACAAGTTTTACAAGTGCTTTTGAATCGTCAAAATAATTCACCACTGGTTCAGAACGCCGGTCTTAACGAGAAGAACCAGCAAGAAACTCGGTGATTGCTCTTTTCAAGTGTTCAATTTACAAATAATATACCATTCTATTACAAGCCCCGCGCATTCAGGGAGCGAGTCAAATCCATGTTTTTTGTCATCTACATAATCGTCGATTGTATACATATAGCTTTTTCCAGGAGTACTTTTACATCATGATCTCAGTTCATTGCCGGCCCACTACTGAGCACGGGTCTCCTCATTCTAAGAAGGATAATAACTATTGAATTATTAAAAAGTAAAAGAATCTCAAAAGTAAAAGATCAATTGACACGTCATTGGTTTTCCCGTGCAATCGATTTTTCCCAAGTAGGCATCCACCTACATAAAAAGATTAACAAAATAAAAAGCAATAAAAACCTAAGATTACTCATTTTGCATGATGACGTCTCAATTCCGTTTCGTTTAACGAATAACGGCTGCCGTTTCGTTTGATTGCTGAATAA
This sequence comes from Maniola jurtina, assembly GCF_905333055.1. Classification (NCBI taxonomy): domain Eukaryota; kingdom Metazoa; phylum Arthropoda; class Insecta; order Lepidoptera; family Nymphalidae; genus Maniola; species Maniola jurtina. Next base: position 1,672,231 of record NC_060041.1, read on the forward strand.
ACATTTTCTTAGGCCCTTTGAAAAAGGATCCTGGATGGATTTGAAACTAGTCAGGCATACTCCGACTAATCACGTGAGTTCAGCCGTAAGTGGGATTACCAGATGCCCCATATTCACGGGTTACCCCGTATTTCAGGGTTTGATAATACCTAAACCCGTTATTGCGAAAATAAAATACGGGAATAAAATAGAATAGATTTTTATTCAAATAAACTTTTACAAGTGCTTTTGAATCGTCAAATAATAATTTACCACTGGTTCAGAATGCCGTTCCTACCGAGAAGAACCAGCAAGAAACTCGGCGGTTGCTCTTTTCAATTGTTCAATTTACAATAAAATTCCATACTATACAAGCAATTGCAGCCCCGCGCATTGCTGGAGCGAGTCAAATCCATGCTTTTTTATCATTTACATAAAACGGGGTAAATAAAAGCAATAAAAATCTAAGTATACTCATTTAGCATGATGACGTCTCAATAATTCCGTTTCTTTAACGCTAACGGCAACATCCGGGGGAGTCACAGACCAGCCTTACCAGGTCAAGGTTACATAGCTATCGAATAGTAGGCACTATTAGAAAACCGGTTGATTGATAGCTGTTGATAGCTATGTAATCGTAGATCGCGTGACTCATTGATTGTCTCGTTCGACTCTCAAAAGATTATTTAGTATCACACTAATATTATAAAGGAGGAAGTTTGTATGTGTGTGTGTGTGTGTGTGTGTGTGTGTGTATGTTTGTTACTTCTTCACGCAAAAACTACTGGGCGGATTGGGTTGAAATTTAGACTGGAGATAGATTATACCCTGGATTAGCACATAGGCTACTTTTTATCCCGGAAAATCAAAGGGTTCCCACGGGAACTTAAGAAAACCTATATCCACGCGAACGAAGTCGCGGGCATCAGCTAGTTTACGAATAGTAAAAAAAATAGCACGAAGTAGCCGGTGTACATACCTACCTAGATAAATGGATAAATTAATAAACTCTAAACACGTGAATGTACAAGGAACAATTGTCAATTAAATAACATCTTAACGTAAATACCTAATATACTAACTCAAAATTTAAATCTTATATAGGTATACAAAGAATTAAAAGCTTAGTTTCTTAATTTGCTGTAGTCCGCTGAAAAAGGCAAATCTGTATGGTACAACATGCAGCATGCGCATGCACTACCCGCCCTCCCACTGCTAAGTGCTAAGCAGGAAAAGTCAGCCAACAAGCCCCAACCCCAAGTACCAACCACCACACAACACCACAAAAACATAAGGTAAATTAATTATTTAAGGTCTACATCAGCTCCTGAGGATGCTCCGGTGTCGAAACGTGCGTCGAGTATGTTTTTGTGAATTTGTGTGGCGACTGGTGTTGCGTGGTGGTACTTGGAGCTTGCTTGGTGGCTGACTTTTCCTGCATACTTAGCAGTGGGAGGGCGAGTGGGCAAATGAAGTTGTCATGAAAATATACCTAATTTGAACTTTGAAACATGTTAGGATGAATGAAAAAGAAAAAGTAAATGTTTGCAAAACTCGGACTCACTATTTCGATGCTCACAAACATAACTTTCGTTTAAATTAAAACAATTAACATCTTGTTCATATCCATTCTTTAATTTATCTCTCATTGCGTCCATTTCCGCCGCTAAGCCTCTCTCTCTTACAGACAAACCATGCTGCTGATGTTCGAAAGAGACAAATAGATTGAATGAATGGTTCGTTCATTCACATTGACTCTGAGGTCAATCAGGAATCAAGTATGGCTGAGATAAATTAAGGCCAAGTGTGCTGGGCAATAGCATTTATTTGGTTGCTGAATAAACATTGGATAAGTTCGAAATTAGTCGAGCATACTCCAACTAATTTGTGAATATCTGAGTTCAGCCCGAAAGAGATATATTATATTCAAAATATTTTCTTAAATAATTTTAAATGACTATGAATACAAGTGTAAATTAAAAATTTATAACACTTCCGACAAGTGAAGGTTACAGTAACTAGAAAAGAGCTGATAACTTTCAACGGCTGAACTGATTTTTTTGGATTATAGCTAAGAACACTCTCGATCAAGCCACCTTTCAAACAAAAAAAACTAAATTAAAAACGGTTCATTAGTTTAGGAACTACGATGCCACAGACAGATACACAGATACACACGTCAAACTTATAACACCCCTCTTTTTGGTCGGGGGTTAAAAAACAAGTCCTGCAATCAAACAGTGAATATCCAACTTGGTTCTCATCAATGCTTTCCATGATGCATGATTGTCGTAGGCGCGTGGATTTAGGTTTTTCAAAGATTTTTAAAATACCTAAAAATCATTTCTTAGTGAGGGGACTAGGACCTAAGTTCGAGAGAGATCCTTTATGCAAAATCTCAAGTTTCTTGACCCAGGCGGTTTTTGTATGGTACATTGATAAGGCAGTTAGTAAAAAGAACGTCGTTATCTAACGAATCAATCTGTCAGCCGTTTGCATCTCCTGCTAGACATAAGCCTTTCCTAGATACATGTTACTCCACCTTCTCTCTCTCGAGGTCGTCCACGCGGACCCTTTCGGGTCCCGGGGTGACTGGTCAGGGCGATGGCCCTCTTCAGTGGTGGCTACGCCGCCTGCGACTGCGGGCGGGGCACGGGGTTGGACCACTGGTCTGGGTGTCAATTCCGGATTGTCATGTCCGGTAGTGGCCGCACGGCAGTGCGATCGAGCCCGCGGATGTTCGCGAGCGATCGGCTACTGCGGCGGCGTGAGATGTCCGTGAGGCTAACGCCCGCGGCTCGGCGAGGTCGAGCCCGCCGGCGATGTTCCGGCGAGCGCCCGTCAGCCAGCGGCGGGGAAGCAGTGGTGTCTTTTCAGGTAGTCAGGTCACGTGGCAGACCTAACTTGTCCGGCGGACGCCGATGGTATGGCGCGATGCCCCGCAGGTGCTGGGCTTGCGCTCCATCGGCGCGCGCGAACATCGAGGTGCTCAGGCGGCGAACGTGGTCGTCGAGGCTCTCCATGCGCAGGTCCCTGGAGATGACCGCGTTCCGTACGAAGCGTGGAGCTCCGGCGATGGTGCGAAGCGCTAGCGACTGCTGCGCCCGCAGCGACTTGCGGTCCGTTTCGCTTAGTAACGCGTACCAAGCTGGGGCCGCGTAAGTGAGTCGCGTGCGGACGTACGTCTTGTAGACGCACAGCCTCGTACGGAGATGCAGGTGGGACGCCAGCACTGGGCGCAAGAGAGCCCGTACGGCGCGCGTCTGCGCGACCACGTTCTTCACGTGGGATCGCATCTTGAGTCCCCTATCGATGGTCACCCCCAGGTATTTAGCCGAGGGCGTCCACTCGATGGTCTCTCCTAAGAGCGATACCCGTGGCGGCGGGGCAGTCCGCCCGAAGGATACCGCCTGAGTCTTCGCCACGTTGACCTTCAGCCTCCAGTCATTCAGCCAAGCGGGAAGTGCATCCAGTGCACGCTGCATTTTGATCGCCGCGTGCGGTCCTTTGATCGACTTTGTTGTGAATGCAGCGTCGTCGGCGTACAACGCTAGCATGGCGTCGCCGACCACTGGGATGTCGTCCGTGTATCTGCCATAGCAGACGGGCGACAGGCAGCTTCCCTGAGGTACACCGGCTCGGATGGGGCGCTCCGTGGACAGGGCGTCTTCAACCGCCACTTGAAATCGCCTGTCTTGCAAAAAGGTGGCCACAGTCTTGACTACTCGACGAGGAATAGTAGACGTGGACAGCTTGTAGATGAGCCCGGTGTGCCAGACGCGATCGAACGCCTTCTCCATGTCGAGGAATACTGCAATGCACCGCTCTCGCTTGTTCATGGCGGCAGCGAGATGGTGCAGTACCCTCGAGACTTGGAGCGTGGTGGAGTGTTCGGCACGGAAACCGAACTGTTCGTCGCGTGGCTGAATGTGAGGCGTGATGTGCAGCAACAGCAACTTCTCGAAGACTTTCGAGATCGTCGACAGCAGCGTGATGGGACGGTAGCTCCCAGGCTGCATGATGTTTTTCCCCTGCTTCGGAATCATGATGACTCGGCCGAGCTTCCACGACGATGGGAAGTGCCCGGTGCGGAGTATCCCGTTGAATAGCCGCGTCAACGTCGCGATTGCTCGCGGGGGTAGGTGACGCAGGGCTTCGTTGGTGACTCGATCGGGGCCGGGCGCTTTGCGCAGTTTAGTTCGTCGAATCATCCGAAGGACTTGTCCAGGGGAAAATACGACGGGGTCTTCCGTCGGCGCTATCGGCGACTCGAAGTATGCCTCCAAGTGTCGCTCGATGGCTTCTTCGTGCTGCACATCTGTGGTCGGGTTCGGTGTGAACTGCGTCTCCAGGTGGTCCGCAAAGATCTCCGCTCGGTCCTCGGCACGGTAACGTGGGGTTCCGTCACCGGCCAGGAGGGGCCTAATCGGAGGCGGTTTCCCGGAGAGTCGGCGGCAAAGGCGGTGGATGCCGGACCAGTCATCGCCGGCTCGCTCGATGGTCATATGCCAAGACTCGTCAGCGATAGTTTGTAACGCTTCCGAGATCTTGGCGGCCAGAGCGTTGAGCCGCGTCTTCATGGTCGGGCACCGCTGGTTTTGCCATGTCCGGCGCAGTTTCCTCTTCTCCTCCAGCATCGCTTGGATGTAGGATGGGAGCTGGCGTGGTTTTCGCATGGCTGCAGCGTCGAGTCTGGACTCTCGAAGCGCGGTGGACATAGTCGCGCTGAGGTCCTCGGCGAGTCGGTCGACGTCTGCAGGGCTCTCCACTCTGAAGGACGGCGAATGCTTGGCCATGTGTTCGGCGAAGATTCGCCAGTCCTGGCGATGCTTTGGCGGAGGGAGAAGAGAAGTCATCGGCGTTGTCTTCAGCGTCAAGAGGACTGGTTGGTGGTCGGAGATGAGGTGGTCATCCAGTACGTCTAACGTCGGCGTGGCGGACAAGCCACAGGTGACGGCTATGTCGATGACGTCAGGCGTATATGCTGCGGCGTACGGGTAGTGCGTCGGGACCTCTGGCCCCAGCACCACGTACCCGTGGCGGTCTGCATCGTCCAGGAGGCGTCTGCCGTCCGGACACACGTGGTTGGAATTCCACGCCGTGTGTTTCGCGTTGAAGTCCCCGGCGATAATCGTGGGCAGTGGCGAGTCCAGCAAGGTGTGGACATCAGTCACTGCGAGGCGATTCGTCGGCGGCTTGTAAAAGGCGAACACACGGGTGGGTTGGCGGTCAATGCAGACCTCCACGCCCAGTGCGTAGGTCGTCTGCAGCTGAGGTACTGGCAGCACTTGGTGGATGACATTCCGACGGACCAAAACTGCTAATCCCCGGTAAGCAGTCCCGATCGGCGAGGCGTGGTCCTCCCGGTAGACGTGGTATCCCGAAAAGTTCAACCGGTCTACTGGTCTGAGGTGAGTCTCGTTGATCAGGCCGATGTCCACTCGACGCTGAGACATCAGGTTCTTGAAAAGACGGGCTTTTTGTGACGAAAGCCCGTCGGCATTCCAGAATGCCACACGGAGCTCACTCAGAGCTGCAGAGCTCCATGATGCAAGCGAGGATCAGCGGGGCTGGATCCCGCTGTTCCTGGATTGCCAACAGAACCTGGTGTAGGGTGCCGATGACTTTGGTAAGTCTGGAGTCCAAGTGGCCGGGGGCCGGCTGAGGTGCCGGGCGCGGCGCGCCCTTCCGCTTCGCCTTCGTCTCTCTCGCGGGAGCGGCGACCACGGTGGGCTTGGACTGGGCGGCGGGCGGCGCGGGTGCAGCCGCCGTCGGGCGCTTGGTGGGAGGCTGTGGCGCGGCGGGAGCCGCGGATGCGGCCGCCGTCGGGCGCTTGGCAGAGGGCTGTGGCGCGGCCGGCGCCGTGTCTTGGCGCGGCTGCGCGCGCTTGCCACGTCTGCGGCGGCGCTTGCGGCCCGGTTGCTGCTGTGGCTGGTTGGCGGCAGCCATGAGCGAGCCGGGTGCGTCGGCCTCGGTTGTCGAGGCGGCGGCGGCGGCGGCGCGCGCCGGTGCGGTGCGCGCGACAGTGCCCGCCCTACGGTTCCGCAGCTCCTTGCGGAACACGGGGCAGTTGGCGTTGTTCGCCGTGTGCGCGTCGCCACAGTTGGCGCACGTCGGCGGCTCCTCTTTGGGGCGCGGACAGTCCCTGGCCGCGTGGTTCCCCGCACAGGCCACGCAGACCAGGGGTCGGTGACAGTTCACCGAACTGTGCCGCCACTGCTGGCACCTGTGGCATTGGGCGGGCCCCTTCCTGCCACGCCAGGCCTCGATGGTGATGCCGGGCATACAGAGGAGCTCATGCACCTCGTATATGCCCGGTGTAATGTCTGGTGTCCGCTGCAGCTGCGCGAACATGAGGCATCCAGGCCTGCCTGGACGCGCGGGGATCGTCCTCACGTGCTCGGGGACGTATCCAAGTTCGCGCAGCTCTGCCTCGACGAGCTCCGGCTCTGTGTTTGCCGGGAGGCCGCGGATCGCGACTTTGAGGCTCCTCTCAGCCGGCAGCGAGTAGCAGAACCAGGAGATTCCGCTGGCGCTCTCCAGCTGCGTAAGGTAGCGCTGGATGGCGCGGAACTCCTGGTCCGACTTTGGTATGAAGCGGACGCCCTTGCCAAATGGGCGTCCGTTGGGAGCATGGCCGAGGAGCCTCTTCAGCTCGCGGAAGTGAGTGGGCCAGTCCGGCAGCACCTCCACGATCAGCGGAGGGTAGCGGGCGGCCTTCGGCTTCGGCGTCTTGCTGGGGTCGACGGTGGCGGCGGCGGCGGCGGGCGCGGGCGCAGGAGCGCGCACTGGAGCGGCGCCCGACGGGGTCGTCTTGGGCCTCTTTGCAGCGGCCGCAGCAGCTGCGTAGGAGGGGCCGGGCTCACTCGCCGGCGCGGTCTCCATGGGTTCCGGAGACAGGGCCGGCATATTTGGTGGAGTGAAGGCCGGTGTTTTCTCTCCTCTCCTTTGCGGCGGAGAGGGAAAACGGCCCACAGCGATGTTGTGCTGTGGGGCCGGGAAGCGCGGCGCGCGCGGCGACGGAGAGAGAGTCGCCGGCGCGGCGGGTTGGAGCGATGCGCGCGGCGCGGCGGTCGGTGTGGTCGCGGGCGCGGGCGCGGGTGCGGCGCGCGGGGCGGCGCTCGCGTCAGCGCGGGACGCGGCCGCTCCCGGGTCGGCGCGGGACGGCGCAGTGCGGGACTCGGCAGACGGCGCGGCTGCGCGCGGGTCGGGGCAAGGCGCCACGGCGCGGAGATCGGCGCGGGGCGCGGGAGCGCGCGGGTCGGCGGCGCGCGGATCGGCGGCGCGCGGGTCGGCTGAGCTAGCCGGCCAGGCGATGGCCGGCAGCGATGAGGCCGGGGAGGAAGGAGCCGGCGAAAGTGCGAGTGGGCTCGCGGCGAAGGACTCTTCGCCGGCGCCCACTGCCGGGCTGTGCAGGGCTGCTGCAGCGCGGGCGGCGAGAGTCGCCTGGCCCGACGCGATAATGGCCTCTAGGGTGTCCGCCGATCGGACGAACACCCTGCGGCGGATGGGGCGCGGGCGCGTCGCGCGGCGCTGCGGAAGCGGCGGTGGCGGCATGAAGCACTTTCCGCGCGTTACCACCGGCTTCTTGAACGCATGCGCACTGCGCGAGTCGCGGACGCGGAGCGCTGTCGAGCGCTGGGGACGACGAAAGGTACGGCGGCGGTCTTGCCTGGCGTGGCCCGAGCTGAAGGCGTCGGCACGTCGACCCCGCCGGCCCGGCTCCCGGGGCTTGCCGCTTGTGGCAGACCGGGAAACCAGACCGGGAAGCACGATCGTGTGGTTCCGAACCGCCTCCTGCTGGACGCAAGTGGTTCGGTCAGGCAAGTCGCGCGATTAAAGACCGAACTGTGAATAACGGGCTCCGAACGCCGGTGCAACTCGATGCGTGTGCACTCGTCGGCAGACGGGCGAGTGCCTTCGTTATTCACCCACTTACTACCTTCTTAAGGTCGTCAGTCCTGCGGGCTGGAGGTCGTCCCACACTGGGAAGAGTGGGAATGGAGTGAAGACCGCGTACAAAAAAGGATTTTTTTGTACGCGGAACAACTTTTCCTTCACTCCAGAACACGCCTGTCTAAGTGGCCTTTGGTTCTACGACAGACATTGCCTGCCCACTACCACTTCAGCTTAGTAATTCATTGATATGTCAGTCACTTTGGCTCTCCTACAGATTTTCTCGTTACAGCTTTTGTATCTCAGAGAAGCAACCAACATAGTTCTTCATAGCACGTCAAGCGACTTTGAAGGAGGGTTATATTCAATCATCTAGGTCAGAACTATAAAAATCAGTTGTAAATTAATACTTCTTTTTAATGTGGGTTTAAGTGTGGGATGCACTTAAGTGCATGATGCATCCAAACATTATAATGAGCAATGTGCATCCTACAATGATGCTACAATAAAGGCTCGGCCTTGTCTTCAATTTACAACCAATAAGCACCAACCTACTAACAATCATCATTAACAACCCAAAGTCGACTCACTACTGAGAACGGATCTCCTCTTAGAATGAGAAAGGAATGAGAAGGGAGAGTGCGGATTGAAAGACTTCAGACAGCTTTGAGAAAGTTATGTAAAACTCTCAGGCATACAAGATCTTCACCAGTAAAGCAGGTGATACTTAGTTGCTTAAAACGAACATAACTCCGTAAAGTTCGAAGTGCATGCCCAGAATCGAACCCGGGACCTCCCAACTAGGCCCTACCACCGCTATCACTAATGTTACGCCATGCCGCCACAGCCAGTTGCAACGTGCCATTCAAACCAGCCGCTTCGAGCTAACTGCCATGACAGCCAATCATAGCCAGTTACCGCCATGACAGCCAATCATAGCCAAATACCGCCATGACAGCCACTACTACCGAATGCCTTCGGTGGGGATAACGCCATATAAAGCCATGCGAGCTCATTTTTAGTGTTATTATTGTATCGTACGCATTTTAAGCTGAAATACTGCCGGTTTGTGTAAATAAGTATAAATTGTATAGTTAGTAACAAATATATGAAATTAATTATTAGTGTGTTGAGTGAAGTGATAAAATAAATTAGTGCGATTATACTGATTTGCTCTTTTTATTTAAACCCACTGTTTCACTAACTTACTTTAAATTACTATCATCGGTATCATGGCTTAGGGCGATTACGCACTGGAATCCGTGGAAATACGTTCAGAAGTAGTCATAGAACAGCTATTTGTATGGTGGCTTACGCACTAGTTCCGACTTCCGTCATCCGAGTTCTCTCCGTCATCCGTGAGAATATCTCGGATGTGCCTCGGATTCAAATCGGATGTATGACGTAGATATGTCAAAGATGTCCACTGAATAGCTTGGATTTGGATCGGAGATCGGATTAGTGCGTAAGCAATATCCGAGTTCGGTCCGAGTTTTTTATATCCGTATTTTCACGGACTCGGATCGGACGAGCGTGTCTGCCCGCGAAATTCAAATTTAATTTGGTTTTTCACAATTTGTAAACTAATACGACAAAGTAGGCTTATGACACTTTAATAGCGCCAATGGCAGTATCATCCTCACAGGTTTATATAAAAATCTTTACTTGAAAGGGTCCAGTTTAAGAAATTAGCTCTAGTATCGACTAATTTGTGAGTTACAGTCGATACTAGAGCTAATTTCTTAAACTGGACCCTTTCAAGTAAAGATTTTTATATAAACCTGTGAGGATGATACTGCCATTGGCGCAACCGCTCTTAAGACTTTTGCTCTAGGATTCCGATAGAATTGTAGGACTCTCGGTCTCAATTATGATAGCTTCCGTAAGCATACAATTATCCTAATAAAGCGATTGGAAACCTAACTCATTTGCATGTAACGGGGCGTAATGAAGCGTGTCGAGTGCGCAGGCGCAGTTACGACAGCGGCCATTTTAATTTTAAATTGCTGGATTATCACGAATTCACGTTGACGTTTCAATTTTACTTAATTGAGCAACCGTTTGCGCGGTTTTGTTAAGCAAATTAGGTAATTATAGCCACACTTGTAAACAGTTCGAAAGCATTAATCTAATATAATGAAACGTTTCTTCCTTCAAATAATAGCTAATGAATAAAATTAGCTGTGTTAGTCTAATGCTTCTATTGAGGAGGTCGGGGATTCGATTGCGGGCACGCACCACTTCGGAGCAAAATTATGTGCGTTTTAAGAAAAATAAATAGATAGGTACCTACCATGCCATTTTTAAATGTGAGTGTTTTTTAACCCCCGACCCAAAAAGAGGGGTGTTATAAGTTTGACGTGTGTATCTGTGTATCTGTCTGTGGCATCGTAGCGCCTAAAAGAATGAACCGATTTTAATTTAGTTTTTTTTTTTGTTTGAAAGGTGGCTTGATCGAGAGTGTTCTTAGCTATCATCCAAGAAAATCGGTTCAGCCGTTTCAAAGTTATCAGCTTTTTTCTAGTTACTGTAACCTTCACTTGTCGGGAGTGTTATAAATTTTTAATTTACACTTGTTACTTCTTAATTCGTTTAGGGCAATCCTGTTTTTTTTAATTACCTACCACTTGTTTAGTTCAATGATCAAAACCAAATCTCGTTCGTCTAGCCGGCAATCAACAACAAGCACTTAGGATGCTGAACAAATAAACAAAATGTCATAACATTTCACTGCCGTTCCGGCTACATTTGTTGATGTAATGATCATTTCCCTCCAAATCACTTCTATTAACGATTTCAGTATGACAACACGTGATAGCCTAGTGGTTATGACGTCCGCCTGCTATTCGAAAGGTCAGGGGTTCGATCCCGGGCACAAACATAAATTTTTCCTAGTTATGCGCGTTTTAACGGTGAAGGAAAACATCCTGCATGCCTGAAAGTTCTCCATGTTCTCAAGTATGTATGTAATATGTATGTATTTGTGTATCTACATACTTTATTGCACCACATAACACAAATGACAGGTTACAAAGAAAAAGAAAAAACTTAAAATGTTGTAAACGTATAAAAGTAGGTATGTATGAAGTTAATGGACAAACCATCAAACCCTTTCTATTCTGAGAGGAGTCCTGTGCTTTGTAGTGAGTCGGTGATGGGTTGATCGTGATGATGATGATGATGATGATAAATCAACAAGCCAAAGTATACAGACCAGAAAATAAATATACTTACCTAATAAAAATTATTAAAACAACACAATAATATTTTGCGTACCATCTGGCATAATAATGTAAATCGATTGCACACGTGTTTTATAACATTGTGAAGAAACAAACATTTACTAGGTATATGTATATTGTACTCACTAAAACGAACGCATGTGGTCGCAGTAAAATTCTTATCAACAAGTAAAATGAATGCTACGGATACAAGTAAAATGGAATAGAATGAGTCCTTCGTAAAGTTCACATACCTCCAAACCTATACGTTTCAGGAACCTAAAACAGCCACCCACAGAGTTTTTTTTTTATTTATTTTTTATTTAAAGACAAAAAAATCCTTATAGACGATATCCCGCCATACTTCAAAAAACCGGCCAAATGCGAGTCAGAGACCCCCACTTCTTTGGATGGAACATCCGTCAGGTCGATTTTTTCGTATAAAATGCACCATAATAACTAATCGAGTGACACCTCATTCATCAATATCAGCCCAGTAGTTTAGGCGCTACGGTGTAGCACAAATAAATACAAACATACATACATATACACTGCTAGATTGAAGATTCTTTATTAGCAGAAACATTTTTTTACAAATGAGATATTACTATATATTGTACAGTAGAAATGTTTCATCTTACATAATGAAGCATGCAAAATTTGTACAAAGTACAATTCATATTTGACCTATTCTTTTTCAAAAATTCATCTATTGTGTAGCATCTTTCTAATAGCCTTAATGTAAATCCTCTTCCCTTTGACTTTGCCGAAGTCGGGTAGCAAGTGTTTTTTTTTTCTCTCTCTTCTGGCTTTACTAAGATTAGCCAATGTCAAGTTTGTAGTTATTTACAAGTTAGGGAAACTATATAAGTTGGACTTCGTCTGTGCCGGCGCTCGCCAACATACGCGCGGCGCCCCTTTAGAGCACTTCCCAGTCAGTTTCACCACCAAAAAACAGCAATGAAACACAAAAACCGGCAAAAAAACACTCCAAAAAGACACCGCACGCGCGCCAGCTAACGCCACCACAGACGAAATCCTAGCAAAAGTGTAAGCAGTGATACGAATCTGGCGATACGCACCATGCGCTTAGATCAGGGCGAAATTCTTTAATATCATACAAATGATTAATAAAGTATATGTCTTCGACTGTTTGATATCGGCGGCCTGCGTCTGGGCGGCGCCACGTGACCTAAGTAGTGACATCATATTAGCAGGGTTAATAATTATTATTGTAAGGACATACCGCATGCATGCCAGTGATTCACGGGGGTCTGTTACTTGTTAAGTTTCCTTTCTAGTTTGTGACATAAAACCTTTTTGTTTGGGTTGAACGAGTAATAAATTAAGATGTATTGTATTTACATAGTTATATTGAGGGAGGCCAATCGCTAGGTTAGTCAGTTAGTTAGTACTTAGTAGTTGGTACCTACTAAGTTCAATTTCATTTCAATAGTTCAATTTGTCACGGTCCGATGATGATACGAAATGAGTGTTGATGATGTGTTGTCTGTTAGCGATTTTATTTATTTATTAATTCAGATACAAGTTAGCCTTCGACTGCTATCTCACCTGATGGTAAGTGATGAAGCAGTATAAGATGGAATGGGGCTAACCTGAAAGGGGTATGCCAGTTTTTAATACCCACACCCTTTTGATTTCTACACGGCATGGTACCGGAACGCTAAATGACTTGGCGACACGGCTTTGTCGGTAGGGTCTAGGGTGGTAACTAGCCACGGCCGAAGCCTTCCACCAGACCAGATCAGAGATTTATAAATCATAAAATTCCAAACCTCTGCCGGGAATCGAACCCGGGACATCCCAGTAATAAGACTACAGCGCTTACCACTTTTCCAGGGAGGTTGTCAAAAATACTAGGTAGGTATATCATCAAATATTTGTATCATGAAAAGCGCGTAAGAAGGGACTCTAGTTAACATGGAGTAGGTGATAATCAAAGCTTCCTTCATACTCTAACAATGTAACTGTTGTTTTCATTCATTGAGAGTAGACCTACTAACACCTACTTAGCGTACATGATGTAATTAGGCGAAATCAACGTTATCAGATAACCGCTATCTGGTGAGTGATGTGACTCATAAGCTAGTGATGGTTACAGGCAATAACCTACATTTCATCGACCTTTGGATTACCACTTGAACTCGAGTTTTTTACGAATATATCTTATGGTTCGACGGACGGTTCCACTATTGGAATTCGGAATATGCTTCGTGATATCGCGAATTGTGTGGCCGGCGGTAACCATGGTTGGCGCGAATATAGGTCTTTTTTTAATCCTAGCTTCCATTATTTTCTCATTGACTATAATTCGTTGTCGCGTCCGCCGGCCGGCTGATTTGCCAAACTCATTTAAAAGTTCGCCAAACAAAATATTCCCCAAATCCCGAATGGAGCGGCCAGTGGATTTTGCTAAATGCTGCACTATTATAAAATATGCCCGAACTGCCCCAAAGTAAGCCCTATTTTACCTTTACCTATACGAGTAATTAGCATTTTGCACATTTTCAACATAGTAAGAATATTAACCTGTAAATTGGCAGTGTATCTACAATAGAGCTATGTAATTTAATTATTTCCGTGATTCTTATCTTGAGACATTCCAAAAAATAACACCAGAAGTCGTGACGTGGTTACCGAACAAGTTTGTACTCACATCGAGAAACAATAGTAGCAGCCATATTATTTGTTTGGTTTTACAATGCAGGAGGTACTATTTTTACTATGCATGGCATGCATGGCTCGTGACGCGTGCTACAGATAATATTTATACATCAAGCATAGATTAAACATCCCTCAACATTGTTTGAAAGCTGAAATTTTGGTTCATTTCCTTTTTTGCCAAAGATATTTGTAGAATACTTTGTAGAATATTATAAACGCGAAAGTGCCTGTCTATCTGCTAGCTATTCACGGCCCATCCGTTTGACGAATTTTTAACCCCCGACCCAAAAAGAGGGGGTGTTATAAGTTTAAGGTGTGTATCTGTATGTGGCATCGTAGCTCCTAAACTAATGAACCGATTTTAATCTTGTTTTTTTTTTTGTTTGAAAGTTGGCTTGATCGAGAGTGTTCTTAGCTATAATCCAAGAAAGTCGGTTCAGCCGTTTGAAAGTTATCAGCTCTTTTCTAGTTACTGTAACCTTCACTTGTCGGGGGTGTAATAAATTTTTAATTTACACTTTTGAGAGTTTACACCCCGGGGAATGACATAGGCTAAATACTTTTTACCGAAAAATCAAAGAGTTCCCATGGGCTTTTATAAAATCCAATCTCATGTGGACGAAGTAGCGAGCATTATCTATTTGATACAAAGATGACTCGTCTTTCTACCCTTCACATTCTGAGAGAAAACCTATGAGAAGAGAGCCGGGGGGTTTAAAGATGATTAGGAATAACTTAGATAAGTACAGAATAGGACATAGATCGCGAGAATCTCCTCCACCAATCTGCTCACCGACGGATCGCATGATAAGGCAAAAAAAAAAGATCGCAAGAATTTCTAGGAATCAGCTGTGAGCTAAAACTACATTAAATTATATATACCTACTATAGAAAGTCTCTATACCAATTATTGCCAACTCTATTTAAGTACTAGGTATCTATAACTATAATTTATAGCCTCAATAGCTCAACGGTAATTATTAGGAGCGGACTGAAATCCGAAAGGTCGGCGGTTCAAATCTCACCTGTTGCACTATTGTCGTACCCACTCCTGGCACAAGCTTTACGCTTAGTTGGAGGGGAAATGGGGATGTTAGTCATGACTAAAAAATGACTAATATTCTTTTTTTTTAAACTAATATCAAATCATAGGTTTTTGATTGTAATTTTCCGGAATGTAATAGTTAAAGCCCGCCATTCACTACACGAAACAATGAAATGAAAAGTGTAGTTGTGCAACAGAGAAAGAGTGTTTCTAATCTAACATGATCGCCATTGTTGTGCCGCTCACACGGCCGACCTTACGACATCATATAATCATACAATGCTGTCGTGGATCCATGATCCATCTGTGATCACAGAACATGATCGTTACATATCGTCGCACCGGTAGATTGACAGCTATACAGTGTAAAACAATCCTATTTTTTTTTCTCTCTCGTCTGGCTTTACAAATATTAGCCAATGTCAAGTTTGTAGTTATTTGTAACAAGTTAGTTAAACTATACAAGTATGGACCCCGTCTGTGCCGGCCGCGGCGCTCGCCTACATATGCACGGCACCCCCTTAGAGCGCTTTCCAGTCAGTTTTAACAAAAAAAGAACACTCCAAAAAGGCAGAGCACGCCCGCCAACTAACACCAACATAGACGAAGTCCATCCTATATTTTGCAGGTAGAGCCAACAACTGCAATTCCGAATTATGTGTAACTGCGCATCCCCGACCCAAAAAGAGGGGTGTTATAAGTTTGACGTATGTATCTGTGTATCTGTCTGTGGAATCGTAGCTCCTAAACTATTGAACCGATTTTAATTTAGTTTTTTTTTGTTTGAAAGGTTCAGGCCGTTTGAAAGTTATCAGCTCTTTCCTTGTTACTGTAACCTTCACTTGTCGGGGGTTTTATAAATTTTTAATTTACACTTGTTAATCCTATAATACTGCCAGTTGCGAGCGCAATTTTAATTTGAAGCGTATTCTGCACTTCAATAATCTTTCATTAAAAAAAATATATACCACTTAATATTTTAGTATCTAGTATTACTACCCTAGACTAGTATCTAGTATTTTTAACCCCCGACCCAAAAAGAGGGGTGTTATAAGTTTGACGTGTGTATCTGTGTGTCTGTGTATCTGTGTATCTGTGTATCTGTGTATCTGTCTGTGGCATCGTAGCGCCTAAACGAATGAACCGATTTTAATTTCGTTTTTTTTGTTTGAAAGGTCGCTTGATCGAGAGTGTTCTTAGCTATAATCTAAAAAAATTGGTTCAGCCGTTTAAGAGTTATCAGCTCTTTTCTAGTTTTCTTGCAGAAAAGAAGGTTAGATAACCGTTAGGTTCATAATATTATGTCAATAGACAAATGTCAAGCTGTCAAGATGGACGTTGCCTAAATACATAATTATTTATTTGAAAATGATGTTTTGGAAAACTCAGATACTTTGGATCGTCGGGGGTGTTATGAATTTTTAATTTACACTTGTAGTATCTAGTATTAGTACCTACGTAAAGTAGCGACAATTTTATTCCTTCGAGTACCAACTTCATTCACCTGGACGTCTATCGGTTGATAAGGATGAAAAACCATCGAAATATAATATTATTATCTGTAGTATTAAAGGCATTATTTGCCTATTACCTACTGAATAATTAATTCTGTAAGTAGGTAGGTACATACTATTACGTTACGCATGGTTTCAAACTATTACGTGTTACGGGTTACCTATGTTTTACAATTAATTATTAGGTACGTATAGGTATAAAACGCACAGAATCTCTAGATCTCTTTTAACTACGGTACAAGGAGTGCGAGTTAATAATAAACTGTTACATTTAACGGGCTTCCAACTAAACTGACCCAAATCTTTCAACTGAATGATCTTTTTACGTCTCGCTTTATGGATCATCCGACAGATCGTTGAATTTAAATTTTTATAGCTTTCTATGGACTGTATGGTGTTCAACGATTGGTAGGAAGTTAGACGGAAGTGTGTTTATTTATGAGGGCACGTCCGTGAAATTAGACACATTTTTTACTCGGCTATGAGAAGGTATTTGTTAAGTAAGCAGTCTATAGTTATGTATTCGTATAGTATAAAAGGAAAAGCTGTTTAACTGACTGATATATCAACGCACAGCTTAAACTACTA
Source organism: Maniola jurtina (assembly GCF_905333055.1). Lineage (NCBI taxonomy): Eukaryota > Metazoa > Arthropoda > Insecta > Lepidoptera > Nymphalidae > Maniola > Maniola jurtina. The sequence continues at coordinate 1,689,159 of NC_060041.1, forward strand.
GACGGATCAAGCTGGGCATGCTTTTATGACGTAGACATCGAAAAAGAAAGGATTAAGGACTCTTTTTTACCCGACTGCGGCAAAGCCAAAAGGAAGGGTTATGATTTAAGCAGTCTATTTACTATTTTAGTTTTTAGTACATAATAATTAATTTAGGTACTAGATAATACATATATTTATTTTATTTATTTAGTAATAGACTTAATTTAAAGAGAAACATTTTTCACCATTTTTTATAGACCAAAGCACTAGATAAAAAACAGACTGGTGTTTGGAATTTTGCAGCCCAAATAGACCGTAGTCTGTGCTAGGGCTGACAAAAAGAAAAAAAGATTAATTTAGATATGAGAAATTATATTAAAAGTATTACTTATGGTGTGGTTTTTCATTGAAATGTGTAAGAATTCAGCCTCTCTACTTCATACAAGTAAAACAGCAAGTCTCAACAAACAGAGATGTTTGTGTGATTGAGCGCAATGAAGGTGTCGACGGGTGACAAATAAACAAACGGCAAATCAATTTGCATAACACTTGCGTCTACTTAGTATTCAATAACTAATCACGCAAGCTAGGCAGGTGCTACGCCTGGCCTGGGGAGTATATCTAATGTATAGCTATTTAGTTGACTTTGTAAGATCCGATATTATGTTTGCTAAAGTGTGATAAGCTGTAGCCCGTAAGTTCTTCAAAATTTAGTTGTAAATAAAGTGTAAACTCTATTTTGCAAACTTTCATTTAACGAAAAACTCCTTAAAACGTAGAAATTGCTAAGGTTTGTGTGGTTTACAATTTACATCGTTACCCTTATATTGAAACATTCTAAGCGTAGCAACCACTCTCAATATCGGAACAATACGTAATTATTTAGACCCCAATAAACATTAATTTCACTGACCTGAAATACCATATCGATAATATAGAGTCGTAAAAATTAGATACTAGAGGATGCCCGCGACTTCGTCCGCGTGGATTTAGGTTTTTAAAGATCCCGTTGGAACTGTTTGATTTTCCGGGATGAAAAGTTGCCTATGTCAAGTACAGGGACGCAAGCTACCTCTCGGTACCACATACGAATCGATCAAGCGGATGAGTACTTAGGAATCCCGCGGGAAGTGTTTGTTTTTCCGGTATAAAAAGTAGCCTATGTCCTTCCCCGGAATGTATCCTTAAGTCTGTACAAAATTTCATTAAAATCGGTTCAGCGGTTGAGCCGTGAAAGCGTAGCAGACAGACAGACAGACAGACAGACAGATAGATAGACAGACAGACAGACACACTTTCGCATTTATAATATTAGTATGGATGGCCCCGTATGCACAATGGAATTCTTAGAAATGTGTTTTAATTGCTTAGTACTTACTGTACTTCCTACTATCGTTATATTGCTAGCCACTTATTCAATAAATTACGTTGTTTTCTTTTAATCTCCGTTTAACGAAAACTCTTTATAACGCAGTAAAATACCCAGTCTATTCAATTTAGCTATATATAGGAGTGTACACTGTATAAACGAAAATGCTATTTTGTGGGTATGCCTGAAGCATATCGTATCGTGCTCGCCACCTTCGAAAGTACCCATTTTAAATACAATGCCTACCTAATAAAGGGTCTAAATGGAGGTTAGAAACCCAGCTCACCTGGGCGTCTGTCTGTCTGTACATCTGAATACGTGACCGGGCGCATGGTTACGATTTATTGTTCACTTTTGCATTTATTACTAGATAGTTGATTAACAAAGGAAATATATCTGCATCTATTCCTGATTATAATTTATTGGTAGCTAGCACTTATATACTATTTTGTAGCTAGATTTAACAATAATAGCTTCTACGTAATTAATATAGAATCCTTGATAACTGATATAGATTAATAGTAAGGGCTTCCAGGCATCGCGATTTATAACCCCCGACCCAAAAAGAGGACTGTTATAAGTTTTACATGTGTATCTGTGTATCTGGCTGTGGCATCGTAGCTCCTAAACTAATGAACCGATTTTAATTTAGTGTTTTTTTTGTTTGAAAGGTGTCTTGATCGGAGTGTTCTTAGTTATAATCCAAGAAAATCGGTTCAGCCGTTTGAAAGTTATAAGCTCTTTTCTAGTTTTCTTATTAGATCGGTTATTACTATCCGACCAAAACAAATTAGTGTCCAGCCAAATTGTAATAAAAATGTGTCGGGGATTTTATAAATTTTAATTTAATTTTACCTTGTCTACTTACCTCTAATTGACAAAATAGTAGAAGTATTATTATCACATCATTAGCTACAAAAGCGCGAAAGGTTCCGGTTAGGATTTCCGGTTGAAATTTGCGTAATTTAGGAAACTATCTTTTGTAAACATGTGTCTGTGGTAACATAGCGGTAAAATCAGAAATGTTTGCTCAAACTTAAATGTAGAGAAATCGTCCGCTTACAGTTTTATTATTAACTAGCTTATACCCGCAACATCGTCCACGTGGACTACACAATCTGTATTTTAGCCGTTTAGGGCTCAAATTGTCATAAATCCTTTCTTGGCAAATATTTACGTCATAGTAGCTATCTGCATACCACAGCCCGATCCCTCAAGTAGTTTGAACCGTGCGTTGATAGATCAGTCAGTCAGCCGGCTTTTCCTTTTATATGTATATTTAGATAAATATATATTTCTGCTGAAAGTAGGTGGATTAGCAACATACTGTTGAATCAATGAGTTTCGCAGGAAGCAAACTTCAGCAGTTATAAAAAAGAAAGAAAAAGCATGATTTCAGATGTAATCTGTGATCCAGACAGCATGTGGCATGCAAATGTGACGAGAGATAAATTAGTGTCGAAATTAAATCATTTATTTTCTCAAGAGTTGGTTTTAGATTGATGCTCTTTCAGTACTCAAAGTTTTAGAGACGGACTCATTTTCATCATCATGATCAACCGATAAACGTCCACAGCTGGACATAGGGATCTACATCTCTTGTAGCGATTCCCACACACCACAGTTGTCTGATATGGTCTGTCCACCAAGTGGTCTTCTTCGTTCCAGTTCAACGCTGCACTTCCGGTCACCATTTTAGCACCTTAAGAGTTGGGACTCTATCTATCGGTTTTTTAACCCCCGACCCAAAAAGAGGGGTGTTATAAGTTTGACGTGTGTATCTGTGTATCTGTGTGTCTGTGTATCTGTGTATCTGTGTATCTGTCTGTGGCATCGTAGTGCCTAAACGAATGAACCGATTTTAATTTAGTTTTTTTTGTTGGAAAGGTGGCTTGATCGAGAGTGTTCTTAGCTATAATGTAAAAAAATTGGTTCAGCCGTTTAAGAGTTATCAGCTCCTTTCTAGTTTTCTTGTAGAAAAGAAGGTTAGATAACCGTTAGTTTCATAATATTATGTCAATAGACAAATGTCAAGCTGTCAAGATGGACGTTGCCTAAATACATAATTATTTATTTTGAAAATGATGTTTTGGAAAACTCAAATACTTTGGATCGTCGGGGGTGTTATAAATTTTTAATTTACACTTGTTGAACTATGTGCCCAGCCTATTAACTGCCACGGAAGAAATATTATAATTTCAACGTTTGGATAGCAATAATTTATTATCTATCTACTCGAGACCTACTCTTAGTATGAAACGGGTTTAGGCCATTGATAGTCCATCACGCGGGCCAAGTGCGAATTAGCAGACTTCCCATGTCTTTGAGAATATCATGGAGAAATCTCAGCCATGCATATCTCCCGAGTCCTGACTCCTCACGATGTTTTCTTACGCCGTTAAAGCAAGTTATTTTTATTTACCTGTGTACATAACGTAGGTACGTCATAATATCACAGTTTTTGCTTGCGTTATCTATAAGTTTACTAGTTATAATACGTGACGAAGCGTAGACTCTGTACACCTTATCAAAAAGACTGCTAGTATCACGTCACACGTGGTCACTGACGCATGGTTCCGCCTACTTTATCTACCATGGAATTACTTTTCTACATAAATTATACTCTTCTTATCTCTTCATAGTTCGTACCTATTCGTATTTTAGCGTTTCCCGAAAGCCAGTAAAAAATACATAGGTACCTAGTACCTACCTACTTAATTGTATTATTTACTAGCCAGCCTATTCAGGCTTGATGATGGAGCAAGGATGCCTATAGAAGTTGCCTATTTCCTCTTCTTTTAAAGGTACCAATGGCAAAACTAGCGGAAACCTGAAGGGCATTCTATGTTCTAGCAGTGCGTATACCTATTAGGAAATGAGGAAGCAAATTGCTTTTTACGAATTCGTGGAATTTCAACTGTGTACTGTGTAGGAGTGCAGACCTTAGCAAACCAAGGTATGCATAGATTTCCAGTTATATTTTTAAATTTTTGGTTCGTCTCCTCTTCATCAACTTAGCATTGTCACAAGATTTGGGGTCCGCTTGCCTACATTTTGCCGCCCACTTTGCTCGGCCTTGAGTACCCGATTTTGAGTTTATTGGCTCTCAGGCAATGACTTTCTAAGCACAACGCGACGTCCAGCCAGTTCTTTCTTGGGCGGCCTCGGGATCTAGCTCCATGGGAAGGCGATGTTGAGACTATATTATTATCGACGTAGCTTTATGGTTTCCGTGCTACATGACCCTACCATCTGAGATGGACCCCTCGCAATTTTTGGTAATTTTACGGTAATTCTCTAACATTACCAAGTAATAACTACTTAGCACGAATCTTGATTATGAACGTAATTAAAAACCGATTATTTTTAATTCAGCAGCAGTGATAAATATTGATTATTAGTAGTTCAATATAATTTATGTATGCGGCAACCACTTAAACTCTATAAGAAACACTTGCACATTTTTTATCAGCGCAAGTTCAATCAACTGTGAGGTTTCTACGATCAACATTGCAAATGAGTACTGTCCGTCCGTCAGTCCATAACCTCGTATTGCTGTATTTATAATGGTGCGGGCAACAAACACTATTTTTTTAATATACCTAGGTATATATATTAACCCCCGACCCAAAAAGAAAAGTTTGACGTGTGTAATCTGTGTATCTGTCTGTGGCATCGTAGCTCCTAAACTAATGAACCGATATTAATTCAGTTTTTTTTTGTTTGAAAGGTGGCTTGATCGAGAGTTTTCTTAGCTATAATGCAAGAAAATCGGTTCAGCCGTTTGAAAGTTATCATCTCTTTTCCAGTTACTGTAACCTTCACTTGTCGGGGGTGTTATAAATTTTTAATTTACACTTGTTATTATTTACCTAGGTATATTTATTATTATTAATTGCTTCGAATTTTTCTTTACCTAAAATATGATATAAGTACTTAATGTTATTAATTATTTAACTTTTATTTCAGTAAGTATAACATTTGCTGCATAACATAGAGTTTCCGTATATTCCTGACAAATATATACTTAGATACGAATTTCAACCTGATTACTGAATGAAACAAAATGTTTAAGTACATGATTCTATATTCTGATTGCTACTTTGATTTTTCTAGATAAAAAGTAAGTAGGTATCCTATGTCTGTCATCAGCATAATATCTTCGTATCTTCTTTCAACATTCAGGAAGTGGGTAACAAACAGACAAACAATTTCGAATTTTTATGATATTGGTTATAGATTTGGTGATTACAAAATTGGTTCTACGTCTACAATAACTAGATAATATAATATAGCTGAAAATTAATGAATAGGTAAGTAGTACATGAAAGGTTATCGAATAAAAATAAGTGGTTTAAAATAGTAAGCAACTGATAGGAAAAACAAGAAGAGTCCTACTAATGATTTTTTATCAATTATTTTATTACAGCATTAGGAATAAATCAGCCCAGCAAGACATTAATTACATTATATTGTTATCATACTTCATTACTATGAGATAAAGCGGTTAGATTTATTAGACTTAGGTCAAATAACTTATTATTTGGCTACAATTGTTTTTTAGTAATTTTACGGTCGAAATTAATGAATAATAAATCATATAGAAAGCTCTTGGAAAGGCCTATCTCCAGCGGTGGACGCGTACAGGCCGATGGAATGGAATGGAAAAATCATATTTGCAATCTGTCGATAAGTTGCATAACGTTTTTATTTGTCAAGTAAATAAATAAAGTCAAATTGTTGAAATATTACAAAAAAAAAAAATGGTTACAATTTTCTGCTGGGCGATTACGGTAAATGTCCAGGATATAAACAGAATATTTTGATAGCGATGCGACATGTCATTTTACTGTAATCTCTCTAGCTAGCCGTAATCGATAACGTAAAATGACATGTCACATCGCAAAACTAATATAATATAGGATATAAACAGAATATTTTGATTACGATGCAACATGTCATTTTACTGTAATCATCTAGATATAATCGATTACGGTAAAATGACATGTCGCACCGCAAAACAAATACACAAGTATCCAGGATATAACCAGAATATTTGGTTTGTGGTGCGATTCATTTTATAGTAATCGACCAAATGTAATCAGTTTTTTCATAATATTATCTCAATTTTGATTTGATTGTGGGTTGGAACAAAACTTTTGCAGAAAGCAGATAGGTATAATCATCCAATTTTGGGTCATACCTAGTTTCGTAACTACAGCAGCAAACGCACTTTAACTGGTATTGTCAAATAACCTACGCACCTATTTCGGTTCTAGTTGTACAAATGTTGTAATAGGTAGTAATAGTAATCGATTACTATTATTTATCGGTCCGAGCTAATGGTGCAGAACCGTCTTTATGTTACAACATACATTCGAAACAAGTTATAGGCACCTACCTAGGTACATTATGCAGGAAGGTGTAAGTGCCGTAAAATAGAACTACTAAGTAGATTAGTATAGCTATAAATATATTACGTATTCGTCTGTTACTATATCGACACAGTTAGTTTTTTGAAATCCAACGGAAACCCTTTGACTTCAGAGAAAAGTATTCATTGTTCTCTACTTTTCTAGGTAGTGAGTCAGGTAAATTTTGTGCCAAATTTCGTTGAAATCGATTGAGTAGATAGGTGAGGTGTTACCTAATTAAGAAACAACATATAATAATATGATTGCGGACTTACGGATTTATAATATTTAAATAGGTAAGTAGTATGGATTTAGATTAGTACAAAAAAAGGTAAAGGCGTATTTTATAGGTATTAGGTAAGTATGCCTAAGCTTTTATGACTAGCACTTAAAAGTTCGCAATGTTCAAGCTTTTTTACTAAAGAGCGGGGATTGCTATTTTACACATAAGTTCCTAATCTGCTCACTGCTAAAATAACGAAAATCAAGTTACTTCAAAAACAGGTCGGTAATCGCAAGTCCAGCGTGTATTACTAGGGCTGTGGTATCAGCTGTTTCTGATGTATGTACCTAGACCTACCTAGATCTGGAGACTAGGAACAACATACTGATAAAATACAGACGTCAGCGACCTAGTACAGTTTACAAACAAAATTAGTCACGGTGAAGTCATTGGTAACCAGTCGTCATTAACGCATTATCTTAATGACATGATTCATTAGAATTATGTTATTATATTATAATATTTTAGTTAAGTATTCATTTGATAGAGGTTTACTTACTAACTACTCTTGTTATTATAATATTATGAGGCTAACCTAATTAACTGCATGCCTAAAAGGCTTTCGCAGCTTTTCTTACAAATACAGATTACATCTGTCTCTGGGAAATGATAATAGCCCGGATTTGATCAAATCTCTTAGGGATACAATCAAATCCCAGTAGATGTTAAAATAACAATTCAATTTGATCATTTTATTAAACAAAACTAGTGATATATAAATATTACGGCTTTTAAGTTGGCTGTGATAAAAACTTTGTGTCTCTCATACTGTGTTTTTAAACTTCAAACTTGCATTCTATAGTTCTTAAGTACCTACATATCTTGCAGGCAAAGTTGAAGTCTATGATACTTTTATATAGGATACAATATACGACAACGTCTCTACAATGGTTTTGGCGCGAATATGTCCGTGAATATTAATCGGCCGCCATTACGAATGTCGCAAGTGATTTCCTATAATGGCCGATTGGTTAATGACGAACGTGCTTTATTAAATACCAAGTACCAACGCTTTGAGGTATTGGTTAAGTTAGTATTCATTTATAAAAAAAAAAGGTATAACATTATGTAGAAGAAAGGTAGACGGTTCTTAGAAGTTTTAAGTTTTTAAGTATCAATTTATGGACGTATTTTCTGAAATATTAAATAAGTAAAGCTTAATTAAAATATTGCAATATTTTGTTAAAATGATTACGATCTGGACGATTACAGTAAAATGACATGTCGCACCGCAAATATCCTGGATATTTCTTTTGCGATGTAACATGTCATTTTACCGTAATCGCCCATTTGACTTAGTTGTGAGATGGAACGTTTTTAGAAAATACATCCAAGGTATCGATTATTAAAAACTCAGACTTAATAATTATTTCTGTAGATAATATTTGATATTAAATTATTCTCTACCAGCTATGAACTGTAGAGGTACCTATATTTTAATAATTATTTACGTAATAATATACATATGCAAAGAGGAACTGATTGAAAAATTAAATTGTAAGTACCTACCTAGTAGGCACTCAGAACTTAGAACAGAATAGTCTAAGTTTGAAACTTGATAGAGATTCGATTTTTTGGTCTATTTTTGACTGGGTTTGGTTTTGATCAGTATCTTGATGGATATAGAATTTCCCTACTTATTGTTAAACTAGCTTATTCCCGCGACTTCGTCCGCGTGGACTACACAAATTTCAAACCCCTATTTTACCCTCTTAGGGGTTGAATTTTCCAAAATCCTTTTTAGCCGATGTACACGTCATAATGCTGTTATCTGCATGTCAAAATATTTCAGCTCGATCGTCGTTTGAGCTGTGCGTTGATAGATCAGTCAGTCAGTCAGCTTTTCCTTTTATATCCATACTAGCTGATGCCCGCAGCTTCGTCCGCGTGGATTGGTCAGATCCCCTGCAGCATCAGAATTGAGGAGTTGGACTCCAAATTTTTTATGAAACAATGTCGCAAAGTTCCTCAATCGATTAAAAAAGAAATGACGCAAATCGGTTCAGAAATCTCGGAGATTTCGGTGTACATAGGTAGAAAAACATAACTCCCTTTTTGAAAGTCGGTTAAAAAAGTAGCCTATGTTACACCCTGGTCAATCCTCTACTTGTCTGTGAAAATCCCGTCAAAATCGGTTCAGCCGTTCCAAAGATTAGCCTTTTCAAACAGACAGACAGACAGACAGACAGACAAAAATTTTAAAAACGTGTGATTCAGTGTTGGTATCGTTCAAATAACCATATTAGCTTAATATGAGGTAGTTATTTCGAAATTACAGACAGACACTCCAATTTTATTTATTAGTATAGATTATTATGTAGATAGTAGATCCCTACTCGAACCTAGAGCTGTTGTTCTATACAAACTTAACATGATAACTAGCAATATTTCGGAACTAAGTGATTTGCTGGACACTACTAAAGTTAATTTATACCTATGAATTATCATGCAGGTCCATTTATTTCAATGGACACAATCAAAACAGTTACTAGCCTTTTCGGGCCCCTAGATGATATCACTTCCTCCTACTAACGTCTTACGTAGGTAGGGATATCAGTAAACAGGAACACAAATTATTTTATTCCAAGACTTCTACAAGCCCTTTGGAATTTTGTACCTATTTGTCAACTTATAATTAAAAGATGAGCGGGTTTTAAATGCACCCCTGGTCTGAGAAGAAACCCACAAAAACTTCAAACAAAACTATCAACTCTTTCGTAGTAAGTATTTTTCATAATGAGGTGCCTATTCAGTTTATTATGATATGATAAAACAATTTGTCAACTTATAACTAAAGAACGCGCGGGTGCCATCTGCCCACTTCTAAAAACCTTGGTCTGTGAAGAAGCCTACCAAAAATTCACCTAAGCACGTCTACATAGTAAGCAACTCTACCATAGTAAATAAGTATCCCATTTTTTTTTCATAAATTATTTAATTCATTACGTTAAAAAAATGGGTACACCCACTCACCTCATCCTCTTCGTCGTCGTTATAAAAAGGGTCCAGCAACAAGTTCTTCCAGAATATCACATCAGGAGGGATCGCGTATGCGTCGTGATCCCTCAGATTCGCGTACAAAGGGCTCTCCCTGCCCACACCTTCGGAACTGTTGCTGATAGAACAACTCTCCACCTCCACACTGCCGCCACAAGAACACCCCTCGTCCGTGTAACTGTACCCGTACTCTATCTCCTCGTAAATGTTCTCGTCGGTGAGGTTCAGCGCGTCCCGTACGGGCTCGTACCCGTCGTCGCTCGGCTTGTCCGGCGTCATTTCGACTACTGGCACTTGTGACGTCGGGTCGCACCTGTGGATTTCTCCCACCTCGTGCAACGCGTACACCGAGAACGGCTGCGGCGAGAAGTCGCTCGCGGTATCGAAAGATAAGCGAGAAATCGTCGCCCTTTGCTGCGCCTGCGACAATACGCGACGCAAAATCTCATCGGAGTTATGAAAACCCGTCGAATGCGACCACACTGCTGCGTACGTATCCTTACTCTCCACTTCAGGGTTCTCTATATTACAGTCTTGGTAACTCCAACATGTGCTTGCCGAGTCTGTATCCGATTCCAATTTATCCGATTCTAATCTGCTAACGTTGTCTTTAAACTCCATGTTGTCATACACGGGGGTTTTTATAGGGAATTTTCGCGGGGGAACTGGAGGTGGAGTCCTTGTCACTTTCACACTTTTAGATGAGGTATTTGAAACGAGAGAGACGTCCGATACACTAGAATCACTGCAATCCTGCACTGTTTTGTTATCGTGCGACACATGTTTTGGTTTGAGTTCGCTTATCACTTTGGTTTCGGTTTCTGTTTGATGGCTCATCCCTTCTAGACACTCGTCGAATATGTTGAGGATGCTGAGTGAGACGTCTTGTTTTTCTGACGGGGTGAGGTTTCTTTGGTATTCATCTAGCTTGAAGATTTCTTTGCCCAATTGGGATAGGATTTCGTCGAACGCTCCGTCTGACTCTGAGTTTTCCGAGGAAGAAGACGGTGGTCGGACGACGATGAGCGGGTCGTATTCTTCAATGGAGGCTCGGATAGAAGTCAGCCAAGCGATGACAGGCTGCGCGGAGCGGTCGCGCAGTGTTTCCACCACGGCGTGCGGAATCCAACTTGTGACCTCACACATTTTGCCGTTCGCTGCAAAACACGATAACCGGTGTATGAATCAACCGTGGGATTCCGCGAATGCTTGTCCCTTAACCACGTCTTTACTCCGTACTCCACTTAAACATAACATACACCGTTGTATGTCACTTGCCAAATGAACCGATAACAAACGACATTTGCACTCGACCGATTACTTATCGTGATATTTCTTCCTAATATAAACGTTACGAAAACATCCCGCGAGACCCATGCTGACCTTACTGATATGCACTTTAATTTTATTAATCGTGCATATTTTTTTTTTCAATTAGGCTCTATAAATGTCAGCCTTTGCGCGCGTGATAAAAAAAAATAAACGTCAGTGGAGTGCGTCGTGTTTGCGTTCGCGCGCTTTTCACGAGATTCGAATATCGAACGGAAACGTCCGCGCGCGCCCCGTCCACAGCGATAGTGCTAGTGGTGTACTGTCCAGCAATTAACAAGATTCGTTCGTTCTGAACGGAGTCTGTGACCGATATTCCGCGTTATTTCTGCCGCGAGGCGGAGCGTGGCGTAACCGCACTAAAAACTAAAAGCAAATGCACATTGCATTAGATAAATGAAGCAGATCGGGCGCCGGCATGTACCGACTACATTATTACATGTGTTACTGACAAAGTAGTTAATGAAGGCATTATGAGAAATGCCTGGGAAACATAAGGATTCACCTTATTTCACTGTTTAATTCAGACATTATGAAAAATGCCCGGCAAACAAGGATTTTACCTTATTTCACTGTTTTTTCATGATTTTTCTTTGTTCTAAGCAACCTAGATAACTTTCTTGAACTGTGTCACTGCGGAGTAGGAAGTAGTATTTAAAAGTGAAATCATTAAAAATTTGAGATAGGACATGTTGTCAATTCACACTCGATATTTTCCGGGAATTATTTACAACTAGCTGATGTCCGCGACTTCGTTCGCGTGGATATAGTTTTTTAAGAAATCCCGTAGGAACTCTAACTTTCCAGGGTAAAAAGTAACCTATGTGTTAATCTATCTGTGGGTATAATCTATCTACGATCATTTTCAAATTTCAGCCAAATCCGTCCATTAGTTTTTGCGTGAAAGAATGACAAACATACACACATACAAACAAACTTTGGCCCTTATAATATTAGTGTGAGGCCTATAGGATTAGTTTACCAATAACGCATTCAAGCGAAAATTTGGGATAGGCCATGTTGGCAGTTCACAGTCGATATTTCCCGGGTAATATTCACAATGCCTAGCATTACTTTGCCCATAACGTATTCAAGCGTTGACTAGTACATCATAAAGCCATGTGTGCCAAACGACGGTCCGCTTCGCAACTCCACATTTTACGAACTAATACCACAGTGTCATCATCATCATCAGCCTGTGGACGTCCACTGTTGGACATAGGCCTTCCCTAAAGAGTGCCACCACACCCGGTCCTCAGCCTACCTCATCCAGCCACTTCCCGCCAGCCGCTTTATATCGTCAGTCCATCGTGCTGGAGGGCGTCCCACACTACGCTTGCTTATAAGTACGCGGTCTCCACTCAAGAACTTTCGGGCTCCAACGGCCATCACCTCTACGACAGGTATTTCGAGCTCACTGCCACTTCAGCTTGCTAATAGTTTGGGCTATGTCAGTGACCTTGGTTCTCCTGCGGATCTCCTCATTTCGAATCTTATCCCTCGGGAAACTCCTAACATAGCCCTCTCCGTAGCTCACTGAGCAACTTTGAATTTGTGGACAAGGTCGTACCGCGTAAAGATATGATATTTTCATATCACATACAGAGGTTCGACGAAGTCGTCTACAAAGCAAAACAAAAATATAGGCATGTACAATTTGGCGGCCTTATCGCTACCTAGCGATCTCTTCCAGGCAACCGAACGCTGTGCTAATACTTATTTGAACTTCGTTATCTCTGTTGACACTAAACTCGCTATTCTAAAGTAAATAATATGTATACCCAATTACCCACATAGTATAATGTGTACATCGAAGGAGAGACTGGCTGACTGATATATTATCAACATACAGCACAAACAGCTGTTTATTTAGGTATTTACTAGCTGCTGTGCCCGCAACTTCGTTCGCGTGGAATAGTGACCGCGCTTTATATAGCCACGGACGCTCAGGAGCGAGACGTGTAGTACGTACTCTGTACGTTAAAAATGTTATAACTTTTTTATTTATGAACCGATTGACATGAAATAAACACTAAATGTTAAGTGAAGCTTACTACAATATATTAGTGAAAACCGTATCTAAATCGAATAAGCCGTTTCTGATATTAGCGTGCACAAACACACAGACAAACAGACAAAAAAAATTAATTACAATTTCGGGTTCGGCATCGATATAATAACAACCCCTACTACTTTTTTTTATATATTTCCATTGTACAGACACCACTTTTCTACAATTTTATTATATGTATAGATTTACGTACCTACTTTTTCTCACGACTTCGTTCGCGTAAAGTATAGTTTATAGCGCCTTGAGATACCTAATGTAACTTTCTTATCAGTGAAAGAATTTTCAGAAACGGATCGTCCGATCCAGAGATTACCCCTACAATTAAACCTACAAAATTTACCTTAGTATTATTATTAGTAGGTATAGATTTACTGGATGTCCGCGATTTCATTCATATGGTTTTAGGTGTTTTAAAAATCCCTTGGGAACTTTTTGATTTTCCGGCATAAGTATGCTTATGTCCTTGTCCGTCTCCTTGATGCAAGCTTTTGGTACAGACCAAATAATATCGTCAAAGAAGCGATGAAAGGGTAAAAAATAGAACTAACACACTTTCTTTCTTCATTCATATTATCACACTTTCTTTCTTCATTTATAATTATTATTAACTAAAAACTTGGGTTTTGCATGCAGGTTTTCTCTACAAAACATAGATTCCTGCATCTTGATAAATAGTTACGACATTTAAAAAAAACTTAAATCCTCGTCGACAAAGCCACGGGTAAAATCTAGTGACTACTTGAATAAGGCCGGTTACATAAATTATGTTGGCATTGTAAAAAACCTACATAGGTGTAAAACGATATGTAATATTGAATTTACATTGCAGTTAGCATTGTTGCAACATTTAATACGAGGAAGGAAAATTACGGCATAACGATGCTTTATCTATATACAAATAATATTATCTTTGATATAGAACTATGTAGATTGTAGAGTCTAATGCTGAGATCTATAGAAATCACTTTGACTTTGCTCAGACTTAAGAAACTGTTAAAACGAGACAGCGCTATACCGCTGGCATATATTTGTCTCGTTTTAACTGTAACTTAAATCTAAGCAAAGACTAAGTGCGCGTTATAGATTTCATCCTAAGTCAGAGATTTGGATGTTGCTAGAACGTGCAATGCCCCACAAAACCAACCAGTAGGTATATTCCGTATCTTAGGTTGAGATCTATAGAGAGCACTTTGACTTTGCTTTGCCTTAAGACAACAAAACGAGGCAGCGCTATGGTGCTGACATAAAACCGTCTCGTTTTAACTAAAACTTAAGCTTATTTTTAATTTAAATACGTTATTTTACGTAATTACCTTTGAGTTTAAACTTTAAAGTTGATTAGTTAGTCTTTAAAGTTTAAAGTCAAAGGTAAGTTAGTAAAATAAAAAATATAATTATTAGGTTGTAGTTTGACGTCTGATGTATGTGGTTACTGGTTTGCTACTCCAGTCACAAGTATGATATCTCTATATACACAGACTCACAGATAATATTTCCTAAGTAGGTATTGAAGTTAAAACGTACTTGTTTATGCCTAGGTAGGTAAAAGTAATAATAGTAATTAATAAAGTTCGTTCCAAATGTTAATCATTACGAAAACAAAAAATAACTAGTAAGGTATTTATATAATACATTAATAGATTCTATTGTATTTTTCACGTTGTATTGTATGTATTTGTTGAGTATTTAAACAAAGTTCAATGACCTATATTATGTAGGAACTTATGTAATTACATACAATATAATAATAAGTATGGTTTTTAGGCACATAAATACCATTTAGGTAGGTACTTAGTACTTACTATACCAAAACTAATGGCTAGTTACGATTTTACGACTAAGGATTTATTATTTGTTTTATTTCAAAACAAAACCAACAGAAAATGAAATAGTTACTTACTAATAATACTACTAATAATATTTAATATATTATTTTATAATCAAAACTATTCTGTCTGTAGATAGGTATATAAATCTAGTTATCTAATATTATCTACCTGGTAAATTCCATTTTAAACAATGGTTCTCTTGTTTAGGTTGGAAAAATAACTCCTGTAAATAGGTATTTACCTAAATTTTCTCTAAAGATTCGAAGAAAATATAAAAATAACTAACTATAACATTTATAATACATACCTATTATTTAAAAAAAAATGATTTATATTTAATTAATAGGTAGATTATATTTTCTTTCTTTTGGAGTCGTAACGTTCCGCCACCATGCTTCCTTTTCATAGGCCGATTAGAAAAACGTAACAAAAATAACTGTAACATCGTAAAATTAGCACGTTAACATTCCACTGAGTTACAGAAGAACAAAAAGAGTTACCTACAAATAGATAGCTAATTATAACCCACTTTCTTTGATATTTCACAACGCGGGCCTCGGGTTCAAAGTTTCTGCTAATGAAGAAACAAGGAACCTCTGAAGTCAGATCTCAATAGCTAAATATCAAGCGAATTCATTCACAAGAACACAAGAAATGTCTTATCATTCAAAGATAGTCGTTAACATTATGCAATAGGTGTGAAAATGCATATTCCACGCATATGGATTTATAACTTTTCGATACTGGGTTGAAATCAATGCCTGCTGTTTGGTTTTACACATGTGAAATGAAAATATCGCATTTCCATTAAGCTAGCGTATTTCCTTTGCAAGTTGCTATCTGTGTTATTGCCGTATTAACTTATCCGTTCATTTTTAACCCCCGACCCAAAAAGAGGGGTGTTATAAGTTTGACGTGTGTATCTGTGTGTCTGTGTATCTGTCTGTGAGTGACATTGTAGCTCCTAAACTAATGAACCGATTTTAATTTAGTTTTTTTGTTTGAAAGGTGGCTTGATCGAGAGTGTTCTTAGCTATAGGTAATCCAAGAAAATCGGTTCAGCCGTTTGAAAGTTATTATCAGCTCTTTCTAGCTACTGTAACCTTCACTTGTCGGGAATGTTATAAATTTTTTATTTACACTTGTACATTGATACAAATAATACCATTGATATATTCATGTATTTATATAATCAGTATATTATTAATAAAAAACCGGCCAAGTGGGAGTCAGACTCGCGCACTGAGGGTTCCGTACTCGTATATATTTTCCGATATTTTACACGATAAATCAAAAACTATTGTGCATAAAAATTTGTTTTATAATGTACAGGTAATTAGCCCTTTCATATTACGATACCCCACTTGGTATACCTAATAGTCATCTTACTCTGAAAATTGAAATACTTTTTTTGTTCATGTAAACGTTTTTCAGAAAACATAGACGCAAGAAAAAAATTCATTCATGAACGTAAAAACAGCACGAACGAACGAATGAAACCAAAAAAAATAAAAATGCTTATTCTAAATTGGGCGTCCATTGGGTGCAATTAGTAATTAGGCCCGTTGATTGTCTGAATTGGCTCACAGTCACAGCTGGCGGGGCGACACCTAGATGTGACGACACAGACACACATGCACACAGTAAATATATATTAATGCTATGTTACGAGTATGAATGAAAATGAAAACGCTTGTATGATAATTCTTCCGAAAGTTTTTTTTTTTTTTTTGAAAAGAATATTAGCCATTTTTAATCATGAATAACATTCACCTTTCCCCTCCAACTAAGCGTTAAGCTTGTGCTAGGAGTGGGTACGACAATAGTGCAACGGGTGGGGTTTGAACCGCCGACCTTTCGGATTTCAGTCCGCTCCTGTAACCTTTCAGCTAATGAGCTATTTTATTCCATTAGAGCGGTTACGCACTGCATCCGATCCGAATCCGTGAAAATACGTTCCGAAGTAGTAATAGAACTTGTATGGTAGCTTACGCACTAGCTCCGACTTCCGTGCTCTAGCCGTCATCCGTGAGAATATCTCGGATGTGCCTCGGATTCAAATCGGACGTATGACGTAGATATGTCAAAGATGCCCACTGAATAGCTTGGATTTGGATCAGAGATCGAATGAGTAAGCAATATTCGAGTTTGGTCCGAGATTTTTATATCCGTATTTTAACGGATTCGGATCGGATGACAGCGTAATCGCCCTAATTCCGTCAAAGTTGAACCCATTTGATTTTCCCAATTCTATTTTCTTTACAAAGTTCGTACTGTTAAGTTAGTTCCATGTAATTTTGGTGGAGATTTGACGAAAAGTTTTGGAGAAAGAGGACGGAACTCTTCAATGGGTAACAACAATTCAGACGCGATAGTAGACTTTTAAAGCATACAATACATTTTAATTTAAAAACAAATTGGTGTGAAGTGAAAAAGTGCGAGGCCCGTACGACTAGTACGAAGTATATATTGACTTGCTTAAAAAGCGTACCGAATCGTAGTTTTTAGCCATTATAAAAGCCGTACATGATCAATAATACCTATTAACTATTAAGTGAGGTTACGGCACACACGATGCATTCATTAAGAGGTCACAGCTGCGCGGCGCCCGCATAAAATGTGATAGATAACGCACGTAAAGGCGGAAACAAACTATCGGACGTGTCCGTAAGCCGCGGCTCACAGCCGCGACGGAACACTGTCGTTTGGGACGCGGCTACGGACTCATCCGGACGTTTTCGGCTGACAAAATGATATTTGTACATGGCTTCTTCCTAAATTCAGTTATGGATAGTCAGAAAAATATAGCCCGTACTTTGAATTTATTACAGTGGAATGCACAAAGTTTAAGACCTGAATCAAAAGAGTTTGAATTGTTATTGAATGTAAAAGTTTTATTTTCTTTTTGTTCGATTTGTATTATTTTGCTAGCTGATTTCATGTAATACTTAGATTATAATGGGGATGAAATATACTTATGATATAAAAGTCCCTAAATAAATTAAGAAAAAAAACTGTGTTCAACTTTATTATCCAGATAGTACCTATAAATCGAGGTGCGAAGCCGCGTCCGTCAGCCGCGTCCGTCAGCCGCGTCAGATAATAATTTGTTTCCGCCTTTAGACGTGCTATCGGGCATCGGGTTGACTTACAGTTAAAAAAATATATAGGTACACAAGCTTACGAATTTGTCTTTATTTATGATATCTTTGATTTTAATAAACTCACCGGACGCAGCGCCATATTGGCGGCCATATTGCCATCAACATATCAATAGCTGTGATCGTTAATATTTTATACGATCATAATGGGCCCATGCTTTACACAGACCAAATCAGAAATGTTTTCCTTTATTTTTATTCTGACAAGTAGAATATTGAATGAATGAATATTTTATTTCTCCCACGTTATTAGATAGGTAAAATAGGAAAGTATTATGGATTGGATTTAGATGCACACACCTAATGAGTACCTAATTTGTTATTTAGGACCCATATCCACAACTCTTTGTTACAACAAATAGGTAACTAAGTACCTACTAATAAATTCCAAAGTTCAATGTGGTTCAGTTCAAGTCTATTCAACAATTGTACATAAAAGCATACCTATCTGATCTGTGATATTACTACACTAGTTTAAGTCATTAGTTCTGTCCGTTATGTCGTGATACCTGCTCCGGTTATTCTAGAAATATAATTAATCTTTTCACGAAATAGATATTTTGATAAGATTAGGTAGGTACCACAGTTTTTTTGTACCTTTGAAAAAAAGAAAATTACAGAAATTAAAGAGAGAATGAAAATTAGCCTGATTTTTGCAAATTAAAATTATTCATGTCATGTCGATACTTACCTATAAAGTAGGACCATTGCAATTTTTCTTGCCATATTGGCAAAGAACTACTAAAAACGACGCTAAACCTAGGTACCTAGTGGAAAATCACTATCAATGTACTTAGTATTGCATATAATTATACTAGCTGATACCCGCGACTTCGTTCGCGTGGATGTGGGTTTTTAAAATTCCCGTGGGAACTCTTTGATTTTCCGGGATAAAAAGTAGCCTATGTGCTAATCCAGGGTATAGTCTATCTCCATTCTAAATTTCAGCCCAATCCGTCCAGTAGTTTTTGCGTGAAGGAGTAACAAACATACACACACACACATACAAACTTTCTCCTTTATAATATTAGTGTGTATTACATAACAGAAAAAAACTGCTGCTGTAAAACCACTGCACGCAAAAGAGAATTTTGCAGCGCGGAAATTTGCGATCAATTTTCCATACTCTATTATTTTGTAACGAAAACATACATCCATGAAAACTTGCACATCGATGACACATCCGTTATTCAAATTGTCGCCCAAATCCATCATAAATTCGGCCACGAATGATTAATCATTCATTCAAAACAGTTCAATCATTCGTCTCGTTACGAAATGGAACATGACAGCCATTGAGGCGTGCCGGGAATCGAATATATAGCTATAGGATAGAAAAGTTGTTATTGGGAATGATATTTGCATATATCCGTTTTATTGAGAAGGCCTAAGAAGTGAGAAAGTAAAGTAGGCGTATGAAAAAGTGCGTAAAAAATGGACTTAATACGCAATGGCTTTCTCTAATTAACTTTTAATAGAGCAACTGTGTTTCTTGCTGGGTTTTCTCGGCAGAAAGGGTATTCCTAACTAATGCTAGACAAAATTAATAATTTCTAAATGTAAGTATGTATGTTTATAATGAAAATCGATGCTGTATATCAATATGTGTGTAATCAATGCGAATATAATATCTGTTTCGATGTAAACCACATCGGAGCAGGTATATTCCATCTTTAATATGATAAATTCCATTTATTACTTCTAATGTATTTTTGTAATTGTTCCCACTAAAAGCAATAACAACAAAAATGTTCAAGAAACTTTTTAGTAGGTGCAATATACCCGCTTAATCATGCAATTAATATTATTTTAATAGTCTAGTCTGGTTTTAGATATATTAATGCATAATGCTAAATCAGCTTCTTTCGTAAGCTAATTCGTAACAGATTTTAAAACCCTTTCTTTTGTGGAGTAGCACACCTGAAAAACATAATCCAAAGTAAGACGAACCATCAATCTATCAATAACCACTGAAAAATCATAAAAACCTCATAAACAGCTCGGAATTATGATAATAGAATATTTATAAATAGCCGATAGTATCCAAAGCAAGGGTGCTGAAGTGATTTATTACCAATAGTCTACAGAGGAAGTGGTGTTAAAATGTAGGGTTAGCCAGGCTCTTATAATAATAATATGATGGAGAAGTTCACGATATCTCCTCTAGCATTACTTTTTACCCGATTACGGCAAATCCAAAAGGAAGGGTTATGAGTTTAGCAGTCTATGTATGTAGGTTGTCTTTTTGGGTGGTCTACCTTTACATCTGTACAGATGTTTCAATGTAAAGTAATAAATTGTAGGAAGTAATTAATTTTTAATGGCTGTAAGTATCCGTCGTGAGAATATTTAAGTTGCTGTGTCTGTATTGTTTATATGATGATAGTGATAATATATAAAGAGGTCGAGTTATCATGTAACTATGAGAAAAATGAACTAAGTAAGCATTACCTAGGTAGAAACGATAATATTTTCCTAATTAAATTTTACCAAGTAACATGATCAATTAAATAAGTAGTAACTAACCTAAAGTTCGTTAATATAATATCATAATAAGTAATATTAATTTTAATTGATTCAGGTACATATAGATACTAATTAACTATTTCATTATATGTATTTTATGAAACGTAAACAAAATTCAAACATTAATCACCGTAACAGGGTCAGAGCTGATTATTATCGAACGATCAATTTTCAGTTTTCATAAAATGTAGAGCCACATCGAGCTCTACATTTTATGAAAACTTATTGATCGTTCGATAATCGAAAGCCTACTATCGCCATCTCTGGAAATACGACAATACTAACACGCTTGAAGTTTCTGGTGCATTCCAAGTGTTACGCTAGGTGTCGCTCAGAGCTATTATAATTTTTAATATCCTATCTTTTTTTTGAAACATCGATTTTAAAAACACTTTAAAAAAAACAGAGTAGAGTGATGTACAATTATTAGTTTTGGCTTCAATAATAATTGTTTTTTGAAGAATTTTATAGACCATACGTGTTGAATTCTTAACAGATGGCGTTGTACGTACGTAATAGTCGAGTTAAAAGAATATAAACAAAGCAAAAACAAAGGTTGTTGATTTTTTGTTGATTTTTTAATGGATTTAATTATTTTTTTGTGAGTGAAAAAACCTAATTAAATATTTATTGGGGACGTGATTCGCCCACGTATCTCCTTATTTACGTATCTACTTAGTTTCGTAGGTAAGTTTAGTTAACTTATATACAGATCTTCTAATCAATTATTTAGTTCAATGTTAGCAACCCTATGCCATAGGGTGGGAACTGGGAACGTCGTATTTTAATAACAGATATATGTAGCTAAGTTTGTAGGTCGTACCTACTAAAATAGGTGTCTGAGGGCTAAAATTATAATCAATCTATCCGTAATCTGTCGATAAGCAACATTGTTACTTGTCAAAAAAGACCATACAATTTTTGTAAAATACCTAACATACAGAATAATAAAGTTAGGGGTGGCTCATCCAACATCAATGTAAATAATATAACATAACGACGACGATAACAGCCGATAGGATTAATTTTTAACCCCCGACCCAAAAAGAGGGGTGTTATAAGTTTGACGTGTGTATCTGTGTATCTTTCTGTGGCATCGTAGCTCCTAAACGAATGAACCGATTTTAATTTAGTTTTATTTTTGTTTGAAAGGTGGCTTGATCGAGAGTGTTCTTAGCTATAATCCAAGAAAATCGATTCAGCCGTTTGAAAGTTATTACTTATAGGTTTTGTGTCGGGGGTTTTTAAATTTTTCAATTGAAAATATGGTACCTATTAATTTCGTTGGTTAGTAACTTTATCTTACTTTAATTTTTTTGGTGTAGCTTATAAGTAGGCTTTTACCTTTTAAATAGGTAATTGCGTACAAACTCAAACTCAAAATCATTTATTCAAAGTATTGTACACCCTTTGGTGGTCAGAATATAGACCTATAAATACTCTGTCAGAATTGTTAGATTTGTAAGATGATATACCTACCTACCTAGTGGTGATAATAATTAACTATGTAATCTTAAAACTAAAGCTACGAGGGTTCCAAACGCGCCCAGGTCTGAGAAGAGCAAAAAACGAAAAGTTCTCTTACAGCTTGATAGGTAGAACCGTAGATTTTTTAAATAAGTAGGTACCCTACCAAAGTGGACCATAAAAACTGATGCCTTTACCAAGTTTATGAGCGGAAATGGTAGGTAGGTTTCGGATTGGCCGCAATTTACTGCGATTTTATCGGAACCAGAAGGCTGAAGGCTCTATTGAAAGCCTAATGATTGACCTTTCACGCGACCTTGTCGAGTCCTTGGGGTCCTTAATAACTTTGAACTCTACATATTGACAATCTTATACCTACTTACATAAAAAAAATTATGTTTGTCTGTCCGTTCGTTAGCTATGGCCGCATCGTTTAGTCCTTATTTCCGTCGATCATCGCATTGTGTTTGTGCTGTGCTGTAAACACAGGCTGTAAAGTATTATTTAACTGGGAATGATTTGCTAGTTCTAATAAGTTTTAATTGTTACCTGTTAAAAGCGTCACTTAGAAAAGCAGTTATTGAAAATTGAAATATTTTTAACGAATAATAGTTTAATTAGAATGCCCTCCTAAATACATGCACGAGGGACACAGGTCAAAACGTTTAGGGGTTTTATAGAGATTTACCTAAAAAACTATGTAATGGTAAAATAAATAATCTTATTAGAGTGCGATTGCTATCGCAACATCTAAAGCTCATAAACTAAGTATATACCGAACGTATATTCAATAATAATAGTTCCGACTCTCGGTAAGATGATAAGTACCCAATTTTAATAAAGGCTTTGACTTTGATTTTGACTTTTGTACAAAGGCTCTAAGATAAATACTGCAAGCAATAAAAGCTAAGAGTAGAAATATTATTCCACTGACCATAAAAAACCTCATAAAAGAATCTCATGAACTGTTTGTATTGTATATTTTATTTTATTGTGGGGTTAGATGGCTGGACAAAAAGCCAGTTTATTCTAATATAGGAAGACATAAGCTTAGTTACGCAGATATAATATAAATAGCTGGCAAAGTGGGACAGACGGTTTGGCGCCGGACCAACACCGACGGAATGTGTAGCGACAGCAAAAAAAAACAAAACACACGCTTCGGATTTATTTTCTCTACTGTCTATTCATCATTCTAAACCAAAGATCTTCAATCAATGATTCTAAAATAAAAAAACGGTCAAGTGCGAGTCAGACTCGCGCACCGAGGGTTCCATACTCGGGTATTTGTTCCGACATTTTGCACGATTTAAATCTAAAAACTATTATGCATAAAAATAAATCAAAATCTGTTCGAGTGTACAGATAAAACCCTTTCATATGATACTCCATTTGGTATAGTTATCTTATTTTGAAAATTAAAAATACTAATTATTTGTTCATAAAGACATTTTTCGTATCGTCATGTAACCACAAATTCGCGGTTTTCGGATTTATTCCTTTACTTGTGCTATATAAGACCTTCCTAACTGCCAAGTTTCACGATTCTAGGTCAACGGGAAGTAGGCGATAAGTTTTCTTGGATGGACGGACGGACAGACAGACAGACAGTCAGGCAACAAAGTGATCCTATAAGGGTTACGTTTTTCCTTTTGAGATACGGAACCCTAAAAATTCGATGCACTGCCTTCAAATTAATGGTGCTTAGTTGACAGCAGCCTCATTTTTAAACGACATTAAAATTCAAACAAAAGAGGTTTTCAATTTGGGTCGTAGTTAGTTACTTAGTTTTAATTTATTGCTGTCTGTACGCAAGTTGTTACGGTCAGTGGTCCTAGGAAGGAATTTAGTTCTAGACTGAATATTAAATCTCAAGACGCCGGCATAAATAGGTTAATTTAAACTCGTCTTGCATGTAGGATTATTGTACTGTTTTTATTTTTTACAGCTATATAGAATTTCATCTTTAGGGTTAGGTAACCCTAAAAATGAAATTTGTCGCCGCCGAAAAATGCCGACAGAACTCTATTATGTCCCCTAAGCCTCCAGAGTCCTTCCGTCCGTCCGTCTATCTGTTAGCGGACTGTATCTCGTGAACCGTAACAGATAGAGAGTTGAAACTTTCACAGAATCTGCATTTCTATTGCCGCTATAACAACAAATCATAAAAATTTCAATTAATTCAGATTTTTTGTTGAATGCTTATTGCTTACCTAATTGCTGTGCGCGCACACGTTCGAATATGCAGGAACCCAGGGCGCGCGCCGTGACCGTGAATGACGTTTATTATCTGTGTAAAACTGAACACTCTTCTTTGTCTTTTGTAACCAATTTTCATTGCTGGTCGAATTCATAAATTAATAATGTAAAAAGTTATATTTCCTGTTTTATTGTAATTAATACACCTCCGCCAAATCCGATGGATCTCGGCCACAAGTAAACCTACAAATCCGGCGTGGTGCGCCAACATAGTGGCGACCGTGAACAATTCTACCTGTACAACGCAACCAACAAAGACGTACAAAAACTGCCGCATCATCGCCGACGAAACAGAAAAAGGATCGCAGCCCACGGAGATACCAAGACAAAGTGAGCCCGTTCCTTACCTTCAAATACCCAAAGCTATTCTATTCACCTATATATTCTATTCACCTATATTTACAAAATTCAAGCTAAATCTGTGTTTAGGTAATTACAAAATCTTCCTATACAATACTTACTATTGGCATACAAGTTGTCTAAACTATTTTCGCATCTCATGCTCTAATAACGACTTGAAAGTCTTAATAAACTAAATTTAAAGGTTCTAATCAGCAAAATACCTATCATTAAAGAATTGCTAAACCAATTCTACATAATTAAATATCGTACCTTCTTAATTATCTTAGTATAATTGAAACCATTTTCCAAAATTATAAAATATAAATCCATTGCTTCAATGCCTATACTATAGCTCCCTACTATTATTACTTGATACACAAAGCTGCATAATTATCAATTCCAGTGCAACTCAGAGACGCTTGCTAAGGCACAGCACTTAATCCAGTCGTGCTCCCACGCATACTGTGGCAGCCTCGAACTTCAGCCAGTGCCGCCGGCCCCCTGCAACTGTTGCACAGCACCAGTCTACTTCTGCGCACGGCTAGTGGAACATCAAACTTGAAGCGAGGAGCGTATTGTATCAAACTTCATATACAAGTAAGCTACCCTTTCTATACCTGCATCAGTGTATTGATCTCAAATCATGGAAAATACATTTAAAGCTTTAAATTTAAAACGTGCCTCAATTAAGGGCCGCGTTACTAAATTCAGTAATCAGTTAGATGACCTAAAAGGCCGTAGAATAACTCCATCTGAGGTCGACATACTGACGCAAAGGTTAGCAAAGATTGAAGCATTATTCGCCGAGTTCGATGGTGTGCAAGATCAAATAGAGGGCTTGGATGAAAAGAATTTAAGCGTTGAGTTAGACACTAGGGAGACCATTGAACAAGCTTTCTATAATTCAATCTCGGTTGCTAAAGAAATCATATCGGACAACAGTGCCTCTAAGAAAGCTGGATCATTCGACCAAAGTTATACCTCAGCGATAGGGGCAGACGAGGAGGATCACGAAGTGATCGGATTTCGTCTCCCTATAATTAAAATCACTCCTTTTTCTGGAAATTATCAATCTTGGGTTCAGTTTAGAGACACTTTCAATTCCTTGATTAACAGCAACCCTAGAATTAAAAATATACATAAGTTTCATTACCTCGTATCATACTTAGAGGGTGAAGCGGCTCGAGTGATCAGCAATCTTGAGGTGTCTGATGCTAATTATCCTGAAGCGTGGAATCTATTGTGTGAGCGTTACAACAACACACGTCAATTGATAAATAGTCATTTAAAATTACTTTTTAACATTGAACAGACTCGCGAGAGTGACAAATCTTTAAGATTCGTTGTTGATCACATTACCAAAAACTTGCGTGCACTTAAAACTTTAAACCAACCAACCGAGCATTGGGATGTTGTGATCATATATTTAGTCTCAGCAAAGTTAGACAGCAATACCCGAGTCAAATGGGAAGAATATATTCATGCTAATGTCAGGTCTTCGGAGATGCCTACACTTGATGATTTTTTGACTTTTTTGAAGACTCGTGCCGACGTGCTTGAGTCTGTTTTCCGTAGTAAGCAGGAACCAAACAAGAACATCAAGCAAACTCCGAATATCTCACAAGGCTATAAAAAAGCTCAGTCTTCTGTATCCACTAAATCCTTTGTTGTTGAGAAGGGTGACAATTCCAATGTCTCGCTAACTTACAAGTGCGCGGTTTGTAAAAAGGATCATCGCATTTATGAATGCGAACAATTCAAATCAAAATCAATTGAAGAGAGGGCAGCACTGGTAGCCAAGTTAAGATTATGTACAAATTGTTTGCGGGTAGGGCATAATCAACGTTTCTGCAAGACCCCAGGTTCTTGCAAGAACTGTAAAAAGCGTCACAGCACTATGATATGTAAGGCTTCTGAGCCTGATAAAGAAACAAGAGAAACAAATGAAGGTACTTCTGATCCCATTGCGATGTCAGCCACCATGTCTTCAGAGACTCTATTGTGTACAGCACTGGTTGACGTCATCAATCCTAAAACTAATGAAGCTGTTACTACAAAAGCACTGCTAGATTGTGCTAGCCAGTGTACATTCATATCAAAAAAGTTAAAGGAACAGTTAAATCTGACACCATTATTCTCCGAGACGAAAAATGTCACAGGAATCGGTGACATAGCGTTCAAGCTTCCTGCTGAACGGTGCGAAATACGCATCAAATCCAAACAAAACCCGTTCAGTATTATTTCATCATGCCTCGTCATCCCTAAAATTTCAGGAAAAATTCCTAAAACACTAATTAATATTTCACATTTAAATTTAGCTTCGTTTGCTCTTGCAGACCCACAATTTAACGAACCTTCAGAAATAGGTATACTCATAGGTGCGGACATCTTTTGGGATGTGATCTTATCAAAGCAGCAGTCCCTTGGCAAAGGTAATCCTATTCTGCGCCAGTCAAAATTAGGTTGGCTCATTGCAGGTCCGTTACACCAAAAATGTGATGACACCATACAATGCAATTTTACAAAAGTCACTAATAGTGCTAGTGACATAACGGATAATTCCTTGACAAGTCTACACAAGGATTTAAAAAGATTCTGGGAGCTAGAAAGCTTACCAACGAAACCTCTACTAACCTCGCAAGAGATAGAGTGTGAAAATCATTTCACAGAACATACCAAACGAAACAGTGAAGGGCGTTTCATAGTTAAACTCCCGCTCAATGAAACACCAGATTGTCTGGGTGACTCATACTATATGGCAAAAAAGAGATTTTTAAATCTGGAACGTCGATTCAAAAAGCAACCTGAAATTAAGGAGGCTTATGTAGACTTCATTAACGAATATGCTCACCTAGGACATCTATCAATTTCAGATGTTGACCGACCTGAAAACGGCTATTTTGTCCCACACCATCCAGTTATCCGCGAGGGCAGTGAATCGACGCGCCTCCGCGTCGTATTCGATGCATCGAGTCGCACAGCCAATCACAGCTGCACACCAGGTTCTAAACTATCTTGTTTGTCCGTAAATGATATACAAATGATAGGTCCTACGATACAAGACTCTCTTTTTAACATCCTTATTCGATTTCGTCAATATCAGTATGTGATATCGGCTGATATCGAAAAAATGTACCGTCAGATATTAGTACATGAGTCTGATCGCAATCTGCAGCTGATTTTGTGGCGAGATGCAGAGGACAAACCGTTACAAACTCTCAGGCTCAACACAGTCACATATGGTTTTGCTAGCGCAAGTTTTCTTGCAACGTGTTGTCTCTGGCAAGTTGGAGAAGAATGTGATGACCCAGTCATTAAAAAGATTATACAAACCGATTTTTATGTCGACGACTTATTGACAGGTCATGACGATGAGAGCCAACTTCGATTCATTCAGCAGACGGTTGCTGAAAACCTTGCTAAGGCGGGATTCAACTTGCGCAAGTATCGCTCCAACTTACCTTCTCTGTTATCAGCTGAAACCATTCAGTCCAATGGGAACCTAATAATAAGCGAAACCACAAATACCCTTGGTCTGAGCTGGGATCCATCCCGAGATATTCTGAAGTTTCCCATCAATGTCAGCACAGTTGATGCCGTCACTAAACGCACGATACTTTCGTCAACGTTCAAGCTTTTCGACCCTTTGGGGCTCCTATCTTTGTGCACTATCGTTCCCAAAATTTTAATTCAGACCTTATGGTCCCTAAAACTGGATTGGGATGATCCAGCACCTCA
Organism: Maniola jurtina; assembly: GCF_905333055.1. Lineage (NCBI taxonomy): Eukaryota > Metazoa > Arthropoda > Insecta > Lepidoptera > Nymphalidae > Maniola > Maniola jurtina. The sequence continues at coordinate 1,717,926 of NC_060041.1, forward strand.
AGAAGTTGTCAAATCTTGGAAGAATTTCACTGACGGCATGGAATCAGTTTCCTCTTTATCTATCCCGAGATTAACGATAATCCCAAATGCAGAATCCATTGAAATGCATTGTTTCTGCGACGCATCGCAACGCGCATTTGGCTCATGCATCTTTCTAAAATCATTTAATAAAGAAGGCCAAGTGCGTGTGAATTTGCTTTGCGCCAAATCACGCGTTGCTCCAGCATCCACTCCAACTACGATTCCCCGTCTTGAACTCTCGGGCGCTCTGCTTGCAGCTGAAATGAGTTCCACTGTATCTCAAGCTTTACGTTGCCAAATCTCACGAATCGTCTATTGGACTGATTCGAGCATCGTATTAGCTTGGATACGGAAGGGCTCCAAGAATCTCAAGGCTTTTGTGGCAAACAGAGTTGCCACTATTCGAGAACTTACGGAGACGTCGGCATGGCATCATGTTCCCACGGAGCACAACCCAGCAGATCTGCTGTCTCGTGGAGTAGATCCCCGAGACATAGCAAGTTGTAACCTGTGGTGGTTTGGGCCATCATTCTTGACTATGCCAGAATCTGAATGGCCATCGTCGCAGTCGCAACCTCCTATTGAGACGGATGAATTACCTGAGGTGAAGGCGCACGTCGTCGAAACAAATGATGCAGAGCCATCACCATTTAATGTACAAAAACATTCTAAACTAAAGACGGTACAAAACATTTTTGGCTACATCAATAGATTTATGCATAATTGCAAGAACCCAAAAAATAAACTCACCGGTTCACTATCCGCGTCTGAGCTTGACAAAGCGCTCCAAAAATTAGTTTATATCTCCCAGTTAGAGTCCTTTCAAAAAGAATACGACAGGCTATTAAAAGGAAAGTCACTTAATCCTAAATCTAATATTGCGGCACTTAACCCCTTTCTCCATGAAGGTCTAATTAGGGTAGGTGGACGTATACAAGCTTCCGAATATAGCTTTGACATGAAGCACCCCATGTTGTTAAGCTCTAAACATCATTTTACAAAATTGCTGTTAGAGCAGGAACACCGCAAGCTTTTACATGCAGGTCCGCAGGCTTTACTAGCCTCTATTAGAACTCGTTTCTGGCCTATAGGCGGTAGAAACCTTGCGCGACGAACCGTTCTCAATTGTATAGTTTGTAGGCGTTTTCAGGGTCGATCGGCCACGAATATCATGGGCAACTTACCTTCGGAAAGACTTATGCCAGATTTTCCCTTTCATGTTGTTGGAACTGACTTTGCTGGGCCATTTATGATCACGGATCGCAAAGGTCGTGGTTGCAAAATATCGAAAGCTTATTTATGTATTTTTATATGTTTCAAATACAAGTGTATCCATTTAGAAACAGTCTCAGAACTGTCCAAAAACGCTTTTGTTTTAACGCTCAGGCGATTTATTGCACGCCGAGGTCTCCCAAGGTCAATTCATTGCGATAATGGTGGAAATTACGTCTCGGCGGCAAGAGAAATCCGCGAATTTCTGCAAGCCAATAGCGATGCTATTCATGATTTTGCCGCCAACGAAGGAGTCGAATTTTGCTTCTCCCCCCCATACGCTCCTCACTTCAACGGGTTGATGGAGGCCGGCGTGAAATCGGCGAAGTTTCACCTAACCCGGATCGTAGGAAACACGCATTTAACTTTCGAGGAGCTGTGCTCGTTGTTTACTCAAATAGAAGCCATCCTTAATAGTAGACCCCTCTATTCCCTCAGCTCCTCACCCAACGATTTCTATCCCCTAACCCCGGGCCACTTTTTAATCGGAAGACCCCTGGTATCGCTGCCAAGCCCTAACTTGCTGGAAACTAAGGAAAGCCAGATCGACAGGTTTCTACGCATAGAGCGAATGCGTCAGCTGTTCTGGCGGCGCTGGAGCCACGAATTTGTTTCCGAACTGCAAGAACGAGTCAAGTGGCGGACGACAGGAAATAACTTACGAGTGGACGACCTGGTAGTGTTGAAGGAAGACGGCTTACATCCACTACATTGGCGCCTAGGCAGAATCAAAAAATTGTTCCCTGGAGAGGACGGCGTGACGCGAGTCGTAGATGTCACTACAGCGAAGGGCGTCGTGCGCCGCGCCATCGGCCGCATTTGCTTACTGCCGAGCCCCAACGACACGGAAAGGAAGTCTTGAAAGCTGAAGGCTTTCCAGGGCCCGGAGTATGTGCGCGCACACGTTCGAATATGCAGGAACCCAGGGCGCGCGCCGTGACCGTGAATGACGTTTATTATCTGTGTAAAACTGAACACTCTTCTTTGTCTTTTGTAACCAATTTTCATTGCTGGTCGAATTCATAAATTAATAATGTAAAAAGTTATATTTCCTGTTTTATTGTAATTAATACACCTCCGCCAAATCCGATGGATCTCGGCCACAAGTAAACCTACAAATCCGGCGTGGTGCGCCAACAATTGCTTCCTAGTTTTTTAATTAGGAAGTCGGAAATAGTCAACATTTTTTTCATCTTTTAGATATTTTTAAACGCAAATTCTCACAGATTAGTGTTTTTATTATGAAATCATCATCATCCTCAGCGTGTGGACATCCACTGCTGGACATAAATGCCCTCCCTAATGAGCGCTACCCCATCCTGCACTTAGCCATCTTCATCCAGCCACTTTTCGCCACCCTCTTTATATCGGTAGTAGATCATGTCGGTCACCCCATAAGTCTAAATACCAATTTTGATAAAATTTTCTGACTTGGACAATCCCAAATCAACCAGCTCGTTGGAAAGTCTGGAGCACCTTTACATGTACGCTTTCTGCTGTTCTCTTTTTCCTATATAAGGGAGAGTGTTCTGAGGAGTAGTTTGACCTTATTCCACCCTCCTTTTTCTACGCTACACCGCACGCCACCGTAAGCAACTTCACCCTCAACACCTGAGTGCCTGGCGCAGTTCAACCGCCGGTTGTGCCAGATCTTTTTTCCTTGCACATGCACACTCTGAAACTTACTCCCGATACTATACGAGTATAGACCCTTCTTTTTTGTTTCGCTGGGGTAAATGCACTTACGCATCCCGCCACAAAAGCGAGTATGTGGACCTCACTGACACTACCATAGGATACCCACTAGAACCCCAGCGGCACAGTCCGCGTCAGTATAGTGAGCCGTCTCCGGATCCCGGGTATCGGATGCGACTGAGACCTCCTAGGATGGCGGTTTCCGGGATAAAAAGTAGCCTATGTTACTGTCTAGATGTTTAACTATACCCAACCCATGCAAAAATCTCAATCCGTTGCTCAGTTGCAACATGATTGAAGTACAAACCAATAAACCAACAAACAAACCCATTTCCGCATTATAATATGGGTAGTGATATAGATTTCGAACTTGAGACCTTCCATTTACATGTGCGACCATAGGGCTCACCACGTCAGTGGGGTATAAGAGTACCAACTCCAACTATCAGAAAGAAAGACAAATCCACTGACTATAATCTCTATTTATTCACATACCTTGACCATAACGGTATACAAACCAGTTTCGTTCGTAGCAAGAATGCTTACAATTCCTTATTATGTATTAGCACTTAGCATGTATTTGTGCATATTACGTTTGACTTTGAATAAATGAAAAGGTTATTAGCACCTGCTTTTCAGCATTCTCTTGGCGATGTACGGGAAATAACTGTTGCTGTAATTCTTGCTGACAATTCCAACTTGTTGTATAGAAGCCGGCGTTATTTTGTCGAAGTCCACAATATACAAGGAACCAAAATTAATTTAATTATTACTTAATTTGCTAAAATCCGCTGAAACAGACAAATCTGTATGGTGCAACATGCAGCATGTGATATGTACTCCCACTGCTAACACAAAGAGAAATTTGCAATCGTGCATTGTAAGGTCTACATCTCCTGAGGATGCTCCGGTGTCGAGGCGAAACGTGAGTCGAGTGGTTTTGGGATTTGTGTGGTACTGCGTGGTGGTGGTGCGTAGTGCTTGTTTGGTGGCTGGCTTTGCCTGCATGTCTAGCAGTGGGAGGTCGGGCGGTGCATACTGCATGTTGCACCATACCGATTTGTCTGTTTCAGCAAATTAAGCTTTTGGAGTTCCGTAAAATAACGCTTGCTTCTATACAACAAGTTGGAATTGCTGAAAACCAAAACAACGCCTCACTATTAGGCGCAGGTTCTGACATGGAGTATTGCTGTCACCTTTGTGATGGCTCTGTCAAGTAATAACTCGGTGCAAGACTCAATAGATCTACAAATAGTCAAAAGCTTAATTTGCTATAATCTGCTAAAAAAGGCGAATCTGTATGGTATAGCATGCATCAACACATACACCACCCGCTCTCTCACTGCTCTCCTAATTAACCCCCGACCAAAAAAAGAGGGGTGTTATAAGTTTGACGTGTGTATCTGTGTCTGTGTATGTGTGTATCTGTCTGTGTCATTGTAGCTTCTAAACTAATGATTTTAATTTAGTTTTCTTTGTTTGAAAGGTGGCTTGATCGAGAGTGTTCTTGAGGAAATCAAGGAAAGGAATTGAGGAAAGGAGAGAGGAAATCGGTTCTGCCGTTTGAAAGTTATCAGCTCTTTTCTAGTTACTGTAACCTTCACTTGTCGGGGGAGTTATAAATTTTTAATTTACACTTGTTTTAAGTCATCTATCGGATGTACTTTATAGAGTGCTCGCGTTATCTCAATGTACGTATTTTCACTGTGGTAGTAGGTACCCTTTCTCACAAGTTCTTACACCTTTTCTTTAGCCTATGGCCTAACTATCTAATACCTATCACAAACGAGTTTATCTCGTTCACCTGCATGGCGCCAGCATACAACGTGTAGGAGGTACCGTTACGTAGTGGAATGTAAAATGTTTATTTACAAAATGCGAAACGAAAAGACACCTTTGTCTTTTTTATATTGGTGAAATATTTGTTGTCTGCTTCATAGAACTAAAACACCTGCTCGGTGTAAAATTACTCTTCTCCATACAAACGTATAACGCCGATCAAATTATTCTACATATTATGACTTATATATATTTTTTTTAAGAACATTAGCCATGTTAAATGACTAATATTCCCCTTTCCTCTCCAACTAAGCGTCAGGCTTGTGCTAGGAGTAAGGTACGACAACAGTGCAACGGGCGGGGTTTGAACCGTCGACCTTTCGGTTTAGGTATATGACGTAGATATCCACCAAGAAAGGATTTTTTTAAATTCCTAGGGTGTAAAATAGGGGTAGGACGAAGTCGCAAACATACGCTAGTATTTTCATGAATAAATACAACCGGTAACATAACATCTGCAACGACGGAATGTTAGTTTCGTATACTCTTGCTGAAACAATGCCTTTTAGCCAATAGTGAGAGAATGTTGGCCAATCTGAGGTGATTACGATCGCCACACTATAGCTGTCAAACTTAGGTGCTAGGCCTCTGGTCGCAACGGTAAACGGAGCAGGTTTGCGCAAGCGCAAGTGAGGAGTCGCAGACGATGTGACCCACATAGATGTGTTTTATAACTGGTTTGTGAGCTTTTTGTAGTTCATGTGGGCGCCAAAACAATAATGTTATCAGTAACATTAAGTAGGTAAGTAGGAGTTTTCTATATGGATAGATAATACACTGAATACAATTTAGATTTATCTAGATATATATTTAGTACTAGCTGTGCCCGCGACTTCGTTCGCGTGGAATAGTGACTTTTCGGGCAGCATATCAGGCGCGAGGCGTGTAGTACGTACTCTGTACGTTAAAAATGTTCGCCGTGATTCTTTAAATTGACATAACTTTTTTATTTATGAACCGATTGACATGAAATAAACACTAAATGTTAAGTGAAGCTTACTACAATATATTAGTGAAAACCGTATCTAAATCGAATAAGCCGTTTCTGATATTAGCGTGCACAAACACACAGACAAACAGACAAACAGACAAAAAAAATATTAATTACAATTTCGGGTTCGGCATCGATATAATAACAACCCCTGCTACTTTTTTTATATATTTCCATTGTACAGACACCACTTTTCTACAATTTTATTATATGTATAGATGTAAGATCTCTATAATAAATTTTGATACCAGCTTAGAGCGATTTTCAGAAATTTCACCCAGCAAAGCCGTCAAGTAAGATCAGATAGGTACCTACTTAGTCAAATATAGGTAGATGATTTAGGAACAGATGTCTGATGTCTCACTTTCAAATCCATAAGCGTAAAGTTCATAGAACTTAAATAAGATTATAGAAATGGTACTATCTGTTGTATTATACGGGGCCTGTTTTGAACATCATTCATACAAATTCGAAAGAACATAGAAATAGCATCTCTAATCTCTAGCATTTATGTAACGTAACGTATTCAAATACGTGTACAATAACGTACAATAATACTCACTACATCATCATATAAAACATTGAGTTTAATGGGTTCACCTTATGAGAATCAAATAAAATTATTATAAGAATCAAACTAGAGGGAACAAACTACGTTAGGCGGAGCACGCCACGAACAAACTTCGCTTGGCATTTCTATACTTATTCTAATTTCTGTGGCAGCGACATATAAAAATACCGTGACCTTTTATGCGATCCGCAGAATCCGAATAACGGTCAGACGGTCGATCAACTCAGCGGCCTTATTAGATCACTTAGCGCGAGTACACCATATACAGACGGACAGCAAAAAGCTGAAAACTATAATTTTCATTGATTAGGTATAACAGACCCACATGTGTTGAACAGTTAGGTTACGCTGAAAAATACAAAGTGCGCGTTAAAAAAGCGTTGACGTGTGATCAGATACTTGGGAATGCATTTGTTCTATTTGAACGCTTTTTTAACGGACGTTAAAAAAACTCTCGTGCGAAGGAGGGCTAAGGGCCGATTTCACCAACGCAAAATAAGTCTTATCCGAGAATAAATTTGATATTTTAATTTTCATATTTTGGTAGGTTTTCAGTACAGAAACTCTCATTACGCCCAATTTATTCCTCGACTAGCCGATGCTTGCGATTTCGTCCGCGTGGATTTAGGTTTTTTAAAAATCTCTTAGGAACTCTTTAATTTTCCGGAATAAAAAGTTGTCTATGTCAGTTTCCGGGATGCAAGCTACCTCTGTACCTTTCATCAAAGTCGGTTAAACTGTTGGGCCGTGAAAAGCTAGAAGACAAACAGACAGACAGACACGCTTTCGCATTTATAATATTATTATGGATACTATGGATTAAACGTCACTCGACGGTTGGTCAAATCGGCACTAAGTCGAGGCTTGCTTTGACCGAGGCAAAAGCTCATCCCTCGGTCGAGCTGTCAATGCAAAGCTTAGTAGATGCAACAACTGACGAGCTTCGTTTAAAAGTAGAGTCAGTTCAAAATCATGCATTTTCAGGCTTCCGTACATGAAACTAAAGGTGCCCACGCACTCTCTCCAGCCGCGCCGCGCGGCAGTGACGTACGCGCGTCGCGGCTGGAGAGAATATCGTGCGGGGCGCTGACGCGACGCGCAGTTCCGCTGCAGTGCAATTCAAGTGCGTGGGCACCTTTAGCCTCCACTGAGCTCCGATGTATCTCGTGAACCTAGAGAGTAGAAATTTTCACATAATGTGTATTTCTATTCCCGCTATAACTACAAATAGGTAATAAAAATTTCTAAATGGCCGCCATGAAAAGTGCCAATCCGACACGCCAGATTTTTACCAGTAGGTAAATCTCTGAGCCTTTTGTTGTGTAAATTTGCAAATATTACCTCAGGCGTTACATAAAAGCCCCAGACACCAAACAGTAATAATAAGTCTAGGCAAAAAAGAAAAGAAAATGGTAGATAACTATAGTCATCGTTACATACTAACTTCCACAATCAAAAGCAACATGGCGTGTACTTGAAACAGCTACATCTGCTGAAAGCTCTCCACGGTCGCAAAGGTCAAGGTCGAGTTACGCAACCTTGGCGCGCACTGCAGCATCCGAGGTTAGGGTCACCAGATTCAGCAAATGTAAGGGACACTCCTGTTATTTTTGAGGTATTGTGCGAAAAGATACGCAAACTAAAGTTTCCTATCTGATGTTTCCTTAGAGTCTTCCAGAATATGTATAGTGCATAAATATTGACAACGCATACGCCATATTAATTTACATGACAGTTGACAAATATGTCTACTATATAACGTACTATTGCCATGGCAGTTCATTGTAAATTATCCTAGAAAAGGACGTTAAATTGAGATGTCACATTTCACAATTTCATACAGCTTTCCATACGAAACACGCGTTTTAACGTTTGATAAAGAGTTGCTGATTGTCGGCAACATCCCAGTTATACATACATATTATATAACTGGGATATTGCCGATTTATATAATATAATTTATACAATATAGTAGTATTTCTTAATATTTTTTAAAGATATAGAGCAAAATCCTTTTACATCCTTGATAACTCATAATGTAATGTATCATTGTACGCTACTGCACTGTCCAGTTTCTTTACCCTTACCTTAAACGAGTAGGTATGCACTGCAAGCACCAGTAACATCGCTCAGATTCCGTTTGAAACTTGGTTTTCTTGTAAAAAAAAAAAAAACTAAAAGTCTATTGTCCAGAAAATTCAGAATATCTGGTGATCCTACATCCAGGCCCAGTCTCCCCTTCCCTGGGGAACTCTACATATCTAGAGGCCCAACTGCTCTGCGATATACGTAGATACCTAGTTGCCGATATTACATAGCTCCTATTGATTTTACGATAATTTTCAATCCTCACTACGTTTGAGTTACTTGTTGACTTCCAAAGAGGAGATCTGAGGTTTCTAAAGAGGAGGTTCTCAATTCGGCGCATATTTTTTTTTTCTATGTATGTTCATTGATTTCTCCGAGATTTCTTGATCGATTTGCAAATTTTTTACTCAATTTACTATTTAATTTCAGCTGAATTTTCATTGAATTAAAAAAAAACCGACCAAGTGCGAGTCAGACTCGCGCACTGAGGGTTCCATACTTGGGTATTTTTTCCAACATTTTGCACGATAAATCAAAAACCCTAAAAAAATGCAAGTGCGCGGGATGGTCCCATTAAAACTTCTGGACAATTCAGCGTCCCGTGTGGATTTCTAGTTACTTTTTATCTCGCTCGACTTCAACATACGTGTAAAAACAAAAATACTTACTTTGTATTTGATTTGGAAGACTTTTTTTCAAAAAGAATTATCTTTTAGTACTTTTTCAGTAGATTACCATACAATTAAGTAAATTCAAAGAAACGTTCTAAAGAAAACTTACACGTATAAATACAAGTGTCTAATACCGGCGGCGGTTAAAGTTCTATACTTTTATAATTATGTTAGTCAGTTTAACCTTTAACTAGCCGACGCGACAATGCCCGGGATTAAGTAGTATTTTACATTCCAGAATTTTCTCCGAGATGCAGGCTATCTCTGTTCCAGATATTATCATCAAAATCATTAAACGGATGAGTCTTTAAAACCCCAGTGGGATCTCTTTGAGTTTTCCGGGATAAAAAGTACCTTTCTGATATCCGTCTTCCGTCCGTCTTCTGTACCAAACGTCAAAATCTGTTCAACGGATGGACCATTTAAAAGTAACAGACAGACAGACAGTTTCAGAATTATAAGATAGAAGGATATATTGTAGTGTACGCAAGCAACGAGGTACCTAAGTACATGCAAAAGTTAGTTCTGATAGTAACTAATTTCCATAATATTCGTGAGGCTTTACTCGTGGCTCAGGGATTAGTATAATTCAATTATCAAACATAAATTAGATTCTAACTACCCTAACTACCCGTTTCAAACTTTCAATGTCAACGCCCACGGTTGTTGAACGGTTTAGCTCTAAGTGTCAAAGTCATCTGAAAGAGTCAAGGTCATCTTATCAAACGGCGTAGTCCAAAGGCACTCAATATTATAAATGCGAAAGTGTGTCAGTCTGTCAGTTAAATATTATAAACTAGATGACGCCCGCAGCTTCGCCCGCGTGGATTGGTCAAATCCCCTGCACGTCAGGATTGAGGAGTTGGAATCCAATTTTTTTATGGAACAATGTCGCAAAGTTCCTCTATCGATTAAAAAAAATACGCAAATCGGTTCAGATATCTCGGAGATATCATTGCATAGGTAGAAAAACACAACTCCTCCATTTTTAAAGACGGTTAAAAAAGTAGCCGTATGTTACTCCTTGGTTAATCCTCTATTTGTCTGTGAAAGTCCCGTCAAAATAGGTTCAGCCATTCCGAAGATTAGTTCAATTTTTAAAGCTGTGATAGCCTAGTGGTTAGAACGTCCGCCTCCTAATCGGAGGTCGGGGGTTCGATCCCGGGCACGCACCACTAACTTTTCAGTCATGTGCGTTTAAGCAATTAAATATCACTTGCTTTAACGGTAAAGGGAAACATCGTGAGGAAACCTGCATGCCTGAGAGTTCTCCATGTTCTCAAAGGTGTGTGAAGTCTGCCAATCCGCATTGGGCCAGCGTGGCAGACTATGGCCTAAACCCTTCTCATTCTGAGAGGAGACCCGTACTCAGTAGTGGGGCGGAAATGGGTTGACCATGATGAGATGCCAAAGTGTGTCTGTTTAATTGTTATCCTTCTGTCTAGGTTTATATGTTACATTTTCACACAAACAAACACACACACACACACACATTGTTTATTTGTTTGAGCTATTTAAAATGCCACTGATAATAATGATGCCCCAATAACTCGAGATTGAACTTGAAACTCATGTGGGCTTATTCACTTATCAAGTTTGACCTTTAACCATTAGTGTGGATAGCTGGTAGATGTACTGTATCTCCATGATAAGTGATAATAACAGTAGACACAATGATTATACCACACGTTATGGATATCCAATTATCCATATTTACTAATAGTATAAATGCGTCAAGTATTTCTGTCTGTCTGTTAGCTTTTCACGGCTTATCCGTATAAGCGATTTTGTTGACGAAGTTTAGTACGGAGGACAGCGGGATGAGTTTTTGATAATTTTATTCAATTCCCACATTGGCTGCTCATTGGCACCGACTCCAAAAAATGTTAAATAGAACTACAGTAAGTACAATCCGGGTATCTTTAAAACAAGAGTGAATAGGCACCTTCTAGGTAAACGCATCCCATCTTAGACCACATCATCACTTTCCATCAGGTGTGATTGTGGTCAAGCGCTTACCTATAGTGAATAAAAAAAAAAAACACGTAATAATATTATATTCGGTAATAAATTCAACTACTTTTTACTTTTTAGTGTTTGTGGTTATTGAAGTCGGTTTTTTTTAATATATGTATGTAAGAGTAGGAGAACTAGCTCCAATAAAACTCGCGCCATTGTTATTATTCATCACAGTTTATTATCAAACTTTTAACCATCTTTAATATTACTTTTATCCAAATAAACCTTTACAAATACTTTTGAATCATCAAATGAATCTACCACTGGTTCGGAACGCCTTTCCTGCCGAGAAGAACCAGCAAGAAACTCAGCGGTTGCTCTTTTCAAAGATTTGATTTACAATAAGATTCGATTTACAATATTTTAACCGAAATTACATTTAACCGTCAAACTTAAACGAACAAATTTGAAAGAAGTTAAGAAACTCAACATTTAAACCAAAGTTACAATTAACTGTCAAACTAAACCGAATAAATTAAAAAGGTAGACAAATTCAACGTGTTATCACTTCGACTGTCGATAATAGAATGCCGCTCCGCTGGACCGCTTCGCTTTTAAATACTATCGTGGCGGTGGGGTTCGGAAACGTCGACGACGTACGATGCGTCATTGAGGATTCTACTCGTCATTCGATCTATGAATTACGTGTCTCATTATTGCGCCGATACGGCCATACTGATCATAGGCGCGTCCCTGCGCCTACTCTCGTCCTTTTTCTCTGCAATAAAGTGCATAAATTAGTAAACCAACATCACACACACATAAACCCTTATAATTTCGAAATCAAAAATGGTTCCTCAACACTCTTATCACGTTAAGAATCTCATAGCCTCAGGGCCTCGACACCCATATTAGCTTTCACGTTAACTCATAGCCTTCACGTAAACACATTTCAATTATCTTGGAACACATAAGTGATAACGTCAGAACCTCATAGCCTCAGCGCTAATTTTGGTTCAGCCTCAGAGCCTCGGCGCTCATTTTAGCCTTGACGTTGACACATGAATTACAAGACAATTGAAAACACATAAGTGATCATCAGAACCTCATAGCCTCAGCGCTAATTTCGGTTCAGTAACCATTTTTTGCTTTTTTTTTTTTTTTTTCACATTTCAATTATCTTAAAGCACAAATGACGTTACAACCTCATAGCCTCAGCGCTAATTTTGGTTCACACATCAAATGGACTTTAAGGATAATTGAAACCCCAAGTGATGACGCCAGAACCTCATAACCTCAGCGTTAATTTTGGTTCAGCCTCAGAGCCTCAGCGCTCATTTTGGCCTTGACGTTTACACCTTCGGAAAGATAGTAAAAAGTGATGACGGCGGAACCTCAAGCCTCAGCGCTAATATTGGTTCAGCCTCAGAGCCTCAGCGCTCATATTGGCCTTGCCGTTTACACTTAAATAATGGAAAAGTACTTAACTTATAAAAGCACGTCAGTCTGCGCGTCAAATCCTCACTTTGCCGTACTATTACGTTTACTCATAGCCGATACGGCCACATTACTTTGTACTTCAAATTTTGGTACGCTTTCCAAACGTTCGTTAATCGTGGCAAACTTTTCTTCTGGTCCCATTGGTTTACTTCGATGAAGTTCACGTCTATTGTTCAGTAATATTCATATTCAGAGGATATTCTTACTTCAGCTTTTACGTTAACATTTTATACAATATTATTATCAGTTTTTTTTTTTTTTTTTCTTTCTTTTTTTTTTTTTGCATTGTTTATCTTTTTGTTTGTTTTTTTTTTGCGGTATTACCCTTTTTTTTTAAATATTTATCCTCTTTTTTTTTATCATTACTATCCCATTGTTTTTTTTTTTTTTTTTTTTTGTATCATTGTTTGATAAATACAAAACCCCAACTCTACCTAGACCGGCTCTTCCACCCCTATACCGGTCCCAAACCGACCATCTAGCCTAGCTACCACAACTAGTACTATGACCTCAACCAACGGAAACCACATAAGGTAACCACAACTCTAAAACCTACAGTAAGTACGACAGACCGTGTCTACTGAGAAGTGTCTCTGACCAGAGCCGCAGAATAATGAATCGGTTTTGATATATACAACACCCAGCGTTACGAATTCATAAAACACCACGGGATTCTATAACTAGATCTGATATGTGTCACCGACCTGTAGAACTCTGATTATAATAACATCAAGTAACTGGGCGACGGTACCCTACACTAGATTGGCTCCATCGTAACTACTATCTCAACCGTCTAATCAACATTTCTAACCAACAATATCCACACGTATGTATATTCACATTATCTGTACAAATTGGAACGAACTCACCAATTACAACTGCAACTTAAAATCACTTTCACAGTACTGACTCAAGAAGTCCTTTCACTACTTCACTCTGTCGAAACACCACACGTAATGAATGCCGCTCTGCCGCTGGTTAGCGTGTCTACCCCAAAAATCTCCCTACCACTTCACGCCATTTTATCATAAAAATACCCGCGCCACTTGCTATTGGTCGATTCAAACATATCACAAGACTGCCAACATAAAAAAATGATATTGCCAATATTGTTAAAGTTGCCACTTGAAAATAATATTGACTATGGACAAACACGATTTACTCAAAACTTTGAATAATTATGGAATTATTAAACAGTAAATTTAATCGAATCACGACAATTGTAATGTTATTATCTGTTCGTATTTGGTTGGTACCAAAAATTTGTAACAATAAGAAGAGAAAAAGTGGATTCGCAAACACATCTCTTTATGAGGTCTGTACTATTTGGTAGATAATAGGAACACATGGAAGCACTTAAATTATAAAATCGCGTCAACACCTTGAAATTAAAATTTGGATTGCACTACAGGAACAAGCGAGGTCTGTTAGTCAGTCATCAACTCATCGCCGATTGGGCGAATTTCATAATTAGTTGATAATAGGAACACGTCAAAACAGTTAAATTATGAAACCACGTCGATCGCCTTGAAATTAAAATTTAGATTGCACTTCAGGAACAAGTGAGGTCTGTTAGTCAGTCATCACCGATGTGGTCTCATTGATTTCTTGGGTGAATTACATAATTTGAGAACATGTTCGGCCATTCTGCCCATGACAACCTTTTCTCGTCAGTAGACAATAAGTACCTCAGATATGCCGTGATTAAGTCTGTACTTTCATCTCTTTTAGGATCGCTTTATGGTGTGATTTGATGTATTCCACTGAAGGTTTGATTAGACATTTTTAGCTTTCTCGTAAAGCTTGAGCTTGATCTTAATATGGGATGGTGTTATTAAAACTGATTTAAATTGTCTGTCAATCGTCCAAGTAAATTACTTAGTAGAAAATTCTTTACAATAATGGCCTTCTTAATGAACCAAACTTATGAACATTCAACAAATTTATGACTACAAGACTCGTATCTTGGTTGAAAAATGAAACCTTAAAAATTTATTCACTACTATCATTTAAGACAAAAAGGAAACTGGGATACCGGTTCTACGTATCGTTGATATTTGGCATTGGCACGCACAACACACGGAAACGTTTAAGTGCGAAACTTGTAATTAGAATAAGTCTGAACCGAACGAGAAACTCGAAAGAAATGGCCAATACGAAGATGTTCCAGTAAGTCTTTAAGATAGCTTGGATTCGGGCTCCAAATACCTAATCGAGCAATCCATGTACCCACAAATGTTTAATCCGCCAAATGCGGCAGTGGTCTGAGAAACACGCGGAACAACTATTAAAATATCAACTTAAAAAAAAAATTAAAAATCTCTGAGATTAAATCCTACAAAAGATATTCATAACCAACGGCCAAGAAAGACAATTTAGTTTTCCCAACAACACTTCCTAACGGAGCCAATACTTTTAACGGAAATGGAAAATGATCAGCAAATCACCAAAGCCGTTGAGTCACCTCGCACAGACCCGTCAGCTCACCACAGAGTTTGTCAAAGTTATTCGATAAACCTGTATTACGAAGAAAACAACCGATTCTATATGACACAACATCCAGTCAGTAGCTTGGTCCTTGGTAATAGTATTCCACCGTAAAACAGAAAACGTTGAAAAGAAGGAACACTGCCGATCAGTGTCTCCCACCATAAAACAAGCCCTTGATCTAGTACGGTATTAAGGATCACTTAAAAAAACAAAAATACTATGCTATTATGACCTCTCAAAGTGACTGCTGTGAAATTTAAGAATATTCAACGGTTCGCCATTAACAGCGAAATCTACGAATAATCAAAAACGATTTTGAAGACAAAAAAAAAAACGGAACTATCCAGAAACACAACAGGAGTCCGATAAATTGCTTAAACCCGTCTGTCTACTATCATCTTGGGACCACGAAATAGTAAAGTAAATGTTTTCAAAGAAATACACCTGTGAAGCTTTACAAAACACATCTGCTTCTAATAGCGGCCTACCACTGGAAAAATAAATAAAGATTATGATAATAATAAATGAAATGATGACAAATAAAACAGCTCACACCACGCCAGGCACGTCATCTTCTGTCGGCAACTATCTTTGAAATCTTAGGTTTGTATCACGTTCCAGACTTTGGATACCTTCAGCCATTATTTCACTTATCCAACATCATACGTATGCCAATTCACTCAGGTTATACTCCTTGGATTGATTGTTCTAAAACTGGTACTGTACTCCGTGTCGTGGTTTTAAGCAAACATTCCCACGATTTTACTGCTCCTAAATGAGCGCTAGCTGCTTTCAGTCGCACTTCGTTGTATTTTAAATCATATTCATTTCTTTCACATCAGGGTTGAAGTTTGAAAATAAACGGCTAAAATCTATTCATTATTTCTCAATCTATGTCTCTAAAGTATTATCCAGAAATGCCGTTGCTATTAGCGAGGCGATGATGGTAATTGGCGTTGATTCATCCCACTTCTGATGTAAGAGTAGGAGAACTAGCTCCAATAAAACTCGCGCCATTGTTATTATTCATCACAGTTTATTATCAAACTTTTAACCATCTTTAATATTACTTTTATCCAAATAAACCTTTACAAATACTTTTGAATCATCAAATGAATCTACCACTGGTTCGGAACGCCTTTCCTGCCGAGAAGAACCAGCAAGAAACTCAGCGGTTGCTCTTTTCAAAGATTTGATTTACAATAAGATTCGATTTACAATATTTTAACCGAAATTACATTTAACCGTCAAACTTAAACGAACAAATTTGAAAGAAGTTAAGAAACTCAACATTTAAACCAAAGTTACAATTAACTGTCAAACTAAACCGAATAAATTAAAAAGGTAGACAAATTCAACGTGTTATCACTTCGACTGTCGATAATAGAATGCCGCTCCGCTGGACCGCTTCGCTTTTAAATACTATCGTGGCGGTGGGGTTCGGAAACGTCGACGACGTACGATGCGTCATTGAGGATTCTACTCGTCATTCGATCTATGAATTACGTGTCTCATTATTGCGCCGATATGTATAGGAAACATTCCATAAATCTGAGTTAACATAAAGCTAATCCGGTTTCAACTGTCAGCAAAACAGCTTAAATAATATGATGCCGTCTGTCGTGTGCGATCTGCCTTATGCTATTACGTAAGAGTCAGGTAACTGCAGAGCTGTGAAGCCCGACAAAATGAAGATCCAATTAACTAAGCCGCAAATAACTCAACACTTGAAATAGCAATTGAAAAGATTTATGGAAATACCACTAGAATACAATAGAATAAAAACAGCTGTTATTCAAATATTTTGTACAGTACTTTGAATTAAATCAAGTAAGTATTGTAATAAATACCAATTAATTCTATAAATTACTAGCCGATGCCCGCGACTTCGCCCGCGTGGATTTAGGTTTTTCGAAATCCCGTGGGAACTCTTTGATTTTCCGGGATAAAAAGTAGCCTATGTGCTAATCCAGGATATTATCTATCTTCATTCCAAATTTCAGCCAAATCCTTTCAGTAGTTTTTGCGTGAAGGAGTAACAAACATACACACACGCACACACACACACATACAAACTTTCGCCTTTATAATATTAAGTGTGATGTAATGTGATAATGAAAATAAATGAAATTAAATCTAAAATCTCATTAAGACCACCGCCCGCAGCGAGGCATTGCACCGATGCTCAGCACCGCCTCTTTGGATGACCAAACATATTCTTTGTCCAAGGTAGGTAGTTTGCCAGTTCTTTGGTCCCCAGTTGACTCGATAACCCTTTTTGAAATTGCCTCAAAAAGAGCTCGAGCGCCCAGGCTCCACAGCCGCAAGGTCTCCAAAGCCACAAATATGAAACTCCCATCGAGGTTTTCATATTATTTGCGCTTCTTGGCCCGCCTCAAAGGAGGTCGTTTAGTTTATATTTATTTATATTTGTCTTGGATTTGTTTATATTTGTCTTGTCCCACCTTCACCATTTTACCACCAATCCGCAAGACGTCGGGCAAGTTTCCATCCTTATGTCGTAGACATTCCATTCCATCTACACGTTCGAATCGTTTTACGTTTTCATTCCTCATACGAATGGCTAAGGTTTGGAATACTCTTCCGCGATCTGTGTTTCTTACCAATTTATTACAATCCGGGTATCTTTAAAACAAGAGTGAATAGGCACCTTCTAGGTAAACGCGTCCCATCTTAAACCACATCATCACTTTCCATCAGGTGTGATTGTGGTCAAGAGCTTCCCTATTATTTATGTATAGTGAATAAAAAAAAAGGTCGCCTGAATGTGGGATGCATCTAAATTTTCTTTTGAATCGTCAAATGCATCTATGTACTCGAAAATCGGAATGCATTTCTTCTACCCGATATCATAAAAACATTCATCCATAAACATACATAACATCAAGACATTCTGCATGTAAATATTTAATTTACTTGCAGTTTTAATTTATCGAAATATTTTTCTTTGCCTCCAATTTAGCACAAGATAAAATTAATTATAACTAGGTAATCTAGACCCTGACTTGCTTTCAAACATGAAATTAGTTATTTTTCACAGCCAGCAGAATGGTTACGACAAGCAATAGGTAATTGCGCTGTAGGTACGCGTTACATTACGAAATTATTGCAATTTGCGAGATTAATGTGGTTTTAACAGGGCTCTCTCCGTCACTCGCTTCATACAATCGTAGTTCCAATTACATTTGAATATTAAGCAACCAAAGTCCATGAAATTTTGCAGACATATTCTAGAAACTAATATCTGTGTCAGTGGTGTTTTAGATTTTTCTAAAAATATGTAGTTTTAAAATTACAGGGGCTCAAAGATTTGTATGTACATTTTTTAGACCGCGTAACTTTGAAACCGAATATTTTAACAGAAATCTGGAAAACCACAGACATAGATATTAGTTTCTAGAATATGTCTGCAAAATTTCATGGACTTTGGTTTCTTAATATTCAAATGAAATTGGAACTACGATTGTATGGAGCGAGTGACGGAGAGACCCCTCTTAACTACAGTACCACAACATATCTACATTGCGGTAGTATTTATTTTATTACGAAAATAATAATTAAACTTATGAACAAACGAGTTGGTTATGTAAGTAATATTACTTATATGCTCTACTTTATTATTGAGGTTTCACAAAAGTTTACCTACTTTTCAATATTTCGATTGAACAAGCATTGTGCCTGATAAAGTGGCTGAGACGTCAGACTCGCGCACCGAGGGTTCAGTACTCAGGTATTTTTTTCGAAAGTTTGCACGATAAATCATAAACTATATACACTTTGTTGTGTACAAAGTGATCCTATAAGAGTCCCATTTTTCCTTTTGAGGTAAGGAACCCTAAAAATGAGCCTTAGTAGATTTGTTTATATTTGTCATGATTTTTGAAAAGGATTATCTAATCTGTCTGTCTGTCTGCTAATTTTTCACGGACGTTTGGTACAGAGATAACTTGCATCTCGGGGAAGGATAATGCATAGGCTACTTTTTAACCCGGAAAATAAAAGAGTTCCCACGGGATTTTTAAAACCTAAATCTACGCGGACGAAATCGCGGGCATCAGCTAGTAGGTTTACTATACAACTAGCGACACGCCCCGGCTTTCCACGGGTAGCTTTTTACAACTTTCGCAAGGATCCCTAATTTTTTGAAAATAAAATGTAGCCCAGATATCACTCAGGAAAAATATAGCTTTCTACTGATGAAATTTTTTTTAAATTTCAGTTCAGTAATTCCAGAGATTACTTCCTACAAACAAACTTACAAACTTTACTACTTTTTGTACAAACATTACTATCATTTTTTTTAATTCACTATAGGCAAGCGCTTGACCACAATCACACCCGATGGAAAGTGATGATGTGGTCTAAGATGGGGCGCGTTTACCTAGAAGGTGCCTAATTATAAGGAACTATTGTTACTAACACACTAACTATCTATATTCTATATGAACTGTTTTGTATATTTTAAGAAGATTTTAAGATGGTCTGAATTAAAATATTATTTATTTACTTCTGTATATATGATATTGGACACATTAGACACGCCCGCCAGTAGAATTAGCGGAACACAAAAAGGGGAAGAATTATGTTTAACTATTATATGTTTAAATATAAAATTAACTATTTTATATCCCCCCTTTTTTTGTGTTCCGCTAATTCTGCCGACGCGTGTTAAGAATAACAGTATAGATATATGGATGTTGTTAAAATAAAATAAGAACATAATTTCCAATGGCGCGGGCGCACGGAGAGCGGTTAGCATTTGCTGCGGTGCGAGGTCGCCGTTCACCTGCCTGCTCGGATTTCACCACGGCTTTGTGACTATGTGTTGTTATAGGTACGCCAATGTGTAGGGTTTCTTTTCTAGTCCTGTTTACATTAGGACAAGTCCAAAACACGAGGCGTGGTTGTGTATCCCCGTGGTATGGATAACTAGGAATAAATGTATTTTTTAAAATAAAAATAGCCAGCAAAGGATCAGACGGGTCACCTGATGTTAAGTGATAAGCACTACCCATGAACATTTGCAGCACCAGAGGAACCGCCAATGCCTTTCAGGAACTTGTTGATCCGCCCCTTGAATAACCCCATGTTGAAATCAAGTGGGACGCTGAAAGGAGTTCGTTGGTTGCATAATTTGCTTGTGCGTGGAAAGAAAGATGCAGGACTTCAGCTACGGCTTTGTGACTTATGAGTTGTTATAGGTACACCAATATGTAGGGTTTCTAGACATATTTACTCTATAGGATATGTCCTTTCTTAGGCGTCGTTCAGAAAAAAGCAGGGCGTAGAGTTTTGTAGGCTTTTTTAGACTTTTTGGTGTCTCATATCCTCACAGCTTAGAAGTGGAATTACCCGCAGTATTATGATTGAGGAGTTAGGATTTGGGAGTTCAATGATAACAATGTCTGTATTTGGTAGCTACAATGTCAAGTCACCATCTACAGTTCTTGAATTCGCACAGTTTTGGATTGCAGTTTCCCTTCAGCATCAGGAATGAGGAGTCGGGACTTCAAGGTCAATCGTGAAGTCGTTGCTCGGTACTTATAATGTCAATTTCCCATCAACAGTTCCTGTATCCCCATAACTTAGGCAGGCAGTAACCCTGCAGGAAATGGATGCTGGAACATAATTTCTTATGGCGCACGGAGAGCGGTTAGCATTTGCTGCGGTGCGAGGTCGCCATTCACCTGCCTGCTCGGATTTCACCACTTTGTGGGTTATGTGTGTCCAGTTTCGCTTCATTAAAAGATGGCTATCCTACTTCCATTCATGTGACCTCCAAATGCACATGGTATATTTTCATTACCAACAAAATGGTTTCGACTCATGTCTCGACTATAAAATTCAATTGGTTATGCGAACGAAAAGTTGTTGCTGATCGCTTCCAATAGGTACTATTTACTCGTAGATAACATGTTTGGGGTCTTTTTTATTTTTATTTATGCAGATACAAGTAAGCCCTTGACTGCAATCTCACCAGGTGGTAATAAGATGATGCAGTCTAAGATGGATGGCAGTTTTTATTAAACCCATACGCCTTTGGTTTCTACATGGCCTCGGACCGGAACGCTCAATCGCTTGGCGGCACGGCTTTGGCGGTAGAGTGGTAACTAGTCACAGCCGAAGCCTCCTACCTGACGAGGCCAGAAAAGAAATTATAAAATTCCAAACCATTGCTGAAGATCGAACCCGGGACCTCCCACTAATAAGACCACGGCACTTACCACTGCGCCAGGCAGGTCGTCATTAGGTAACATAGTGGTTAAAACGTCGGCCTCCCATTTATGGGGTCTGGGATTCAGTCACGGGTACGCACTTCTAACTTTCCATTGTCGTATGCATTGTGCAACGCATTGGCGATTCTTCTGGTACAGCAAATGTTCATGGGGGCGGTAATCACTTAACATCAGGTGATCCGCCTGTTTGTTTGCTCGCTATTTCCATTTTAAAAAAATGATGAAAACTTCAGATAATTGAAATCAGAACATTCATGCCTTAACTCACATTAAATACATATTTACTTTAAAGGTTTACCCTAGAGCAATTATCATATCTTTTATTTTGTTAACGAACGTTTCCCTAAAAACTAGTTTTCACCAAAAAAAAAACTAGTTTTATATACAGAACTGTAATGTATACCCACCTACTGTTAACTAATTATGTATGCATCGTTGAAAATACATACTTAAGAGGGCTCTCTCCGTCACTCGTTTCATACAATCGTAGTTCCAATTTCATAGTCCATGAAATTTTGCAGACATATTCTAGAAACTAATATCTATGTCTGTGGTTTTCCAGATTTCTGTTAAAATATTCGGTTTTAAAGTTACGCAGTCTTAAAAATTTTCATACAAATCTTTGAGCCCCTGTAATTTTAAAACTACATATTTTTAGAAAAATCTAAAACACCACAGACACAGATATTAGTTTCTAGAATATGTCTACAAAATTTCATGGACTTTGGTTGCTTAATATTCAAATGAAATTGTAACTACGATTGTATGAAACGAGTGACGGAGAGAGCCCTGTTAAAGCGTACATATATGAATACAAATGCACTACCTGAACAGATAGGTGGACTACTTGATCGTATTCAAAAGTAGATGACCTTCAAATGGTTCGACTTGGCTCGTTTTTATTATTTTCTGCTCTTTTTATTTTATAGTTAGGTATATTTTTTGTTCTTGCCGAGTTTTATTACTAACCTAGAAAAAGTGTATGATAACTCGATTTTTTGAATAAAAGGAAAGGAATTGCTTGGTGGAGTGGGTATGTGACTGTAACTTTCATATATTTGCGTAGCATTGTTAGGCGTAGCAGGTTAGTTATTAGGCATACCTACACATATATTAAAAAGATTAGAGCTAGAAGATAAATAAAGTCTATGCTCGACACCTATCATCAACAGTTCCTGAATACATCAGGGGTAAGGGTTTAATAATAATAATAATTGATTATCATTTTTTTGTAAGTTTTGCGTATCGAAACCAAATCAGAATAAATAATACGGTCATGTTTTTAGCGGATTATAACGAAGTTGATATTAAACTTTTTGTTCTTTGTATCATGGACTTCCCCAAAGTTCAGCTGTTTCTATCAACAGTATGTTGTATTTTTAACCCCCGACCCAAAAAAAGGGGTGTTATAAGTTTGGACGTGTGTATCTGTGTGTTTGTGTATCTGTGTATCTGTCTGTGGCATCGTAGCTCCTCAACTAATGAACCGATTTTAATTAAGTTTTTTTTTTTGTTTGAAAGGTGACTTGATCGAGTGTTCTTAGCTATAATCCAAGAAAATCGGTTCAGCCGTTTGAAAGTAATCATCACTTTTCTAGTTACTGTAACCTTCACTTGTCGGGGGTGTTATAAATTTTTAATTTACACTTGTTTATGTTATTATCTGTTGCAATCTATCTGCAATTAATTAATGAATTATTAATTAATTATTATATCACGGCAAGAAGTCGAAAGCGTGGGTAAGAGCTGCAGCTAGTTCATAACAGCAAAGGTTAAAAACAATGGATTATGTTGACAGTCAACCGATCTTTGTAGAGATGGGCGACGCCAACGGATTAATTAGAGCGGTTAAGATTAGCGGTTTTTGTGTGCGTTTTTAAAGCTTTTTAAAGCTCTTTTCTAAGGTTCCGTACCCGAATACCAACGGGACACTATTGATGCCGCTCTTCGTCCGTCTGTCTGTCAGCGGGCTGTATCTCATGAACCGTTATAACGGGTAGTGATTTGATATTTCACAGATTGTGTATTTCTATTGCTGTGATTACAAAAAATAATAAAAAATGTGAAATGGCCGCCATGCAAATTAAAAAGTACGTAGTGTTATATCTTATACGATGGTACGGAACCTCGTGTGCGAGTCCCACTCACACTTGATCGGTTTTTTTGAACTCTCAAGAATACGATAGGTAGGGCATGAGTTGCGCATGGACCACACCAGAACCGAAACAGTTAGACAGCAACGTAGAGGCTGCAGAGACCGAGAAAGACCTAGGCATCGGTGGATTGACGAAGTGGAGAAGGACATGGAGGTTTTGGGGGTTCTGAGCTGGGAGGAAGCTGCGTCTGACCGTCTCCGATGGAGCAGTTTGCTGGACTTAAGCTCAGGCTCACCCAGGATTGTAGCACTTTGATGATGATAAACTTTTTTTTTCTCTCGTCTGGCTTTACACAGATTAGCCAATGTCAAGCGCCCCTTTAGAGCGCTTCCCAGTCAGTTCCACTACCAGAAAACACCAGTAGAATACAAAAACTGGCCAACTTTTAACAAAAAAAAAAACACACCAAAAAGGCACCGCACGCGTGCCCGCAAAGGCCAACACAGACGAAGTCGGTGATAAACTTATTTTGTACACAAGCCAAAATCTCAATTTATTGAAGCGCGAATTTTCTGCGCGTTTGACTGATATGCACGCAGAAAATACGCTAGTCTGTAACCGCCCTTAGATTCGTATTCGGTTGCCACGAAAGATGTTTTATTTATAAAATGGCCTCGTTTTTCAATTTATTAATTGCATAACGTAATTCAATGATTCAATTCATCAGAGTTACGCGTGTCTGTAATAATTATAAATTTAATTTTCATTGTTTTTACTGTCTTACTTATCTAACCAATGGATAATAAATATTAAAACAAAAAATGTTTATTTCTGTATTCTCGTCTCGACCTATCTCAAATTCAAATTCAAAATACATATTTTATTCAATTAAACTTACAAGTGCTTTTGAATCGTCAAAATAATCTACCACTGGTTCGGAATGCCGTTCCTACCGAGAAGAACCAGCAAGAAACTCGGCGGTTGCTCTTCTACTTGCATAAATAATTTACTGTTAGAATTAAATCGAAGGGCTTTACAACCGCATTGGCACAGAATACAGGTGTAGAGTCGGACTCTTGTAAGTCGAACTATTTTCCGGAAAAGAGGTAAGCCACTCGAATTCTTAACTAGTAAAGTCTTGGGCACACATAAAACGCGACGGAAGCGACGCGGAGCGTGTCTGTTATATCAAACTGTAC
Organism: Maniola jurtina; assembly: GCF_905333055.1. Taxonomy (NCBI): domain Eukaryota; kingdom Metazoa; phylum Arthropoda; class Insecta; order Lepidoptera; family Nymphalidae; genus Maniola; species Maniola jurtina. The sequence continues at coordinate 1,742,575 of NC_060041.1, forward strand.
TGCCGTGTATGCGTGTAACTGTTAGATTAGTTATTCATATCATAATAATCAGCTAATCACACTTCCCACTAATATTGAAGGCGAAAATTTGTGTATATGAATGTGTGTGTGTATATTTGTTACTCTTTCACACAAAAAGTACTGGACAGATTTGGCATGGAAATAGATTATACCCTGGATTAACTAAAAGGCTACTTTTTATCCCGCAAAAACAATCAGTTCCCACGGGATTTTTAAAAACCTAACGAAGTCGCGGGCATCAGCTAGTTATGCATGAACAAAGTTACCAATCAGCAAGCCGAGTGGCATGTTAGTAAAGTACTGCTGTCAGCACTTTAAGATTTAAAAAACCCAGTGTTGCGGAATCACGTTGGACACGTTGCCATTACTCGTCGCAACTGTCGCGTCTTGTTTGCCCAAGCTCTAACTACTCCGTAGGAATACTCCACTGTACCTCAACTCTTTGACCCATTTCCCCGACAGAAGAGCCGTACTGCGCGGAACTACGCTCGAGGGCGCTCTCGACGTTTTTCGACCAACTTCAAATAAAGAACATGCAAAAAGAGTTTGAAAGTGGAACGGGAATCAATCGTTAAAATTTACAAGTTACCTGAATGATAACTTGTAGGCTTTATCGGTCTACAAGTTACGTGAAGATACGTGATAAACTTTAAATAAAGAATACGCAAAAAGAGTTTCAAAGTGGACCGGAAAACAATCGTTAAAACCTCAAAGTTATCTGCAAGATAACTTGTAGATTTTATCGGTTTACAAGTTACGTAAAAGATATGTGATCAACTTTAAGTAAAGAACATACAATAAGAATTTGAAAATGGAATGGAAAACAATCGTTAAAAATTACCCGAGAAATAACTTATAGACTATCGGTCTACAAGTTACGTGAAAGATACCTATGTGATCAACTTTAAATAAAGAACATACAAAAAGAATCTGAAAGTGGAACGAGAATTGATCGTTAAAATTTATAAGTTACCTGAAAAATACCTTGGAGACTTTATCGGTCTACAAGTTACGTGAAAGATACCTACGTGATCAACTTTAAATAAAGAACATACAAAAAGAATTTGAAAATGGAACGGGTAACAATCGATAAAAGTTACCTGAAAAGATAACTTGTAGACTTTATCGATCTACAAGTTACGTGAAAGATACGTGATAAACTTTAAATAAAGAACATACAAAAAGAATTTGAAAGTGGAACGGGAAACAATCGTTAAAAGTTACCCGAGAAATAACTTGTAGACTTTATCGGTCTACAAGTTATGTGAAGATACGTGATCAACTACATACAAAAAGAATTTGAAAGTGGAACGAGAATCGATTACAAGTTACCTGAAAGATAACTTGGAGACTTTATCGGCCTACAAGTTACATGAAAGATAACTTGCACATTTTATCTATAATGATGTTTTTTGTAGATAATATGTGAAAGTACGCTTTGAAAGGCTTTTTATTAAGAACTAGAAACTTTTTCAGCAATTAATGACCATTGACATTAGTATTCAGTATTTTCTCCTTGATATTATAACCATTTCTGAGAAAAAGGGTCATGATAAACATAAAGGTAAACAGATCGGCAAACTGACAGCTGGACAGTAGTCTTACTATTTTTATGAACACATTTTTTCCATTATGACGTACGGAACCCTAAAAATCAAAAATATTGTTTAAAACTCGAAACTTTTCCTCGCAAACGAAATCGCTAACCATAGCTGTGCCTAGATACAATACAAGTATAAACTAAATAGGATCAATAGAATAGCGCAATCAATTTCTTCGCCGGCATTGTATTCCGTTCCCACGCCAGTCCACTAATGGCGAAAACCGTATAATTTTACAACAAAATACTATACTATTACCATTTACCACTATTTTACTGTCGTTTTCTAGAAATCCGTAACTCGCAAGCTAGACCGATTTCTCGTAGAGATACAATTTCAAATTAAAATTGCACACGCCCCACCTCTGAATTCTAATATAGATATTATAAATACGAAAGTGCGTTTACAGAGACAGGTTGCACCCCGGGGACGGACAAAGGCTAGTTTTTATCTCGGGAAATCAATGAGTTCCCACGTTTAAAAACCTACGTAGATTAAGTTGCAGGCATCATCCATAATATGGAACAGAGATAAATTGCATCCTGGAAATAGGCTCCGGAAAATTCCGAAGAATCAAAGAGTTCCCAAGGGAGTTTAAAAAACCTAAATCCATGCGGGTGAAGTCGTGAGTAAAAATAATATTTTTCATCTAGGGTTTCTTTACGGTCTACGAGTACTAATAAAAGATTTTCAATACCCATAGGTAGATACTAATTTATTATATACCAGAGCAAAGCTGGGGCTAGTTTTAAAAAGATAACAGTTTTATAACATGCAAAATCTCTTTACAGATATAAAGTAAATAACATAATAAATAAATAATATTTTCCTTTTAGGTAGGTACCTATGTAATTGAAACTACGAGTAATATTTTAGTTTACATATTATTGTTTTCTTTTCCAGTTCGGAATTTTTTTATGTAACGCGATTGCGTGATATGAACTAAACATTAAAATGAAAATAAATTATAAAATAATTTTTTTTTATTTTTTTTTTAAATAAAGAATATTAGCCATGTTAAATGACTAATATTCCCCTTTCCTCTCCAACTAAGCGTCAGGCTTGTGCTAGGAGTAGGTACGACAATAGTGCAACGGGGGGGGTTTGAACCGTCGACCTTTCGGTTTTCAGTCCACTCCTTTACCGGTTGAGCTATTGAGGCTCTCCGGTAATAGATAAGTAATTATAAAAACTCTTTTCATAAATATAGGTAATTCGTATTTATTGAGATCGAAAGTGATGGACCGATAACCCACTCAATCAGATACAATTTTGTTTAAAAAAATCTAATGTACTAGAATCGAGAACGGAAGTGCAAAATACATCCGAATAATCATGTAAGTTGTAGGTAGCACTGAAAAAACACATTATTACATTACATAATACCATATGACATTATCATAATCATAATAGTATAACAAACTTTCTAATGACTAAGTTTTTGTATGAAACTATTATCATTATCTAGATTTAGCAATAAGTAAGTATATACCTACCTAACCATCCAGGAGCGGCTCAGATTGTTTAAATCGCGTGATTTTCACGTTAGAAAACTTAGCAATAAATAAAATTATTTATACAGATTATAATAATTATCGTTTATAACTAGAATATCAATAATTAAATATAATATACTTATTACTTAAGTAATCTGAAATATAGATATTTTACTTTATTATTTTTGTATTATAATTATTCTAAGTGCATCCTATTCCTGGTTTTTTACCATTTATTTAGGTGCGTGAATTAGATTTTGCTAAATAAAATAATAATAAAGTGTACACTTTATTTTTTGGGTTTATAAACTGATTTGCAATGTTCCATTTATAATTTCAAAGAGACGAATTTATATCAAGATTCTTAAAAAGGTATACCTACGCTGAATAATTAGAGTTCGATCTCATCCTACTAATATTATAAACGCGAAAGCTTGTATGGATATGGATGAATAGCTGTTTGTTAGAGTAGACTTTCATGCAAAAACTACGGGACGGAGTTGGCTGGGAATGAAGTTAGATTATACCCTGGATTAACACAAAGGCTACTTTTTATCCCGGAAAATCAATGAGTTCCCACAGGATTATTAAAAACCTATATCCACGGGAACGAAGTCGTCGGCATCAGCTAGTATTAAATACTACTTACTACTGGTACAATTACAAGTACCTAAGTATAACCAATAACTTCCAAGTAATGAGGATACGAATATAGGAAGAGCATCATTTCCTACCATATACGAACCGACTGCTGCACACATCGTGCTATTATAAACTTTATTTCTATTCCGTTAAAGATGATAATTGTTTACATTGGTGAGACGTGAGAGAATTCGTCGCGGCATTTTGTACGGAGACATGCTTGCATAATGTTGTTAATTGGTGCACTTTCCAATATTGGACATCATTCGATTTTCAAACTCAAACTCAAAATCATTTATTCAAAGTAGGTACTTGTAGATACACCTTTTGATGGTCAGAATTGTTAGATTCGTAAGAAGTGATAGTGGTATAATTAATTAATTACATAAGCCTAAAACTAATGCTACGTGGGTTCCAAAGTACCTACACCTGGGCACGTTTTGATACCAAACATCATCACTTTCCATCAGGTGTGATTGTGGTCAAGCGCTTACCTATAGTGAATAAAAAAAAAAGTCGCCCGGATGTATTTTTATTTTAACAATTACCTACCGAAGACCTCCTGGATGACCTGCCTGGCGCAATGGTGAGCGCTGTGGTCTCATAAGTGGAAGATCACGACTCGATTCATAGCAGGGGCAATTTGGAAATTTATCATTTCTAAATAATTGTCTCTGGTCTGGTCTAGTAGGACGCTACGGCCGTAGCTAGTTACCACCCTACCGGCAAAGCCGTGTCGCCATAAGCGAAGCGATGTAGCGTTCTGGTACGATGCTGGAACCCTCGTAGCTTTAGTTAATTAAATAACACCACTGACCACTACATCTTTGTTTGACAATCAGAAAGTGTACAATAATACCGAATTTGAATAAATGACTTTGACTTTAATTTTGGCTGTGTGGAAACCTGTGGTAGAAACCGATAAGGGGTATGGACATAGCAAAAACTTCCATGCCATACTTAATTAGACTGCATCATCTCTAAGAAAATCGTGTGGCGTGACTGATGAAGTTCGATTGTGCGAACGATCGACACATTCACTTTATATGCACGTTACTTTTATGGTAAACCATAATCACCAGAGTACAACCATAAAGCACGTGATACTTCTTTACGAGGTCCAGACACGAGAAATGCCGTTGCGCACAGTTATGCAACGCAAAAACTCTGCACATATGCAAATCATATAAAAAATCGCTGTAAAATGTATATAGCATTGAACAGGTACGGTGTGGTATGACTAGGCATTTCTACATTTTACTGTTAGCACGAGCTTTCAGATTTTTTGTTAGCCTTTGATTATGGTTGATTGAATTTACCCACCTATTGGAATCTGAATAAATCATAAACTTCTTACTTCTCTTTATTCAACATCTGCGCTTTTTCTTCGCCCTATAACTTAATGCTATTTACATATTTTATTTCTTTGATAGGTATAAGTTACCTACTTACAAGAAAATCTTTGATAAAAGTTGAAATGAAAATCTTGTAATATTTTAAATGTTGCTGATGTTACTAATAGAAGAATTAATGAGGAACAATAAAAATAAGAATTTAAAAAAGGAATAAATCATGGAAAAATAGTAGGTAGGTAAGTTCTAGGTAGTAACGAATTTTTGCTGATGCAACGTTTTCAATGTCTCCCTGAAAAAGATATAAAGTGATTGATTTACTGATAATTTTTGTATCACACTAATATTATAAAAGCGAAAGTTTCTGTGTATGTAAGTATGTGTGTAAGTGTGTATGTGCGTGTGTATGTTTGTTACTCCTTCACGCAAAAATTACCTACTAGACGACTTTGGCTGAAATTTGGAATGGAGATAGATAATGTCCTGGATTAGCACATAGGCTATTTTTTATCCCGGAAAATCAAAGAGTTCCCACGGAATTTCAAAAAACCTAAATCCACGCGGACGAAGTCGCGGGCATCAGCTAGTATTTGAATAAACAATTAGAAAATCCAATTGAAAAGATTAGAACACCATACGCAAAACAAGATAGGCAGCTGATGCCAAACCACTGTGGTTTTAATACAAAGGCGGCTAACCGCATGCAAATAATATCGACGCCCGACGCGACGGACTGATGCGATTTGTACTTGTTATAACTGATAATAATGACCTAGTTACTAGGCGTGGTTTTCTAACTGGATGCCGCATTATGTTACGAACTATACAAAATCTTGGTCATCTTGGTCCAAATTCAAACTCAAAACATTTATCTACCTGTTCAAACTGTTTTAGGGTTCCGTACTTCAAAATGGAAAAACGGAACCCTTATAGGGTTTTTATTTACGTAATTTAATTTAATTTGTATAAAATTATGGACACAATTTATTATTGTCTGAAATAAAATATTTTTATTTATTTTATTTATTTATTTATTTATAGGATCACTTTGTTGTCTGTCTGTCTGTCCGTCTGTCCGAACGTCGTGTCTGTCAAGAAAACTTATAGGGTTATTTCCCGTTGACCTAGAATCATGAAAGGCAGGCAGGTAGGTCTCATAGCACAAGTATAGGAATGAATCCGAAACCGTAAATATGTGGTTACATCACAGCAAAAAAAAAATGTGTTTAAATTTTCAAAATAAGATAGTTCTATACCAAGTGGGGTAGATATATGTATAATATGAAAGAACTTTACCTGTATATTCTAAAACTGATTTTTATTTATTTTTATGCACAATAGTTTTTGATTTATCGTGCAAAATGTTGAAAAAAATACCCGAGCACGGAACCCTCAGTGCGCGGGTCTGACTCGCACTTGGCCAGTTTTTTTCGGCCCAGTAGTTTACGCGCTACGGTGGAACACACAAAATCTGGATACAAGCATACACACGTACATACATCTATACATATTACATAGACTGCTAAAATCATAACCCTTCATTTTGGCTTTGCGCAGTCGGGTAAAAATAAATACTTATTATATTTATATTTTGTACTTACTAGTTAAAGTCTGTAGGAAGAGTATTCGGTACCAGAGTAGATTCACTCGACGATTCGTTTATTGGAATTTAAAAAATCTATTTCTTCTCTTGTTGTCACAGAAGGTATAGAGCCATGAGTCATGACCTTGTTACTACACTTCAAGAACGACTTGAACCTTTGTCTAACTACGTACCAACAGTTAATCCGTAAACAAAAATACCATTAAATCCACAGGATGATCTTCACCACAAGGGCAATGCAGACAATTGTGAATTGCCATCTTCCTGTCACTACCCTAACTTCCTGCGTCACCACACAAACCATTTTCAATCCTAACCCCTTGAACATAAAGTCGAAATTACGTAACTGATTCGGAAATTGGAATGTGTATTTTTTATTATAATAAAGAACTTTATGCAATAAGTGGCAAGGTTTATTTTTGATTGGTTTAAAATAAATCAATCTGGGTGCGGATGCAGCGTAACCGCATCGATTTGACAGTAGCCGTTCGTCTAAATTTAGATTAAAAGTTTGTTTGGGCGGCTTTTTCTCTTTACAAGTGAAGGAATTTCCTTTTTTTTAAAGGATAAAAAAGGTGTGAAAGTGTTTGAGATCACCATTATGAACAGCATAGCTACTAGCAACAATTATCGGAATTGGTGCAAGCGGTGGTGATTGCGGCTCGGAATTGCTTATGAGGGAAAGAAGAATAAACCGATATGTCCGGGTTTTACACTCGAAAATGCGGGGTTTTCGAGCTACATGTCCTAGTTTATTAACCCTCGACCCAAAAAGAGAGGTATTATAAGTTTGACGTGTGTATCTGTGTATTTGTCTGGCACCGTAGCTCCTAAACGAATGAACCGATTTTAATTTAGTTTTTTTTTTGTTTGAAAGGTGGTTTGATCGAGAGTGTTCTTAGCTGTAATCGAAGAAAATCGTTTTTGTGTCGGGGGTTTTTTAAATTTTGAGTTATTATAGATTTTGCAGATGGCAATTGGCAACCCTAGGTTGACATGATGATTACTTTACAATAAAAGCTATACCTAATAATAGTTACCTACTCTCTTGAACACATCTTCGCTCTCTGGACAGATACAAGTAATATGTCTTACAGACTTGACAATAGGAAGAAATTGGACAAAGAGTCAATGGGCGGTAGGACATTCATTAAATTATAAACGTACTGTGTACGTTGTTCACGTGGACCGTTATCAAAACAGAAACAATAGGTAGCAACAGTTCTCTGAATATGTGTAAAACATTTCGCCAGCCTCAGCCCAATTTGTGGAATTATTTTGAGCAATATGAGTTCCGAGTCAAGGTTGCGGCCGATTCCAATTACGACACCGCGATTCAAATTAAAGTAACTCCAATTAAAATTAAAATATATTTTTGATTACAATATATTTACACGTAAGTTGTGTTTTAAATAAGAGAAGGAGATAACCCAAGCGTTGCTTTCCATACAAACGTAGTTTGTTTCTTATTGGAATACTAACTCAATGATAAGGGGCATGTTTTAGAAACATATTTACAGCTATAATATGTGGTTTCTCAGATTTCCATAAAAATGTGTAGTTCCAAAGTTACACCGGCTTTTTCGTTTTGCTATTAACTCAGGTGATAGCAGAGTGAACTATGGTGATAGTATGTAGTAAAAGTTATGCCAAGCTTGGCTATACGATAGCGGGACGATAACATATTCACATAATATTATTAGTAATGACTCAATCTAAAAAACGTCGCTTAAATGAAAACAAACCAAACAAAAAGCTAAAAATTCACACAGACATGAATCTGCGTTCCCCTCAAAATATCAGTCAATGTCGAAATCGAGTTATTTTCACGATGCCCAAATTACACCAACATTCTAAAACCCCAACACAATATACTAGGTGTCCCGCTCAAGGAAAACTTTTTAATTGTCAATTGTTTTGAATTTGACAGATGACGTAAAGGTGATATTTAAACCTACTAAAACTTACTAAAATAAGTACGAGAGGCTTACTAATTTAGTATACGTAACGCGTTCTGAAGAGAAGAAGCCCACAACAAACTCAGCCGGCCATTTTTATAATTATTATTATATTATAACCAATATCTTGGCTTGGTTTATGGACAAAACAAATGCAGAAGAAAACAAATATTACACTAACTAATGACTAAGTGCATGAAAAAGTCCCTAATAAAACAAACCAAGCAAAAAGCTAAAAATCCCCTGCACCATAAATTATTACGGTTAGCACGGTTGTAATTTCACTGGTTCACAAACAGACATGAGTCGGCGTTTCCCTCAAAATATCAGTCAATGTCGGAATCGAGTTATTTTCGCGATGCCCAAATTACCCCGACACAATATACTTGCCAACACGCTCAAGGTTAACCGATAAAAGTGCAGACTACACTGATTTTATTTTATCACTCAAATGCTCAAAATATTTGACGTGACCAGACTGAGTGATAACAGGAAATGTTAATTCGCTTGTACACAAAACATTTAGCGGAGCCCTAATTGCAATTTGATGATGACTCTGACATCTCTAGTATTATGTAAGAGCCGTGATGGCCTAGTGGTTAGTCAACCTCCTATTTGGGAGTAGAGGGTTCGATTCCGTATAGACACTTGTAACTTTTCGGAGTTATGTGCGTTTTAAGCAATTAAAAAAAACAACATGAGGAAATATGCCTGAGAGTTCTCCATAATGTTCTCAAAGGTGCTTGAAGCCTGCTAATTTGTACTAGGCTAGCGTGATGGGCTATTGCCAAACCCTTCTCATTCGGAGAGGAGACCAGTGCTCAGTAGTGAGCCAGCGAAGTCGGGGGCAACAGCTAGTTTACCAGCGGGTAGGTATCATTGAGTAGTTTGTCATAAAAAATTGTGTTGTACTTTATTTATACAGACAAAGTGCTTTTGCGTTTGACCTCTAACTGAGTTTGTATGAATTAGGACTCCAGATTATTTTGGTCGATCACAGTTCATGAGTTTGGAGACCTTACCTTTGGAGACCCATACATACAATTTTACATACATTTTTCATACAGGAGATACATACAATTTTTCTCTAAAATCGCAACAGCAATAAAAATGATAATCCTACACCATTAACAACAATAAATATGATCTTCCATCCACACGATTATGCTACAATGTTAACTTTCGAACATAAACTGCATAAAAAACCGACAGAAAGGCCAACAACTTTCAGTGCTCTAGGCATAGAGGTGTCATAGCACTAGAGCGTGCAATGCTGCCAGGCCTTAATAGCTTACAGTCGAGATCCAAGGACAAATATATATAATAATCAAAATGCTGCGCTGGTATAGTTTATTCCAAGCAAGCCCAATCCCACTAAACTAGATGATACTAGCGACTTCATCAACATGGATATAGGTTTTTTTATAAATGACGCGGGAATTCTTTGATTTTGCGGGATAAAAAGTAGCATTTGTGCTAATCCAGAGTATAATCTTCATTCCCCAGCCAAATCCATTCAGTAGTGTATACGTGAAAGAGTAACAAACATAGACACATACAAACTACTTAATATTAGTGTGATTATGATTAATGTCCTAAGTCCTAAAGTAAACGTAGAGTTATGAGGTTTGTTGCTCCATAGGTATAACTTAGGTACAACTCGATGGCCCTAGCAACTCATAATAGGTTCATTTTTACCGATCATTGCATTGTTACGTGCGCACGCGCAAAGACAATAACGATTGGAGAAAAAATTGCTATTGCACGCCGGATTATCACTCTTGTTATGAACTGCTGGCTTTATAACTTTTGCTTGCAACTTTGATTAAACGTACAAAAGGTGAGATGGTAGATCTCACCTTTTGTGCGTTTGATCAAAGTTATAAGATACAAGGATGCGTAAAAGCAAATCGAATTTCAGTACCTAGATAGGTAGATCATAAGGTGAAGGAGACAGACAGACATACAGACAGGCAACAAAGTGATCCTATAAAAGTTTAGTTTTTCCTTTTGAGGTACGGAACCCTAAAAATTAAAATGTGTTTCAATTTTCATAGTAAGATAACTGTACCAAGAGGGCTATACTAAATCTTTTCTGACAGGGCTTTGCCTGTGCATTCTAAAACAGATTTTTATTTATTTTATGCACAGTAATTTTTGATTTATCGTGCAAAATATCGGAAGAAATACGGAACCCTCGGTGCGCGAGGCTGACTAGCACTTGGCCGGTTTTGTATCATCGATAAATCTATGTATTATACAGATCACAGTTATCTTCTAGTCTGTGGTCAAGCGCAACAGCAGTGGAGTCGATACAAAAAGCGGCAGCAAAAGAACCGTTTCCATGAATGTAAAACATATGAACGCCAGCGAATACATCAGCCGGCGCTGAACCGGAACGCCGCGCTCCAGCGGCGCTGTACCATTGTGTGCTTTATACAAACCAGTTTCATCTCTACCACTCATTACTTCTCAATATCTATCATTCCCAACAAAAATTATTATAAACTAGAGGATGCCCGCGACTTCGTCCGCGTGGATTTAGGTTTTTGAAGATCCCGTGGGAACTGCTTGGTTTTCCGGGATAAAAAGTTGTCTATATCAATAACATGGACGCAAGCTACCTCGGTACCAAATTTCATACAAATCGGTTGAGCGGATGGGTCTTTAGGAATCCCGTGGGAACTCTTTGATTTTCCGGGATAAAAAGTAGCCTGTGTCCGTCCCCGGGATGTAAGCTAACTCTGTACCAAATTTCATTAAAATCGGTTCAGCGGTTGAGCCGTGAAAACGTAGCAGACAGACAGACAGACAGACAGACACACTTTCGCATTTATAATATTAGTATGGACTAGATAATGCCCGCAGCTTCGCCCGCGTGGATTGGTCAGATCCCCTGCAGCATCAGGATTGAGGAGTTAGAATCCAATTTTTTATGGAACAATGTCGCAAAGTTCCTCTATCGATTAAAAAAAATACGCAAATCGGTTCAGAAATCTCGAAGATATCAGTGCATAGGTAGGAAAACATAACTCCTCCATTTATTAAAGTGGGTTACAAAAGTAGCCTGCCTATGTTATTCCTTGGTTAATCCTCTACTTGTCTGTGAAAGTCCCGTCAATATAGGTTTAGCCATTCCGAAGATTAGCCCGTTCAAACAGACAGGCACTTCAATTTCATTTATTAGTATAGATTCGAAAGTGTACAGCTATTTTCTGTTTGTATTTCGGTCGGTCCCGAATAAAGGCCGACGTTTTAACCACTAAGCTATCGCCGCTTTGCAGCTAATAGTACCTAGCAGTCATTAAGAGGGGTCTCTCCATCACTCGCTCCATGTAAACGTAGTTCCAATTTCATTTGAATATTAAGCAACCAAAGTCCATGAAATTTTGCAGACATATTCTAGAAACTAATATCTATGCCTGTGGTTTTCCCACGCGGTTTTTACGCGGTCTTAAAAAGTCACATACAAATCTTTGAGCCCCTGTAATTTAAAACTATATATTTTTAGAAAAATCTAAAACACCACAGGCACAGATATTAGTTTCTAAAATATTATGTCTGCCATGGACTTTAGTTGCTTAATATTCAAATGAAATTGGGACTACGATTGTATGGAGTAAGTGACGGAGAGAGCCCTGTTAAATCACATAAAAACAACAATGAACAGCATTTGTATTAGTATCGCTAGAAAAATGAAAAACCCCCAACTGGATTTGTTATTAATCAAACAAAATGTACGCATGTAACTAAATGGGTAAGAGTATCGGCTATCCACGGTTTTACGTGACAATTCATTAGTACGTACAGATTAGATTATTAGTGCTATTTTTTAACCGACTTCCAAAAAAGGAGGAGGTTCTCAATTCGTCGGGATCTTTTTTTTTTTATTTTTTTTTTTATTTTTTATGTATGTTCCCCGATTACTCAAAGACCCCTGGACCGATTTGGAAAATTTTTTTTTTGTTTGAAAGGGTATACTGTGCAGGTGGTCCCATATAAATTTGGTGAAGATCTGATGAATATCTTCGGAGATGGAGAACAGAACTCCTCAATGGATAAGAGCAAATTGCTCGCGATCACTGTAATAGCTTAGTAAACAGTAGGGTTTTAACTGGGCATAGCATATTATAGTACAGTGGGGCCACTAAAAATTGTGAAATAAAAAATTTTCAAAAGAAAAATAAAACCGACTTCAAAAACCAAAAACACTAAAAAGTAGAAAATAATTTTTGTTTAGCTACACATGTAATGTACCTAGGTATGAAGTCGGGCGAGCTTCACTCTTGGATTTCTAATTTTGTTTTAATATGCTCGCTCGACTTCATACCTAGGTACATTACATGTGTAGCTAAACAAAAATTATTTTCTACTTTTTAGTGTTTTTGGTTTTTGAAGTCGGTTTTATTTTTCTTTTGAAAATTTTTTTTAATTGTAAATTGTATAAAAATAACTTGATTATGTTCCAATGCAATGTTTTTTTTAGCCATGTTAAATGACTAATATTCCCCTTTCCTCTCCAACTAAGCGTCAGGCTTGGCTAGGAGTAGGTACGACAATAGTGCAACGGGCGGGGTTTGAACCGCGGTAGACCTTTCGGTTTTCAGTCCACTCCTTTACCGGTTGAGCTATTGAGGCTCTGTTTGGTAAAAAACTCTACGGGTCTAGTCTACGTAACGTGTGGGAGCGAATGAGTTTTCCAGGAAAATTGAACCTACGTTTGGGATCAAATATTAAGTTTTCCAGTCCTAAGCATAATAATTAATTGCTTTGCCGTGCCGTGATGGGGAGGTCGAGGGTTTTATCCTGGGAACCTCTAATTTTCAGAGTTATGTGCGTTTTAAAGCTACTAAAAATCACTTGCTTAAACGGTCAAGGAAAATATTGTGAGACAAGTGTAAATTAAAAATTTATAACACCCCGGACAAGTGAAGGTTACAGTAACTAGAAAAGAGCTGATAACTTTCAAACGGCTGAACCGATTTTCTTGGATTATAGCTAAGAACACTCTCGATCAAGTCACCTTTCAAACAAAAAAAACTAAATTAAAATCGGTTCATTAGTTTAGGAGCTGCGATGCCACAGACAGATACACAGATACACAATACACATGTCAAACCCTCCTTTACAACACCCCTCTTTTTTGGGTAATAAAAGGTTTATACGCGCATAGTAGGTACATAGCGGCTACCTATGTTTTGAATAGTGAATAGGCAACATAGTATAGGCTGGTACAGCCGATACAGGGTATACTTTCACTGAAAAACATTCGCCGACCTATCGAACAAAAAAAAAACCTCAACAATAAACTCTATGCAACTATGCAACAACAACCCATTGACAACGACAACTTTCATTCCGTGATTTCCGCGCCTGTCAAAATTGGAAACACATTTCCACGTATTTTCGCCAAAGGTCTTAAAAATGTATAGTTTTTCACGACCAAAATTCGCTGTAAAATATGAACAAGAATTTCAATAAGTGCTATGGTGTAGATTTGTTTATATTCATATCATCAGTGTTTTACATACCGGAGCGAATCTTTCCTCTTCTGCATTGAGAAGGTCTCCCACGGAAGATGCCTTCGCCTGGCTCGCTAAATGCCTCCTATTCAGCACATAGGAGAGCTCATCCAGGTATCTCAACGTTAAATTGGCCATTTTACACAATCACTGTGATATTACAAGCATTTATTCGCACGATTGTCGAGTACTACAAAGGAACGTTTCACGGGATCACGTAAACAATTTCCACACTGCACAAGTAACTACGTCCACTCACATCCATTCCTGGCGCGCAACTGCCGACATGGCATGCACGAATTGCTTTGCGAGGTCAAATATCTTATTAAATGGATAGGTTAAAGTTATATACTTAAATACCCAAAAATACATAAGATTAACTAGCCTAATCACCTAAATATCGAGTGTAAAATGTAAATGAAACGGTTTAAAATACGGCTTCATATTTCGATTCGAGCATTGCCTATTCGTGAACTTAGGTTAGTTATTTTTAAGGTATTTACAAAATGTACCTAGATACATTTTGTGAATAGGTAAAAACTTTGATAAAAAATTAAAACTCTACATAAGTTAATATGTTTATTTTCCAAGGTTTTGTTATATTTGTAAATAGAAATTCTCACTAAGTATAAACGACTCTACAAGCTCTAAATTTTCACAGCTCAACTGTGTTATGTGTGTTATTCAGTTTTCAAGGGTTCCGTAACTCGTAAGAAAAAAGTAACCTTTATCTAGGATCACCTTCATTGTCCGTCTGTCAAGATCCTTTTTCTCAGGAACCCGTGAAGGTATTAAGTTAAAATTAAGAAGGCCTAATATCAAATACTCTAGGTCTTGTCTTTGGAGATGTAAAAAATAAAGCTTCTAAGTCAACACAATTAAAAAAATCGGTCAAGTGCGAGTCAGATCCGCACACGAAAGGGTTCCGCATTTTTATAGCAGCCATTTTGAAATTTTTATTATTTGTTGTTGTAGCGACAATAGAGATACTCATTCTGTGAAAATTTCAACTCTCTACCTATTACGTTTCACGAGATACAGCCGGCTGACAGACAGACAGACAGACGGACGGACAGCGGAGGCTTAGTACCTACTACCTAATAGGGTCCCGTTGGCACCCTTTGGGTACGGAACCCTAGTAAGTGATTCTACTTTCAGAGCTTTTTGTTTGACACCTTTCTAATAAATATAAGTACTTAGGTACTTTTAAAGAAATATACAGAAACATGTAGTTAGGTACCAAAAGAGAACATTGTAATATTTCATCTCAAATGCAACGGAGACCCTCTAAAGAGGCATTGTCTGTTCGAATAATAAGGCAACAAACTCTTTGTCAATTGCAATTTGCAACTGTATTAAGTAAGTAGATAGGTAGTGATCCATTTCTTGCCCCTATTGCACGTAGACCGTAGATGTACGTACATACTTAGAATACCTTTTTATCGTACATTCTTTTCGTCAAAATCGGTTAAACTGTTGGGGCGTGAAAAGGTAGCAGACAGACAGACACACTTTCGCATTTATAATATTAGTATGCATGTACATACACTTACATTCATTATGACTTAGAGTGCGATTCGTCTGACTCTGAGATGTGTTAGGAATAACGAAATATTTTCAGATAGGTTTGCTTGCCAGGCGAAAAATTGTTGGAAAACTTGAGTTTTTTATATGGCTAAGAAAACCTAAGCTATTGAAGCCACTCAAATAGGTATGCAACGTAGTTATGTAGATACTAAAATACTCAAATATAGTATAGAGCATAGACTTACGATTTTTTCGCTACGGTAAGTCTATGGTATAGAGCGTTATAATTATTGTTGATAGTGAAAACTTTACGTGCAAGAGTACCTATGTATACAAGACACCACATTTGCGAACTTGAGTGGAAGTAAAATTGATCTCTTTGTGAAAATCGTACTCTACTTCCTTCATTTGTGTATGAAAAAGGCTTCAGCTGTTGTCAAATTCTCAGGGTATCCCGATATACATCCATACTAATATAATAAATGCGAAAGTGTGTCTGTCTGTCTGCTACCTTTTCACGGCCCAACAGTTTAACCGATTGTGACGAAAGGGGTTTGGGTAAAATTGGTGCCTTTTTTTAGGATTGCGGCCACCGATAAAACTGGTATTTTATGACAGAGCAGCAAAAAACAAACAAAAAATGTTATATAATACATATGGTTAAATCACATCGGGGCAGAGATATTCCATCTTCAATACGTTAAATTCCATTGATTACACCCAATGTCTTTTTGTAATTGTTCGCATTAAAAGTAGTAAAAAATGCTTTTTTTTAACTCACAAGCAATGCCCACACCAAGATGTATCATCATCATCATCATTATAAACCGATAAATGCCCACTGCTGGACATGGCTCTGGGATCTCTAGCCAAATCTTCAACAAGCTTTTGTGTAGTGGTTTAGGACTGTCCATAGAACTTCTCCCAAAATACAAATGGAGGCGCATCGCGTTTATGGCTCAGCCAATCACAGCGCAGGGTTCGTCTACCTACGGTCAGCGCACGGTGGGCAAATGCTCGAAGTTTTAAGTCCCGAATTCAGTCAGGTATATAACCTGGAGATCATAGGGACTACATACTCTCATCATCATCATCATTATCAACCAATAGAGGTCACTGCTTCATATAAGTTTCTTGTAGGGACTTCCACACGTTACGGGCTTGCGCCAACCGAATCCAGTGGCTCCCTGTGGCTCGTTTGATGTCGTTTGTCCATCAAGTGGGGGTTTTTTTAGCTCAAAATAAGGTCATTTTATCTTTATACATCCTACGCATCATATCTACATATTTAAAGATATTATTCAGTTAGAAAGTACATTTGAAATCGGGTTTCATGCTTCAAGTTTAATTTTTCAAATTCTAATATCTCAGCCCCGATGTCACTTAGAGCACAATTATTTACTATCATTACAATGTTTAAAGTAGCACTATAAAATAACACAAATACCATCAGTGGCCGCAACAAAAAAAAAAGGCACCACTGCTCCATACAAAGTTACCCAAACCCCTTTGGTACAGAGTTAGCTTTTATCGCGGAGACGGACATAGGCTACTTTTTATCCCGGAAAATCAAGGAGTTCCCACGGGATTCCTAAAGAGCCATCCGCTTGACCGATTTGTATGAAAGGTACCGAGGTAGCTTGCGTCCATGTAATTGACATATAGGCAAATTTTTATCCCGGAAAATCAAACATTTCCCACGGGATCTTTGAAAACCTAACTGCACGCGGACGAAGTCGCGGGCATCCTCTAGTTTCCCATAATTTTTTAGACAAAAGCTGATAATGATGATGATTTTTCCGGGTTTTCGGATGTTTTTGTTCGCGATTCTCCTTAATTTTTGCATAACGTCTCTTCTGATTTTAAAAGTCGTGCATTTCAGCAGCTATTGCCCAATATTTGTCAACTGGCCAGACTGCTCGCAATGTAACTGTTCACGAGTTGCGCGTAAGGTCCGGTATCCACCTAAGCGGAGAGGAGAGGAGATATTGTGTTCAGTCGACCAATCAGATTCATAACAGATGACGCAAGAAAATTATCACGTCATCTTTTAAAAATCTGATTGGTTGGCTGTTTATACACATTTCCTCTCCGCTCCGCTTAGGTGGAGATCGGGCCTAAAGTAGTCAGTCGTCACCGCGCGCCGCATTTCCCTGAGGCTGTTACGCAAACAATGAAATGAGTTCAAACTATTATGTCTCGTCTTTTATTTCAGTGTAGCTAGCGGTGACTTTGTACGTGCTGACTGACTGACTGACTGATCTGCCAAGTACCAACGTACAGCTGAATACACTGACTGGACGGATCCAGTTGTTTGCCATACAGCTTTAGCTGTTATTATGGAAAGGATTTCTAAAAATTCAACTACTAAGGGGTTACAACAGGGGTTAGGTATAATGCGGACGAAGTCGCGAGCATAATCTAGTACTTTTAATTTATAAAAAAGAACAGGGAGTATAAGAATGCATACCTAGTACCTACTTACCAGTTAGATACCATTTGAATATTACAAATAGGTATTTGGTGATAAGACACGTGTAAAAATCCCCGTTAACCGTTGCGAGGGATCAAATGATGTTTAACTGGTTATTGATCCCCTATTGTGAAACACCGGATGAGGGATAGACCATGATAGCAATGAGTGGAGCATCTGTAGTGTAGTGTGCAGTGTAGTGTGATGTGTAGGGCCGTGTAAGAACAATCAGCAACAAAGGCAAGTTTGAACTTGCCCATAGTCGTTTGTGCTGGCGGGGGCAAACATAGCTTTGTTGCTGACTGTACAGTAACAGATTTTTAATACGAAGTAATGTACATAAATCGTCCGGTTACACTAATTTTAAGCAGGTCTATGTTACATAGACCTGCTGAAATGTAAATCTGTATTACATTTTGAGAGAAATTCTCATGTAGGATCAAATTAATTAGATTCGCTATTACGTGTTCAATTGTAAGTGTTATTAACGACAAAGGAAAACATCGTGAGTAACGACAAAAATTAATAAAACAAGTGTGAATATTATAGGTAAGTTTGGTCTTTTTTGACAAATAACAAGGTTGCTTAGTTTGATTTTGACTTCGACTTTGACTTTGGTGATGAACACTTCAGCTGAAGAATTGAAAAAATCATGTTATATATGGTAAAAAAAATATTTACAAATTGGTAAATAGGTACTTAGGTATGTTTGTCCTTTGCTATTGCACAATCAATTATCATAATTCAATGTCGAATCACGCCAGTCATTGGACACTTACCTACTTCCGGTTTGATTGGACACCACTGCATGAACGAGCATAAAATAAAAACTGTAAAACATACTATACTAATCCATAAGTACTAATATTGTGAATTTACGAAAGTGTGTCTGTCTGTCTGTTAGCCTTTTCACCGCCCATCTGTTTAACCGATTTTAACAGGTACCACTAACATAGATCTTGGAGACTACTTGAGCTACTTTTTATCCCGGAAAATCAAGGAGTTCCCACGGGGGTTTGAAAATCTGAATCCAAGCAGACAGACGAAGTCGCAGGCATTATCTAGTCGTCCTTAATATAATAAAATACCTTTGTTTTAAGCTTTATTCATGAATAGATATTATAATTACCAAAATCATCTAAATAATTTTGATTTTTTCCCCAAGAAGGGAAAAATAAAAATTCTTCAGATTGAAGGAAAGGAATCCGTGTAGGAAAAGGAAAGAAGTCATATCATTGCAATTACATACAACGCATGGCAAGCGATTATCAGATAAGGCCTATATTACCCTAGTCATTGTTTTCCATCAGAAAGTGATAGTTATGGTCAAACTCAAGTCTGTATTAGTCTCATCATCATCATCATCTCAACTCATCGCCGACGTACTACTGAGCACGGGTCTCCTCTCAGAATATGAAGTGTGTAGATTTATAGCCCAAGAACAGGCATGCAGGTTTCCTCACGATGTTTTCCTTCACCTTCAAAGCAAGTGATATTTTAAAAGCGCCGTAAAGTTAAAGGTTGGCCTAATATTTTCTGCCTAATATTATAAATATTAAATACCAATGTTGTAATAATTATTAGGATGTGTGAAAAGTAAAAACTAACAGGGAATACCAGGCCATCCGTTAATTGCCAAACGTTTCCCGCTATCGCTTAGGCTGAAGGAAATAATGTAACATGGAGCGAAACAATAAGTGTGAGTGAATAAAGCATAATAAAAGAACAATCTATGAGAGTGTACAGTTTGGTATTTAGGCTGCCTGATGTGATCTTATGATGTAAGAGAATAATTCGCAAAGCAACGTTAAACTCTAGATAGGTACTTAGTTTCATTTTAATCATAATTATATTAATTAGGTATGTTGCTACCCGCAGCTTCGCCCGCGTGGATTGGTCAGAACCCCTGCAGCATCAGGATTGAGGGGTTGGAATCAAAATTTTTTTATGGAAGAATGTCGCAAAGTTCCTCTATTGATTTAAAAAAAATTACACAAATCGGTTCAGAAATCACAGAGAGAAGTCCCGTCAAAATAGGTTCAGCCAGTCCGAAGATTAGCCCGTTCAAACAGACAGTCACTTCAATTTTTAACCCCCGACCCAAAAAGAGGGGTGTTATAAGTTTGACGTGTGTATCTGTGTATCTGTGTGTCTGTGTATCTGTGTATCTGTCTGTGGCATCGTAGCGCCTAAACGAATGAACTGATTTTAATTTAGTTTTTTTTGTTTGAAAGGTGGCTTGATCGAGAGTGTTCTTAGCTATAATCCAAGAAAATCGGTTCAGCCGTTTGAAAGTTATCAGCTCTTTTCTAGTTACTGTAACCTTCACTTGTCGGGGGTGTTATAAATTTTTAATTTACACTTGTATTTATTAGTATAGATTACTGATGCCTTATCTTAGACATCAGGCTCAACCTAATTTTGGCGTAACTTTATCGGACCAATAAGTTTTTTTTTCTTTTCATATAGTACTAGACGATGCCCGCGACTATGTCCGCGTGGATTTAGGTTTATAAAAACTCCGTGGGAACTCTTTGACTTTCGGGAACTTTCGGTTAGCTTATGTCCTACTTAGGTTAGACTGTGCGTTTTTATACAGTCAGGTATTTTCCTCGCTGTAGCAGAACAGGTTACCCGAAACCTCAAAAAAAATCTGATGCCTTCTGAAAATGACTTCGCAGACTATTTTCTCTGCAAAATCTCGTCGCTTACCGTCTCAACTACCTTTTTTTTTTCTCTCTCGTCTGGCTTTACACTGATTAGCCAATGTCAAGTTTGTAGTTATTTACAAGTTAGGGAAACTATATGTATAAGTAAGGACTTCGTCTGTGCCGGCGCCCGCCGACATACACGCGGCGCCCCTTTAGAGCGCTTCCCAGTTAGTTCCACCAGCAGAACCAATAGCAGGACACAAAAACCGGCCACTTCTTACAAAAAAAACACTCCAAAAAGGCACAACACGCGCGCCAGCAAATGCGACCACAGACGAAGTCCTCTCAAATATCTAGTCATTACAGTTGATCAAATTGCACATCATCGATCGCCCAGACTGACTTATGCAACTAGATATTACCTCCAAGCAAATCTTTGACCAATCCATGTAGCATTACTGTTGAAAATAATGTATTTCTTTCGCAAACCGTTTAACTTTGATAATGTCAGTCGTTAAGTAGGTTAGCTGGGAACCTAGATTTCTTAATATAAGTAGTGAGTAATTTAAATTTCAGTGTGCCTAACCTTTGAAGGCATACCTAAAGATTTTTGATGGACGAGGTTCGAAATTTTCGATTTTTGATTCAACAACTAACTAAACTAAAAGCAGGTTCTGAATACCTAATTTTCAATCTTGAAATACTATGGTGTTAATTTCATTGATTTTTTTTAGCGCGAAGACACTTACACGTACAAACAGCAGGTAAATAATGACATTAGATTAGGACCACCAGGAAATTAGTAGATCCATAAGGAAAAATCTCTTTTTTCGAGCCGTACAGGTAGGTCTATGTAAGTAATATTTTTAAAGTATAATTAGCCGTATTAACAATGTTTTGGTTCTGATATTCCCCTGTCCTCCCAAACTAAGCGTCCAACTTCTGCCGGACAACACCTATGGTTCAAGAGTCTGTAAAAACCATAGTAAAAGATTGTTTTTTTTTTTTTCGCAATTACATTACAGGAGGTAATGAATATTTGCCTATTATGAACTCGAGTCACGGTGGCTTTGATAAACTCAATTTCAAAGCATTTTAAATTTACATTGGGTACCATTGTTCACTTTTTGGGTGTACCTAATGGTGATAATAATTAATTACGTAAACTAAAACTAAAGCTACGGAGCTGCGACAGATAGCAGAGGGTGCAAAAAAAGGAAACGAGATTTTCGACATGTCATTACTCGCCCATTGCACTCGCATACTCGTTCATGGTCCAACGGAAAAACTATCTCAAGTAGGTAGGTACTCACTCGCTTCTTGTTGCTCGCCAATTTCGTTTCTAGTTTTTAGCCTAAATTATTTCTCGCTAATTCAGTTAATTATTATTATTGGTCTATTTCAAAAACTATATTAAGTTTAAGGTCTACTTTGAATGGGAGGCTCTTAGTAAGAATTAATTCTTGTTTAATTATCCCTATAGTAAAGTAGAGAGATTAAATACCAAGAATACGCCATGCCAAACATAAATCTAGATACGTTTTACCATACAATGAATTCCGGTCGCCATCTTTGTTTCCGTTCGCTTTCCCTGCAATTAAAAGTGGTAGGTACATAGCAAGATAGGTAGGCACCTACGCGGATTTTTGCACTGGTTGTGTGCCCGTGGCTTTGTCTGCTAATCAAACACAATATCTGTATGCGGTGGACCCTCGAGTTCTTCGATCACATCGCAAGATTTTTCTTGACCATTTATTCCTGACTATAATGGACTTATTTGACTACGTAAGTACCTAGTAAAGTTGTACCTACTTGCATTTTATATAAGGTATCTATGTGAAATATTTGCACGCTATATTGCATGGCAAAGGTGGTGATACTATATGAATAACTAGCTGATGCCCGCAGCTTCGCCCGCGTGGATTTAGGGTCTGAAATCCCGTGGGAACTCGTGGGAATCGATTAAAAAAAAAATTACGCAAATCGGTTCAGAAATCTCGGAGATTTCGGTATACATAGGTAGAAAAACACAACTTCCTTTTTGAAAGTCGGTTAAAAAAGTTGCCTATGTTACTCCCTGGCCAATTCTCTACTTGTCTGTGAAAATCCCGTCAAAATCGGTTCAGCCGTTCCAAAGATTAGCCTTTTCAAACAGACAGACAGACAGACAGACAGACAGACCGACAGACAGACAGACAGACAAAAATTTTAAAAACGTGTGATTCAGTGTTGGAATCGTTCAAATAACCATATGAGCTTAATATGAGGTAGTTATTTCGAAATTACAGATAGACACTCCAATTTTATTTATTAGTATAGATAAACCTACCATTGTTAACCTACATTTAGAGCAAAAAGAAATGATTGATTGATTGAGGAAATAACGCCAGCAATATTGAAAAACTCATGATTTCCTTCAACATTACTGGTGATGGAAAGAGACGTCGAGGACGTAGTTAACGCACAGCAACACTGAACACATACGGGGCGCCCCCACCCCTATTGCCATCTCGATGTGTAGCGTATTATAGTCATGGATGAGATCTCTGAAAATAGTTTTGAAATTACTTATGTATTTTCATTTTAAACTGGTCCAAGGGACATGAACTGGATTTTTAAAACTAACTGACGAACATACAGCTCATACTCATTTGTTTGTATGTGTAGATAATAATGGATTATTGTTACGTCAGTCAGTGCGCGTGCGATTCGCGATGCATCAGCTGGCAGTGAGACTTTATTGTTATTATATCTAACGTAACAGCAATAATAAATTGTTGGTAGATAGGTACACACACATAGATATAATGTTTTCCATAGATTATTTTAATTTATTGACCGAAAAAACATATTTTTCTAACGAGTATTTTAATATAATAATATTCTTTGATGACGCGAGCTTCCTGGCATGGTAAGCGCTGTGATGCGATTCCCGGGGTTTTTAAAAAGAATATTAGTCATTTTAATCATGACTAACATTCCCCTTTCCCCTCCAACTAAACGTTAAGCTTGTGCTAGGAGTGGTTACGACGGGGTACCAGCCAGGTAACCTCCTCGTGTGCCCGAGTGTTGCAGGTAGCAGCAGCGCTTGGGCCGGTGTACCCTGGTAACATGGTTAACGATTTCTCTTCATGGGATATTGTTGGCCATGGCTAATTGACCTGACGGGGAGGGGGTGTTGTCCGCGCGTCCCTCTGAGTATCCCTAGCAGAGGGCGCAGTAGACGCACCCATGGGGCATAGCCCCAGGAGCGGAGGGTGTGGCTGTGTTGGGTGGTTGGTGATGGGGCTTCATCACCCATCCAGTCACTAGCTGCCCCACCGGTCTCTCGCCTGTCCGGTTTGGTGACGGGCGAGGGAGATGTTGAGGATAGGGAACGTGGAAAGGGGATCGCCCTTCCCGCGAACCCTAGCCCTCGAGAGGACCTGTGGGTGATGGACACGGGGTGGTCCATCGCTCACAGTGTGGTCCTCGGGTTGGTTGGCGTGCTGTGGTTCCGGCATGCCTCTAACTAGGTGTTTGGGGGCACATAGTGTCCGAGTGGTGGGCCTGCTACGGCGGACATCCGCTGGCGGAGTAACGAGGTGTTTCCGGTCCCTTGTGCTCCGTCATTAGCGGTGGGATGGAACTTCGTGAGGTTTTTAGTCGGTAGGAGTCCGACATAACCACCGTGCTCCCCCGTGGTCGGTGGTATCCATGACGGATTTTCCTCACGAGAAAAAAAAAAGGAGTGGTTACGACAATAGTGCAATGGGTGGCGTTTGAACCGTCGAACTTTCGGTTTTCAGTCCACTCCTGTAACCGTTGAGCTATCGAGGCTTATTAAGGTTTTTCCGACAGTTACCTACAGCATTTATTCCTAAATTCTCTCTGGTTCTTTCTCTGGTTGGTCTGGAGGGAGACTTCGGCAATGGTCATTCACCGCCATACTAGCAAAGCTGTGCCGCCAAGCGATTAGGCAATACCGTTTTCGATTTTGACGTTTGGTGCAAAGCTACGTAGCATTCTGTTAGCAATGGCCTCCTGGACACTTAGGCTAAATACCTACCTGTTCCCGCGGGATTTTTAAAAGCCTAAAACCACGCGGACGAAGTTATGGCATCATCCACTACCTTATAAAATTGACAGGATATCAGTAGGTACTAATGAAGGGCTGGCTCATTTTTTGCGCAACGAATCAGCCTGGCTGTCCAGCGCCGAAATGCAGCTATTATTGGCACCATTCCACATGGGCATGATTTGTACATTAATTAGAAATTAGATAATTTAAGTTTTATAGTAAAATTTTCAATTTAAAAAAGTATGGAAAGTGAGTTTTAGATATTTGGTGGGAACTGAGAATGTATTTTTTCAGAAACCTTTGCGACTATGACGGCAAAGATGCGGTTTCTCTCACTATACCGTATCATATTCCGAGCCCGGTGCGAGGTGACAGTCCCAGGGTGTCAACTTACATGCACACTGACTTTCCTGCATCATTATAGACAAGGTAGTTAGCCAGGTACATACTTGCACAGGTATGCCGCAATTAGTTCTTACTAGGTGTATGTAGGTTATGCCCTCGACGTCCGCGTCGTCCTCGTGTAGGTACTACACTTTCAAAACCCTATTTTACCCCCTTAGGAGTTAAATTTTGAAAAATCCTTTCTTAGCGGATGCCTACGTCATAATAGCTATATGGATTCCAAAATTCGACCTGATTCGTCCAGTAGTTTGAGCTGTACGTGTTCGTAGATGGTTTGATTTTCTAGACAAAAAAAAAACTTATGCCCATCCTCAGGGTGCAAGCTATCTGTCAAAAATCGGTTTAACGAATAGGTAAACGGTGAAAAAATAGCAGACAGATGGACAGACACACTTTCGCAATTATAATATTAGCTAAGCCAAAAAGCCAAAAAACTAAATAAAAACTAGATATTTTTAATTTTTTTTTTAATTTATAGCCGATGTCATTCGGATTGATATAAGGATTCTAACAGAAAGGAAAAAGTGTAATATAGGCACATACTTACTAGGTTTTTTAAGCCTTATACATATATAACTCTCTATTTAGAAATTTAGATTGTAGGCTTGTACTCAATGCAAAACTTCTGCAATAATATTTTATTGAGCTCAAGACTCAGGCTATAAAATTTCATTTAGCATCTTAGTTATAACGGTAGCTAGAGGTGCCTACTGTTAACTGTTTCTAATTGGTGCATAAAGATAGAAACCTAACAGGTTTTATATATATTTTTTATGATAGTGTTTTTCTTTTTACATACATTTCAAGAAATTTTCTGTATAATTTCAAATACATTTCGAAAATCGTAGAACCGGCAGGAATCGAACCTTACGGCCGTATTCACCGCCAATCAGATCATTGTAAATTGACGTGATACAGTCCTCTGATTGGTGGATGGAACCTACACTGTGCGTTCGAGGGCACTATGAGACCTCATAGTAACGTTTGTGAATATGGGTGTTAGTCTCCCCTGGGCCCTTTTTATTCTAACATCATTGCCTGGGCCCATCCCGGTGCGCCTTTGAGCGCTAAGTCTCGGGTGCTGAAAGAAATTATATTAGGTACCTACCTATGTATTCTTTCTATGTATGTAATATGTATGTATTCTTCATCAGTACCTACTCAACTAAGACGCAGGGGATATTATGCAGGTTCGATTCCTGCACAAACCGCAATTAATTATTTAGAAACTTAACAGTTTTATTTTTATTCTCGCTATTATAGTTAATCTTCTGAATTACAAAACTCATTTAGCAAGTAGGTCCACAGATAGTGTGGTCGTTGATGCTAGCATTTCATCGATATATGTCCACGGGTGGACATAGCGTACTCCGGTATCAAAACTTACAACTCAAAAAAAAATTTAGGAAAATCTTATTTTTACATGACCGACCAAAAAAGGAGTGTAATGTTATGTGAGTTCCTTAGCATTTTTCATTCCACCACACAATAAAATGCCTGAACAGATTTGGGTGTACCTACCTACCTATCATGGTCGTCGTATTGCATCTTTAGATTTTTTTTCGGCTACTTATATTTTTTTTTCACTTTTCAGTTCTTAGCAAAGCTTTTTGTCAAAGGGATCATGTTTCTAAAGTTTTTTAAAACAGCTAACTACGTGTTTTCAAAATTTATTTTGAATCGAATTTGAATTTTTATTTATTTTTTTCCAACACAATTTAAAATTAATTGATAGAAATACGTCGCGTCGCAGAATCCATACAAGTGTCTGCTTTCTAAGGTCACTGTGTAATAGGGTGACCATAAGTCCGCATTTCTTTTATATTTTTTGTCCCACTTTCATAACACCTAACGATGTCCATTACGAGTTTTGCCATTTACAGGACTTGGATGCCATACTTCCATGCTAATTATTATTATAAATGCAAGTGTGTTTTCTGTCTGTCTGTTACCTTTTGAATGGTCCATCCACTTACCTGGTTTTGAGAAAGGAGAAAGCTTGTCTTGCGCAGATGGACATAGGCTACGTACTTTTTCCCGGAAAAATCAAAGAGTTCCCATGAGATTAAAAAAAAATCCACACGAATAAAGTCGCAGGAAGCAACTGGTTTAAAATAATAATATAATGTTGTAAATATTGGTGATTGCTAAGTGATTACGAATAAAAACAAAAACGAAAAATAAGAGTTTATAATAAAAATCAATTCTATTCTATTCTAAAGCGTGTGTGGTCACTCTACTCTGAACCAGTGTATCTGTAGATTAACTCCTCTCGTCTCCTAACGGTACCTAACCTATCCGGTGAACACAAAAAAATGTGAAAGGCCAAAGAATACATTTATTATAGATCTTGCACATTGCATATTATACCTTTAATACATACTAAAAGTGATTACCTACTAGGAAATTAGGCACTATGATTTGTTTTTGGCCTCCTTGTCGGGCAGTCCGGGGTTTAATCTTGGACCTCTAAATTTTCAAGCTATTTGTATTTTAAAAGGAATTAACGTATTTCTTGCTCTAAATGTGAAGGAGAACATGGTAAGGAAGCATGCCTGAGAGTTTTTCATAATATTCCCAAGGTGCGTGAAGTCTGCCAATTCTCCACTCAAATCTCACCTTATGGTAAGTGATGATGCAGACTAAGATGGAAGCGGGCTAACTTGGAAGGGGTATGGCAGTGACACTAAATTCATAGCCCTGATCGGTTTCTACACGGCATCGTACCGGAACGCCAAATCGCTTGGCGGCAGGCCAATTAATAATTAGATTATTATCTCAATTCTAGACTAGGAACAACATGTAAGGCATGAAGAATGACATCAAATGAGTTGATCCATCTATACATATTCTTTGAAATAAACATCTTCGCATCTTCTATTCTCATAGCAACTTTGAAGCAAAAAATCTATGACAAATCGTTCGTCAACCCACGTGCGCAATTTAAACCAAATTTTATATGTATATGTGCCTCTATTGGTTATTTTTTTTAACCCACTTCAACTTTGCTACTAACTTTCACAGTACCTACACACTATACAGATCAAAATATTACTAATATAACAGTCCTAACCATTCCTCTAATAAAAACAAAAGTCACAGCATCCCAAACTTTTTATCCCGGAAAATCAAAGATTTTCCAACGGAATTTTATAAAACCTAAATCTACGCGGCGCGGACCAAGTTGCGGTCAAAATTTAGTATCAGATAAACGTACTTTTATTTAATATAGTTATAATAAACACCCGCTCCGTTTGGCTACCGCGTCACGCGCTTGAATTAAATTATTAGATAAGGTTGATGACATGTTAATATTGAAAGAGAGTTTTTTTTTATAATGTACCAGCTATAACTTGTTGTAGGTAGTTAGGTACGGTCTGCCTTCTACAAAAACCTTTTTAGGACACTAGGTATTTGAGTGATATCGATAGGTATCGATTAGGTAATTAATTAATAAATAATTAATTTAGTGCACAATAGAAGTTGCCGTTAAAACAAAATATTTCCATCAATCAATCAATCATCCTGTTTGCGTCCACTGCTGGACATGGGCCTTCCCGAGCGCGCCACCACACACGATCCTCCGCCTTCCTCATCCACTCACTTCCCGCTAAGTATCTTTTAAAGGTCGTCAGTCCAGCGAGCGGGAATTGTCATCAACCTTATCTGATATTTCCATACTACTATGAAATTTCACCGTGCCTTTTTTCCGTAGCATGACATAATAATAATGGAAATAGTAATGGTTTCTCACGCACTCAATATGCATAATATTATCCAAAAATATATTATAACAGAATTCTGCGAGAAAATTGCGATGCAGAAATTTCGCAGAACTTGAAAACCTGGTATTCAGAGCTCTCTTGATACAATCTTGGTCCCTATTTAGGGTGGGTGCCCAATGGGTCACAACTAATCGTGTAACAGTGTGACTCGTTGGGAATCCGTTGAATTTTTTCCCCATCGAGTTACAACCACAGGCTACAGTGTGACTCGGGGGGGAAAAAAAACTAAATTTAGATCGGTTCATTCGTTTAGGAGCTATGATGCCACAGACAGATACACAGATACACACGTCAAACTTATAACACCCCTCTTTTTGGGTCGGGGATTAAAAAGGTTGCAATTAGTAACAGTGTGACACGATAAGGAAAATCGATGAGTTCCTACTTCCCAACGAGTCAGACTGTGACGCGATTGGGTCAGGATGATGGTAGACTAACACCCTAACCCAATTTATTGTCACAATTACACTGACCTGACGTACTTTTTCTTGCAGTCAATAATTTTCAACTTCACAAAGTGTTGAATTTCTTCCGCTTCGCTTGTCACAGTGACTTGATAATCCAAAACACACGTGCTCGCGTCCCGGACGCACGTGCGTCCTTATATACCGTACATACCTACCCAGTCTCTATAATCCGCTTTTGTAAAGAAATATCCAAAAGAAAGATCCGGAGAATGGTAATCTTGTTAGTTACAACTGCCAAGTTATTTGCCAGCTCTCTCAGTAGAAATTTTTTTCCGAACTAGTGCGTGGTAGAGTCTTGACATATCATAATGACATATTATTTAAGTTTTTATAATTTTATACTATACTTCACAACAAGTAATCCTATAATAATGAAGTAAATATTTCATTTCATTACCGTGGAAGCCGTGATCGTCGTGACTTAACGTGCATGCCTTGAGAGTTCTCTCAAAATTCAAAATATTTTTATTCATTTAGACTTTTACAAGTTCTTTTGAATCGTCAAAACTCTCACTCACTGTTGTTCACTGGTTTGGAATGCCTTTCCTACCGAGAAGAACCAGCAAGAAACTCGGCGGTTGCTCTTTTCAAAGATTTGATAAGTATACAATATTATGCCATGTACAAAAGCAATTGAAGTCCCGCACATACATAATGAAGGTGTGTGAAGTCTGTCAATCCGCACTGGGCCAGGGTGGCGGACTATGGCCGAAAGCTTTCTTATTCCGAGAGAAGACCTGTGTCAGTAGTGAGTTGGTAATACGTTGAACATTTGATTAAAATAACAACCTTTAGAATATCAATCCGCCCCACAGTTGTTGAGCCTAGACTTTTCATGAACTCTTTATCTTGAAGCTTCACCTAACGAGCCCCGGTGAATTTACTTCTTCAATAGGTAGAGTTGCACAACTCTATGATTATTTACATACCATCCAGCTGTCGTTACTATTATGTGCTATTATAATGTAACGCCACGCCTCCCGAACCGGCGCGCAGTTGCAACAGGGACGAACGATATTATAAATTATATCGGTGCGGTGCAAACTATAAGATCTTAGCGTTTTTTAAATGAAATTGAAATGCACGCCGCTTAGACTGTGTCCTGGGTGACGGCGCACCGTGGAGGCACCGTCGCTCATTGCTTATGCATTAGGCGTGAACAGGGGTGTATTTAGGGGTGTTTTGACCCAGGTTCGGCGAGCTGCGACGGGCGGCGCAAGTTAGTCTCACGATTGCAGACTTTCATTTTTTTTTAAACAATATTAGCCAAATTTATTATGCTGACTAATATTCCCCTTTCCCCTCCAATTAAGCGTAAAGCTTGAGCTAGGTGTAGGTACGACAATAGTGCAACGGGTGGGGTTTGAACTGGCGACCTTTCGGTTTTCAGTCCGCTCCTGTAACCGTTGAGCTATCGAATCTATAGGCATTGTCCTATGCGATTTCAGTCATAATTCGTTATTGACGTTCTACCCTCTCGTCGCTTATGCCTTAGGCGTAAGCGGAAGACAATCGCTCGTGATGTCAATTCATTACCGCCCGTGAGTCGGTCTCACGATCGCAGACTTTCACTGGCCCGCCTTATGCGATTTTAATGATGATTTAATATCGGTGCGCCGCGGTGAGAATCAAAATAAATACTCGCACAAAGTTATAATTTATAGCACTAGTGTTATAATAGCACCGGAGATGCGTAATGGAAACTTATTGCGTAACTTGAAGGTAATATTGTACCTATAGATCACTTACGTGTGTATATGTAACTAATAAGATGAGATCCGTGTTCAATAGATGGGTTGGATGGGTTCATCACCATCATCATGATAACTCTTCATCGGTCCACTACTGAGCACAGGTTTCCTTTCCGAATGAGAAGGGGTTCATAGTCCGCCACGCTAGTCAAGTGCGGATAGGCAGACTTCACACACTTTTGAGAACATTATGGGAGCTCTCAGGTGCTCTCAAGTGTGCAGGTTTCCAGTTTCCTCGCGATACCTATAGTGAATAAAAAAAAAATCTTTCCTTCACCGTTAAAGCAAGTGATATTTAATTGCTTGATTAGCTCCGAAAAGGTAGAGGTGCGTACCTGGGATCGAACCCCAACCGAGGTGGACGAGGTACAACCAGGCTATCACCGCCTACTATATTTCGCGACAGGTCGAGATGGCTATCGGGGTATGAGGCGAGGGGACGCCCCGCACACTCACAAGTCACCCAAGCTCTCCCGCACCGGGTTAGCGCTGGGGCTGTCACGTATAGCCATCTCGACCTGTCACCTATTATATAGATAACTAGCTGATGCCCGCAGCTTCGCCCGCGTGGATTGGTCAGATCCCCTGCAGCATGAGGATTGAGGAGTTGGAATCCAAATTTTTTGTGAAACAATGTCGCAAAGTTCCTCTATCGATTAAAAAAGAAATGACGCAAATCGGTTCAGAAATCTCGGAGATTTCGATGTACATAGGTAGAAAAACACAACTCCCTTCTTGAAAGTCGGTTAAAAAAGTAGCCTATGTTACACCCTGGTCAATCCTCTACTTGTATGTGAAAATCCCGTTAAAATCGGTTCAGCCGTTCCGAAGATTAGCCTTTTCAAACAGACAGACAGACAAAAATTTTAAAAACGTGTGATTCAGTTATGGTATCGTTCAAATAACCATATGACCTTAATATGTGGTAGTTATTTCGAAATTACAGACAGACACTCCAATTTTATTTATTAGTAAGTATAGATAATAGATAGATACTTACTTAATCATAAATTCAAATTACCTAACTTAAGTACTTACTTACTGTCTTTATTACCGAGACAAGATATTTCGATTAACAAAAATTTCAGCTCGGAAAATTATAAATAGTTCGCAAACGTAATTACATCCTATAGCGAGGACATTTTCAGTCCCTGACATTTTCAGCCGCAATCCAGACCGCTTGAGTTCGTTAATAATACATTAACGAGGGTAGATACTGACATTTGGTATTAAATGATCTGTTGCATAGAGCTGGAGTTATAAATTGGATTTATGCTGATAAATAATATTGACTTTTTCCATCAAGATAAAAATAAGAACTTTGTTTTCAAAATTAAATAATTTTAACATTGATAATAATCTACTGTACGTGGCATTGTAATGAACTAAATTCGCTGCGCATGCAAAACCTGCTATGTATTTTTTTAGGAATTTCGTTTTTTATGTCATTTTGTTTGGTTTTAAAAGGCATGTGTACATATTATAGAAACCCGTTCTTTAGCCATAGACATACGAATTTTCGCTTCGCTCAAAGACTGACAAAGCGTTGGAGCGAGAGGTAGTCAGATAAGACCCACTGCCGCGAGCGAAAGCGAGATAGCGAAACAAGATGCCAATAAGTCATTGTTTACGTGAGTAACGGGCCGTAAGAGTTCGGCCTGTTCCAAGTCGAGGTGATTTTTTGCATTTACTAAATAATTTTACGATTAAAACGTAAAATCTATGTCTTGCCACCATGGTGTCTTGTTCAGTGAGCGAATGTGACGTTACAAGACGTTATAATCCGCGTAAATACACGTTTCACAGGTAA
Source organism: Maniola jurtina (assembly GCF_905333055.1). Classification (NCBI taxonomy): domain Eukaryota; kingdom Metazoa; phylum Arthropoda; class Insecta; order Lepidoptera; family Nymphalidae; genus Maniola; species Maniola jurtina. The sequence continues at coordinate 1,775,699 of NC_060041.1, forward strand.
TTACTGATTATTTATACTAATTGTTTATAATCATTATTTCATCATTTGTTGTTTGAAAATTAGGCAAAATAGCTATTGGAAGCTTAGATGATAGGTTTCCCTTAAGACTTATCATCAAATTACATTGCTAAATGAAGAATTTTTGGATATTTTGTGTAAAATTGAAAAACGTTTGTTTACGATAGGGATTGACAAAGTAATGACGTCACAAGTATCGATAGTCGATAATCGTGTCTACCGGTAGGTTTGATGTAATAGGTTTCATGTGATGTATGTAAAATACAATATAAAACACTAGGTACTTTCCAATAAAAGAAAAGAACGAAATAAATATTTTCACTAATTTTTATTTTATTTAGCGTGACTTAGATTTCATATACAGGGTTAAGGGTAACCCGTACATTACTGTATTTAAGTGCTTATCGGGGAGGTCATTAGCTATGAATTGAGCGCCATAATATATACTATTTATTTTTATTAACTTGTCACTTAGACATTATATCAGAGTGTTATTGTAATTAATCAAATTAAATTTACTTGCACCCTTTAAAAAAATAAAGGTGGAAAACCAACAAATTCCGGTAATTTATATGAAAATCCCAAAAATTGCTCTATTTCTCAAAAAAAGATTTTTTTAAAACGTCTTTTAATAGTTTTCTATCGAAATATCAATAAAAAATGTTATAAGGGGTTAAAATAACTATAAGTATCTCAGAATTCATTAATAAATTATTTATATAAAATATTAAAGTCATTTCATTAATAAATAATAATCTGTTACCTAGCTTTAGCTTTGTTACTATTTGTGTATTTGAAATGTATTTGTTTTTTTAAGATTATAAGATGCTTTTTACTTCACTTCGTTAAACTAACTCATTAGTGTCCTATGATTTCGCCAGTAAGACTATCGATAATACAAATGCTAAAGTCAGGACAACTCTATTTCACGCACACATTTACGTTTCATTTTTTGTAACACCGTTAATCTGTCACTGTTAGTCTTGTGTATGTCTATGTCTTTAGCATATGTGTGCTAGTTCTAGAGATAATCTTTTTATTAGCTATGATTTTTGGATCTAAAAGTGAAGCATATTTTTTCACAATTGACACGCGGACGAAGTCGCGGGCATCAGCTAGTATTTTATATTTATCAATTTAATTAAACTTTTTTCTCAAAATTATGTTCACAAATAAAGAGGATAGTAATAAATTGAGAATGTGAGATTATGTAGGTACAGTATTTACCTGCCTATAATGTCTCTTTAACACTATTCGAGTTGATGTATTGCTCTTATCAGTCGTTCAACGAGATTGGGATGTGATATGACAGGGAGGCAGATCTCACGTACGATTGTCTGATAGATAAAATTGTTTCTATTTATTTAAGAGGAAAAAGTTGAACAAATGCCGCTGACGCCACAACTAGGTACTTACGTCTGTAGCGCGGCTGATGCAACCGACTCCTTTTGGTCCATTCGCATTTTCAATACCTACTGAAAAGGATAGGTGCCCAATGAGTCACACTCAATCGCGTCACAGTGTGACTCGTTGGGAATTCATCGAACTTTCTCCCTTCGAGTCACAACTGTTACTGACATAATATCGTACGTCGATCCAGGATCAAACCGTGATTTTTCTCACTCTAGATAACTCTACTTCGGCTCCAATTCATTCTGCAGGTGTGCCTTGCGTCTAACACGAGGTGCGTATATATTTAGTGCATACCTTTCTATCTCCCTAAGTATACAGAGCCTCGACAACTCAACGGTTAAGAGGACCTGACTGAATTCCGAAAGGTCGGCGGTTCAAATCCCACCCATTGCACTATTGTCATACCTACTCCTGGCACATGCTATTGCTTTACGCTTAATTGGAGGGTAACGGGGAGTAGGTATTAGTCCTGATTAGCATAGCTAATATTCTTTTTAAAAAAACTTATTTACTGTTTTTCCGTGTTTTTCTACCTAGTTTATTAGCTATTTTTCTACCTAGTTAATTATCTATTATGAGGGTTCCGCCATGTGACACAATTGCTTACGGAGTGACACTTGCCTGCGAACGTGACACAGTTAGTGAGCCCCTAATTAGTGGAAAAGTGTCAATTGCGTGCTTGCAGTCACAGATCTTACCTATCACAGAATTGAAAGTACGTATAGAAATGATAAAGAAACGTATATAAGTAGTAAGGCTAGTAAGTTGATGTCTAGTGAAACATCAGCACGCGTTTTGTAGAAACAGACATTTGCAATAGCGTTACAGTTTATAATTTATATTCCTTTGTGTAGTTGCACGCAAAATGAGGAGATCCGTAGGAGTACCAGTTACCAATATAGTTCAGCGGGTGGCGAAGCTGACGTGGGAATGGGCAGGGCACATACGAGTAGTTCTAAAAACCGATTCCAGGTCGTTTCTACAAAGTTATTCCATACCAGTAACTATACTTCCAATGAACACTCTATACCACCCGTTCAATGCCACCCGTTTTTTTTTTGTAAAGGGGTTTATTTAGATTTAGAATTCTGTGGATACCTACCACTTTGCACTGAAACCCACAATGCATTTACCGTGATAAGTGACATGAGACTGATGCATGTAGACCGGAAAGCCATAATGTAGATAAAGGAGAATAATAAAACTAACCTAGATCTAGATTAGCCTACTGTTTCAACAGTCTGTTCAATGCGTTTTCATCTCATGAACCCATCCAGCTCACTTATCTCATTACACACATTTATCTCTCTAAAAGAGCTTGAGGGGACGTGACGTAATATAAAAAACCCAAGTATTTTTTCAGGAAGTTGTACAACAAATCTCATATCAAACCGAACACACTAAATATAAAAAATTTAAGTAAATACAAAGGCAATAACTATTTTAAAAGAAGAAGTAAGTAGCACGTTTATAATATGTTGGTCAAAATTGAGGTTGTTTTTTTTTTATTTTTTTATTCACAATAGGCAAGCGCTTGACAACAAACACACCTGATGGAAAGTGATGATGTGCTCTAAGATGGGACGCGTTTACCTAGAAGGTGCCTATTCACTCTTGTTTTAAAGATACCCGGATTGTAGCCATGCGTATGAGGAATGAAGACGCAAAACGTTTCGTGCGTGTAGATGGAATGTCGACGACATATAAGGATGTTAAAATACTTGAAATTACACGACTCTAAAAAACCGCAGATATGTAACCAATGTTACTATAAAATGTAACCCACGTTAGCAATACCTATACCTACCTAATTATCTATATCGTCCAAGGTTTAGAATCGCAGTTGAAACTCTGATTAAATGTAGATAACGAGCAAACTCTACTCATATTTGCATTCCTTTATTAACTGTTATTTACGATTTTGTTGGTTAAAAAACTAGCTGGAACTTTATAATGGCAACAATAATATTTTTCGCAACATTTTACTTTGTGATATTTATCAATTAGGTACATATTAATATCATACAAGGACTTCGTCTGTGTTGGTGTTAGCTGGCGGGCGTGCTCTGCCTTTTTGGAGTGGTTTTTTTTTTAAACTAACTGGAAAGCGCTCTAAGGGGGTTCCGTGCGTATGTCGGCGAGCGACGGCACAGACGGGGTCCATACTTGTATAGTTTAACTAACTTGTTACAAATAACTACAAACTTGACATTGGCTAATCTTTGTAAAGCCAGACGAGAGAGAAAAAAAAAATCATACAATTAGAGCTATTTACGTTCCTACATCTAAATACCTAACCAGACCAGATAACCAGTTCACGTAACTATGTGAAATGCTTTCTGAGCTAGGCCTAGGTAGTACCATCATAGGTCTAATATTCCAAATTAACTGCCAAAATTCAAATAGCAATTAGCATGAAAGGCAGAGTACACCTATCTCCAAATGTTTGCTAGCCATTAAAGACGTGACATCCAACTCAATGAAAGCCAGTAGCCAAACTTACCTAAGCACACAAATCATCGAGGTAAGACTTCCGAGTCTGTATGAGTAAAAAGCAAACGGCTACTTACATATTTGGTAGAACTTATTCTTCTCACTCGAGTTTCCTTCTTCTGTGCTCTGCGATACTTGTTCTGCTCACTCGTAGGCACCTCGAGGGTTTTATCCACAACAGGAAGCTTTTTCTCCTCCAACAGGAAACAGTCCGTCACTGATCCTCTTCGAGGACTTTTAGCACACTGACTATCACGTTTCACTTCCAAAATTTTGGACAACTCCGCTTTGAAATCGTCACTCACTTCGTTCACTTTCGTCATTTGCACTATCTTCGGTGAAGGCAGCAAGTTGAATGAGGAACTCTTCCTTTTCTCCTGGACAGTGAGTTCCTTCGGTGATTTCGTGTAAGGTTCGCAGTCACTCAGGTAATTCTCGCTGAACAGATCCACTGTCTTATGGAACTCATCCAGTAAGTCCTGTACTGATTCTGTTTTGAGGATATTAATCGATATTCCACTCGATGCTGAGACAGACGCTGTTGTAGATGTTGATGATGAGTAGTGGTCCTCATCTTGCAAACCTTTGAAGCTTTTCAAGCACACATTGTTCACTTTATCGGAGTAAACGTCAGCGATATATTCAAGACTCTCCACTGAAATAGTGTCGACTATAGAGTCACTACTGCCGAACGCGTAAGATAAGCTGTTCTTTGTCAATTTCTGCCTTACTCTTTCTTGCCCCTCTTCTATAGCTCGTGGAAGAAATTCGAAACTTTTGCTTCTAGTGTATATTGGAGAATGACTCTTCTTATCCCCATTTGCTTTGTGTTTAAAAAACCAAAACCGACTGTGATGCTTGTGATCATGTTCACTTGACGGGCTGTGCTTCGGTCCTGGCAGACTAAGATTGAATTCTTTCGTCTTTTCTTCTTCCACTATTGTCTTCCATTTGGGTTTGTCGACGCTTTCCCTTCTTTCTTTGTTGAAGAAATTCAGGCGAAATTTGTCCCGGAAGCTGAATGATTTTCTCAGTGGCGACTTTTCCTCGTCGTCTATTGAAAACGGCTGGTCCTCGGAGATAGGCGATGGATAGTCGGGGAGGACTGGTAAACAAGCCGATAAGAGGCCGGACGGTTTCGCTACCACAAGTTCGTTAGATTGGCCTCTGACTGGATAATTTGGAGTAGGTTTGAACCTATCAGGGAGATCACCCAGGAGCCCTCGTTCTATGAAGTGCAGGTTTTCCGCGTTCAGCTTCCTCAAGACGTCGGGTCTCCTGACAATAGGCTTCCTCTCCTTATCCATGGCTACGTCATCACCGGCCCGTGGTGCGCTTTTGACTGGCATATCGCATATCGTGATATCTCCTAACTGATAAGCGATGATAACGGTTTCTCGACGAGTTTGTTTCCATTCTTGTTCAATCATCCGTAGATATGTAGATATCTATTTTGTACGAATAAACTCAAGTTAGGTATTCCTGCCTAGATATTTTTGTTTTTCTTTGATATAAAATAAAATCTTCACTATCTGTCGTTTAGTATTTGAAATAGCTATGTCTGAAACATCAAGATAAACTGGACAACATAAGTTGAAGGAATTTTGTACTTAGTTCATTTTCAGTTCAGACAAAAATTTTCCACAATTTTTTTTTCAAAATTTCATTAGTCCAGGCAACTTAACACCTACTTATTACTAAATTTTTACTTACTAATTTTTTATACGCATAGCATGCTTGCGTGATTTAACATTGTGATGAAATCTATTGCATCCCTATAATATTATATGTACCCAAAAAATATTTGATCAATAACCCCATGGCAACAATCCGAAACTAATAGACGTTTTTGTATCACTATTTTTTGTAGTAATACAATTAATTTTTAACATTAAATTAACTTAAACAAACTGTTAAATACCTAGTTATAACCAATATTACCTATGTAACTATAGTGTAGGCATGTCTGTGTATAGTCAATAAAGGAAACAATCGATTAGCCAAAGTTTTAATGCTCAGTTTAGTTTAGGCTAAAGTGGAATTAACTTAAAAAATTTCGCCAACCACTCCTGCCTGTCTAGATACTATCTCCGTTTCTTACGTTAATGTTACCAAATCATACAGAACGGCAATTAAAACTCCCAGTTCCCACCATTGTACTGTAGTTGTGGTGTTACCATACGGATGTGGCGAGATAATGGTGTTTTGTTATAAAATTATAACAGACTCGCCGCAGCGGTCGCGATGCGCCTCCCCGAGGAAGACATCCCCTGTTGGAAGATTACCGAATAGTAAGTTTATACAATTTGTAGTTTTAGGGTTCCTTACATCAATATCGACCAACCGGCCAAGTGCGTGTCAGACTCGCGCACTGAGGGTTCCGTACTCGGGTATTTTTCCCAATATTTTGCATGGCCCACTTGGTATAGTTATCTTACTTTGAAAATTGAAACGCATTTTAATTATTTTTAAATGATGTAACCACAAATTCGCGGTTTTCAGATTTATTCCTGTACTTGTGCTATAAGACCTACCTACCTGCCAAATTTCATGATTCAAGGTCAACGGGAAGTACCCTATACTCGTAGGTTTTCTTGACAGACAGACGGACGGACAGACAGATAGACAACAAAGTGATCCTATAAGGGTTCCGTTTTTCCTTTTGAGGTACGGAACCCTAAAAATGAACCATTATAGGATTACTTCGTTAACTGTCTGTCTGTCTGTAAATGGTAACACGCATTTACACGTTTGTAGTTCGTACTTTACAAAGTAAAGCACGAAGTCAGAAGCTAGCGAATGAAGGGGCTCATTCAAAAAACTTGACATTCTTGGGGATATTTAATTAGTACTAATATTTTTCGTATTCACTGAGAGACAATCTATTGAAAATTTAATAATCCAATGAGAGCTTCGTATAAACGCAATACTTTTTTTTTTTAAGTACATAACACGGCATCGAATCTAGTGGCTTCATTCGACTATGAGGCGGAGTGTGGCGATGTCTGGGATTCGATTCCCGAGCGCGACTGGCGGCTACTGGCTGCGCTCGCGAGGAAGAGAGAGGAGGACAACGAGCGAGAGAGACTCGCGGAGCAGTTCCAGAAGATGTGGCTCAAGGAGAAGGAGGAGAGGGAAATGGTAAACTAGTTGAACCTTCTTCAATGACTAGGACATGCGTCCTTTAGTTTTGCTGTCAGTTCCTCAGTCACTATTGTTTTGATTTACATGACCATGTACTGGATAAAAAACTTGAGCTGGACCAGGTAAAATTGTCTTTCTATTGGTGAAAACCTTATGAAAAAAATTGTACAGTAGCCTTAACAAACACGAACTCAGCTCGCCTTAAATTTATCTCAATCGGCTCGGGGGACTTTAATTTACAATACTCATATTGTGTCGGTAGTTAAGTACAAAACCATGGATTATGGAAAATAGTCGTCCAGATTTTTTTTATGTGACGTCAATTGTACTGTCATTCCAGGTAGAAGCAGAAACAACTGAGCAGTACAAAAAGTACCTCCATCGCAAGCGTCGCCAGGAGCGAACTTTCCACGAGTACAAGCGTCTGCTGCTGAGCGCGGAGCAGCAGGCCAAGACCGGCGAGCTGATCGACTGCATCCGGCACAAGGAGCAGAAGACTGCTGACCTGCTGGCTTGGAGGGACGATAAGAAGGTGATAACTTGCCACCGTTGCGCAGTGACGGATTAACCCTTAATCAAATTAAGCAAATTGCCTAGGGCATCACGTCTGAGGGGGCACCAGAAGAAGCACAAAAAAAATCCGTCCTTGGGGCATCACGTCTCACTCTCACGTCACCAAAAACCACACCAAAAAAAGTTTCTAGGACTAATTTGAAAATTCGCGCGTTTTAAGTTGACATAGACTCCGACCTAGAGTCATAACCCAACTCCAGCTTACCGACTCGCTACCCGCTTGTGCATTCGAAATTCGAATGCCTCCGAAAGCCACAAGGCGCATTTCAATAAATAAATAAATTATGCTTTGGTTTTTATTGTTGTCGCACCTACTCCACTTTTAAAGTACGTTACATCTCATCATCTTATTTTACAAAAAAACTAATGTTTTTAGGCGGTAAAGGTTTAAAGACCGATTCTAGTTGACATACGGATAGGGGGGCCCACAGGCATGGATTGCTTAGGGCATCATGTAGTCTTAATCCGTCACTGCCGTTGCGGTTTTATGAGCGCCTGGTACTTGCTCTTGACTCCTTACAAATTCTTTTGTTTCTGCTACTTTTCACTCTTTGTTCACTCTCCCTATTCTAGGACTGAGACTGGGATCTATTGAGCGTACTTTGACTTTTTTTGAGCTTCAGTTAAAATGAGACAGATTTATGTCAGCGATATAGCGCTGTCTCGTTTTAACAGTGTCCTAAGTCCGAGAAAAGTCAAAATGCACTATATACCTAAAGATCTTAGGTTGAGTGTCACTACTAGCCGCTTGAATTTTTCCATCGATGAAACGAGGTTCATGTACCTACTGCTCCCACTTCCATCCACACGATCTCGTTCATCTTGAGCCATATGTCCTCATAAAGGGGACTAAAATTTAGTGTTTACCTAGATGGAAAGATCCGAATAAGATAACTAGGTAGGTATATCTAAATGACAACTATAACATTAAAATCGAAAGCAGTAAGATTGCGTAAAGTCGAATATACGTCTCGCATTTGTTTGGCTAGGTACGTTTCGATCTTTTTGACGTGACAACGTCTTATAATTCGATAGAGTCGGCTGCACACACGAAAAAACATGACTCATGCGGCGTTACCTCGCTCTGAGGCGTTCCATGTAAGGCTTGAAGTGCAAGCGAGAGCGCGGAACGAGCGACAAAGAAGCACAATCGGCCTTTGTTGTCACGTTCAACTATCGTCAGTAAACCGACTTTACAGACAACCAATTTTTTTTTTCGAAAACGAAACTTAATAAATGGTGGTTTGTTCATCAGATCACAGAAATAATAGGCAAAGCAGTGGAGGAAGAGGCCCGATCTCAGCTGGCGGCCGAAAGGCGACTAAGACGAGGTGTCGCCGAGGAGTGGCGCAAACAGATAGAGTTAATGCACGCGCTGCAAAGAGCAGACGAGGCCGGGAAGCGCAGAAATGCCATGTTGAGGGATGCTTCACAGGTAAATCTCTTTCGCTATTCCAGTGGGTGCTACCCTAGTAGGTAGATACATAGAGATGGTTGGTGGTACTACGAGTAGGTACTACTACTGGTAAAGAATTCAGTTTTATGTCTTGGACACTGAAAACCCTAGACCGCTCCTCCTCGTAGTCTTATAAGTGAGAGGTCCAGAGTGCGATACCTTAGGAGTCTGGTGGGAGGCTTCGACCGTGGCTAGTTATCACCCTACTGGCAAAGCCGTGCGGCCAAGCGATTTGGCGTCCCAGTACAATACCGTGTAGAAATCGATCAGGGGTATGGGTTTAGTTAAACTGCCCGCTTCTATCTTAGACTGCATCATCACTTACCATCAGATGAGATCGCAGTCAATGGCGATTTGTAGTCAGAAAAAAATGTTCTTATTCCAGCGCCTAGCGATCACCAACGCCCTAACTTCCTGGGAGACCTCAGTAATACGCCGTGAAGTCGAAGCGATGGAAGCAGCCAAACGCGCGCGTTTCGCCGCTCACAACGCGATGAAGGACGCGCGAAGTGTGCGTATATCTAAGATTAAGGACATCCGCACACTGCGCGCGCGCAGGCTCGCCGCCATCACTGCGCAGATGAGGGAAGCTGTGCGAATGGGCAGATAGTAAGATGCCGCTAAATAAAAAAAAAGAATTCCCAAGACCAGCGGGTGTGGGGTGATTCGCTGACTCAGTGTTCAATACTGAATGATAGCCACAGAGAGAGCCCATTTGACATTGGCTGGTTCTATATTGCTGCTTCACTGATATTAAATTATCAAGTGTAAATTAAAAAGCCCCCCCCCCCCCCCCCCCCTTCACCCCCGACAAGTGAAGGTTACAGTAACTAGAAAAGAGCTGATAACTTTCAAACGGCTAAACCGATTTTTTTGGATTATATAGCTAACACTCTCGATCAAACCACCTTTCAAACAAAAAAAACTAAATTAAAATCGGTTCATTAGTTTAGGCGCTACGGTGCCACAGACAGATACACAGACAGATACACAGATACACACGTCAAACTTATAACACCCCTCTTTTTGGGTCGGGGGTTAAAAATAAATGTCTAATGAGCTCGGTGGCTATCAGTATTCAGGTATCAGGTATGACGGCAGCGGATGTCGGTGTCGCCACGAATTAATTTTTAACCTGAGCATATTAAAGAATTCACTCCAATTGTAGTCTCAGAGTTTTTTTTACCTGATTTTAATTCAATGTACTTATTAATTTTTTTCGCTAAGGGGCTTGTTTTTGTTAAGTACGACGTTGGTACAAAAAAAGATCAATAGTAAAAAATCCGTTTCGTTTACTTTTCGGTTTATTAAATATAATAATTTATTTACCTATACATAATTGTAAACAAATACCTCATAAATATAATAATACATACGTTGTTTTATTTACTACAATTTATTATCATTACCAAAATTAACCTTTAAATATTATACAAATTATTGCAAAATGCCTTTATAATGACGGTAAAAATGTTTGGAAAATCAATTAATCGCAGTATTGCGATTACTTTGCAGTTTCTGTTTAATTTTTCTAAGTTTTGTTTAAGTTTTTTTTAGGTAAGTTTATTTAAGTACTTGAAGAAGTTTAGCAAGAGTCTTTTGAGTCTATCAGTCTTCTGGGTTTTCAGTTGTCCAGCAAGCTTCCAAAAACGGCCACGAGAGTATCTGAAGCCATCTTGTACTATCATCACTATGGCATCCACTTCCGCCAATAAAGAAACTACCTTTATAGGTATTCTATTTGTCTCCTGGGTCTATCAGTTTCCTGGATCATCAGTCTCTTTCAGTTGTCCGGTAAGTTTCTGGTAGCGGCCGCGAGGGTAGCTTTGGCCTTTTTGTACTGTCGCAGCACGGCGTCCGCTCCCGTCAATATGGCACTAGCGGACGCCCCCGGACTTGAAGGGTAAACGTGGTCTCCGATAGATTGCGACTGAGTTATCGTTCGCCATCGGACTGAGAGGGAGCCTGTTGAAACGTATCTGAAGTTGGTATTCTGGAATAAAAGATAAAGCTAATTCTTAAAAGAATATTGTAACAGGCACTAAATCTACATTTTCTGTATGACGATAAACTGGCGTACTCAAATAGTTATTTTGGTTTAGCGGGAATTTTTCAAAATAAAACGACTATGACAGGAATCCAAATATGTTGACAGGAAAGTAAGTTAAATATAACGATCACATGTACAAGGTACAAAAAACTGAGCAGAGGAAGTTAATCACATACTCTACTATTTGAATCAAACAGTCACAAGTTACAATACAATGGAATTATTTATTTGTTTTATTAAAATTTGCTTATTGACTTACGTGTAATTGAGGATTGGCCAATACATCCAAATCTTTGATCAAATGGCATCCGCCAACAAAAAACCGTCTGTTATTCGCTTCTACCGTATCCAACTCTTCAGGGCGAGAGCAGGACAGATGCCGCTTATGTTCACCCGGCTCTAATGTGAGAGGGAGATAGCTGTAACCTTCTGTGCGATGACGACCCCACCAGTCGATTGATATTGCTTCTAGGTAGATCTTGAGGGGAAGAGGATCTGAAATAGGTGTTTTAGAATAATTTAAGAATAAATTTTGACTATTCACGATTTATTAGACTAAGTACCATTTTTAGGTTTTCACAGAAAAACAAAGAAATCCTTATTAAACTCATTTTCACTATGGGATATTAATTATAGTCCGGTCAAAATCGACATTTAAGGTTACAATAATTCCCATAGAACTAAAAATTAGAATGAGTGTTTGGAACACCAATATAAATGAATTGTGAAAAGTCCCCATCAGCCATCTGTCCCACATTTGTAAAACAAAATATACACATATATATAAGGTCGAAGTTCACAAAAATGGGATTTTTGCATTTTAAAGCTAAGGAAGTTTTATCATAATATGTCGACAAAAATTGTAGATCATATAGTTTTCTAAAATTTTTCTTACACTTATTTCCCTAAGAATCACTGTTCCTAAGATATCATGATCCTAAAATTTGATGGAGCCTCTCTTACAAATTGTTCTTACTCACCTATTCCAGTGGCACATTCCAGCTCTAACTCCACCATGTGTCCGTATTTCCATTCGTGGTGTTCTTCGGTGGTCAAACTCTTGCTGGTGTGAGTTCGACCTTGCAAGTCCCCATTGCATTGTAGGTCATCTGGAATCTACAGCTTAGCTTTGAATAGCTATTAATCTAGTCTAATTAATCTAGCAAGGGTATTAGTCTAGTTATTAATCTAGTCCAACTAATCTACTCACACTTGAAGGGTGAAATAACACTTTTTTATTTTCACGGCGGCCATTTTGAAATTTTTCCTATTTGCCGTTATAGCGGTAACAGAAAATACTTACACACAGTGTGAAAATTTCAACTCTCTACCTATTACGGTTCATGAGATACAGCCCGCTGACAGGCAGACGGATGGACAGTGGAAGCTTAGTAATAGGGTCCCGTTAACACCTTCCGTGTACCTACGGAACCCTGAAAAGAACACTATAATAAAGAAATACCTTTATATGAAACTCTACATACAAGTTGTCCATGTCAAAGTCTACGGCTGAGACTATCTCAAACGTCACAAAGAACTTCTTCCTTCCCAGCGTGGGCATAACGAAGCTAAGCAACTTTTTTTGCTTCTTTTCCCATTTTCTTAAAAGATTGTTTAACTGTCAACAAACAAAAAACCGGTCAAGTGCGAGTTGGAGAGTGAAATTAGTTGTGTTTTACATATGTGGTCAGAGTGAACTAACGTGAGGAAATCTCTGTATGATCCTGAAATCGACATCTGTCATATATGTATTAGGCTAAGGGTGGGGTAAAATCGAAGAAACCTAGTTGTTTCATAGATATCTAGCGTTAAATAGGATTTGATGAAAAACGTGAAGGTGGATATAGCGGTCAATAGGTATGTTACATTAACTTTCAGAAATTCGATTCGATTTGCTGTCCGTATGAATCGATCCTAAAGATCAACAATTAAGTTATCGATTGGCATCAATGTTAGCGAGCAAAATCGATCGATACGCGCTATCGTGACACTGCCACTCTCCGCCAAAGACTAGCACTGCGACACTCGCTCACTATTGGTTACAATGCATTGTTGCAACAAGACTACCATAAATTTAGCCAATCACAACAATTGCGCTTGTAATAATGATTGATGCAGGTTTTCCTTTCAGAATCAACGTACCTACTTAATTATCAAATTATTTGACAATATATTTAAATAACTTACTAACTCCACTAACTCACTCCCACTCTCCTTTCCAAACTCAATCTCAACTCCATACTCAATCTCCGGCTGGTTCTCTATGCAGTACGCATTGTACTCTATGTCATTGATATTAGGGGTCACTATGAGATAGTTGTATGTTACATTGTGATATAGCGAGACAAGAATATGCTCCTCTTTGTACAGAAGGTGGGAGTCCCTGAAAAGATTTTTCTGTATATATTATTACTCCTCAAACTAAAACTCAAGACATGAAAAAATCTTACAATTACATAAATACATAATATTAAAAATGCAAGTGTTTCTGTCCGTCTGTCTGCTAGCTTTTAACAGCCCATACTGAGATAGCTTATTCCAGGGCAAGGACATAGGCTACTTTTTGTCCTGGAAAATTAAAGAGTTTCCATGGGTTTTTGAAAATACTTAAATCCATACTGACAAATTCGCAGGCATCAACTCTTTAGATACTATAATTCATTTTTTAAATGATTGTTACACAAACAGCCAGACTGGACAGAACTATAAGGGTTTCTTTTTACTATGGAACCCTAAAAAGACTGGATACATACTCATACTCTGAACTGTCCAGTACAATATGCATAGACATCCATTGCTCTTCATCTGAGGACAAATTCTCTTCACTCCTAAACAAATGCCTCATTGAATTGGACACATCACCAACATCTTCCAAATCCAAACGATCAAAACAATCATTTAAACAAACCATAGACTGTACATTTCTTTTTTTATTTCCTACAGGGACAGGTAAATGATAGTCTTCATGGATATAAGTGAAAACTTTTTTATGTTCATAATTATTAATCTCTTTTATCATATCGTGATATTTTAGCTCCATTTCTGTATTGCAGTTGTAAATATCAGAATATTTTTGAAATTCCCAATAGCTAAAAACTTTATTTTGCCACTGAAAAATATATTCTTCTATTTTGTTGCTCTCTAGGATGTTGAGATTTTCTTCATTTGATTTATATTTGTAGTCTTCGAATTTTGGCAGTGTTAAAATGCTTTCTTTAGACTTCAGTTTAATTCTGAAAAGTTGGATAGGAGCAGATGTTAGGAACTTTGCGGAATTCCATTATATACTTACAAGGAACTACAAGCTTAATTTGCTGTAATCCGCCAAAACAGACAAATTTGTATGGTACAACATGCGGCAGGCGATATGCAGTATGCACCACCCGCCCTCCCACTACTAAAGAAGTAGGAATATCAATACACACCACCAACACACAACACCAAACAGATCTTCCAGAACAAATTCAGTATAATATGTTTAACTGCAACACCTGTGTATCCATAGATGTAGACTCCACAATGTACCATTGCATGTTGTAACATACAAACTTGTCTGTTTTGGGGGATTATAGAAAATTAAGCTTAGCATTGTAATCCTGAAAATTGTATAGACTTTTGTCTAACTAAACTAAAATTGTACTGGTAAGCTGTTGGGTTAAAGTAATCTGGGTCTACAGTCTAAACATGAAAAATTAGGTGGAAAGGTGTTAATAATATGCCTCGCAAGGCAGGCGTCCTCTATATTAAGGTATAAATACCTACAAATAAATAGACCTTGACTTCTCACATGGTGGTAAGTGCAATTTAAGATGGAAGTGGGCTAACCAAGAAGGAGTGTGGTAGCGTTTTAAGCCCATATCGCTAATATCTACTTATTTATAATTTATTTGTACTTTGTAATAGGTAGCCACACTGTCTTGACTCTTGACTCAGTCATACTTACCTGATAGATAATTCTTGTAACGGATATTGGGGCCAGTAAATACCAGCAAACTTGTTGTATTTCATATTGTATTCACTCATTGTTTTATTTATAAATCTTTAAAACAATTTCTGATTCAAATTCAAATCTACACTTGCAAAAAAGTTTTTCTGTCAAAACACCACAAACCACAGCCACAAACCACCAAACAGTGTTAGTTGCCATGGTAACACGACCACAGACAAATACCACAGGTGATAAAATTCACCGATTTAGAGTTAGGGTGCACTTACACACAGCACGTATATACTAATGTACTAAATCTTAGTAGTTTTTTTTTTTTTTTTTTTATTTGATAGGAAATATTATATCCAGGCTGATCCGTTGATCTTAGTAGTTAGGTATCTTGCGCTATTGGGCAAGAAGTTTATACAAAAAAGACTTCTGTTTTATCTTCACGTTCTCCGAGAAATTCTCGGCTTGATCTGGAATCTGGACTCTAAAGGCCGCTTACCGCGCTGTACATGTTTATGAAAATAATTGACTATAAAAATCCGTCCGAGTCTATGTAGCGCGAGCTACGTGCACCGTGTATATGTAGCATTTGTCATCATGACAATGACATCGATGACATCTGTCACATTCTTTGTTGTTTTCGGTGGTTGTTTTTATATATCATGTTACATGTTATACCTATTTTATTTTTATTTAATTACATAGGTATTTACATTTTTTCTGTGATAGAATAAATCATGGAAAATCAGTGATTTTTGTACTTTGGATTACTATTTAAATTATTTAAAATAGTCTGATATCATCAAAGCGGTTAGAACTTCTTTACATTCAGGAATGGAGCAGAAAAAGGGAAGTATCATGTTCTACGAAATATGTAGATTGTGCCTGGATGAGCATGGGTTCTGTGATATATTTGAGAAGGACGGTTTATCAGCAGATATTCACAGATGTACAGGAGTCAAGGTAAATAGGAGGGCTAGCATGAGAGTTGTGATTAGTTGATTACCAAATTGCGCCATAATACAGTTTTACTTCAAACTATTGGTATATGGTATATCATTGCGAAGTAATCTATAAGGATTCCTTTTTTCTCTGGAGATACAGAACTAAAAAACACATACCAAAACACCATATTCATGCTGGATTGAAATAATAAATATTAAGTACTTAGAATATCATGGGTCTCATCACCATTGACAAAATTGGACCTTAAATGCTGCATGGTCCTTTGTTTTAGGTTTCACCTATAGACAACTTGCCACAAAGGATATGTAAGAACTGTCTAGATATTGTAACCAAGGCGTCAGAACTCCGCGTAAAAGCCAAGAAAAACGAATGCCATCTCAAGTCACTCTTCGGTGATGATGAAAATGAAAAAATAAAGGTATTTTGCTAAACTTGTCTTTGTCATATTTTTCATTATTGATGGTTAGGGCCCCTTCCATACAACATACAATGAAAATCTAAATTAAAATAACATTCGTTGCATTTTTTTCTTTTATTAAGTATTTATATTGAATTTTTTCCCATCAAATTCAGGAATCCACAATAAGTGAGGGAATTCTACCTGATAGCTCTGAACAATCAGTGAGTGAACAAAGAAATGATCATGACGATAACAACACTGAATATGAAATGTGTGAGACTTTTTATATCATTGAAGATCTATCTCAACCAGACAGCTTACAGGAAACAGCAAGTCAAAAGAAAATAAAGGATGATTTTAGCAATCCTGAAAATAAATGTGATGTAAGTCAAGGGTGTTTTAATTAAATTAGTTTTTAATTTCTATTAAAAAACATGTGCAGTCCCCACACGTAGTAGAAATAAAACCTTAAGAAAACTAAACTTTGAGAGAATGAGACGATTGCAGCCTATTAGGAGTAAGATTGTTACCACGTTTAAAAATTATTTTACATTTTATTCTACATAATCCTAATCCATATTATTAATATTATAAATGCGAAAGTGTGTCTGTCTGTCTGCTACGTTTTCACGGCCCAACTGCTGAACCGATTTTAATGAAATTTGGTACAGACTTGGGATACATCCCGGGGAAGGACATAGGCTACTTTTTATCCCGGAAAATCAAAGAGTTTCTACAGAATTTAAAAAAAATGAAATACACGCGGGCGAAGCCGCGGGCATCCCCTAGTAATCCCCTAGTAATGTTATGTGAAAGTGTGGATGTTTGTTACCTACCCAATCACACAAAAACGGCTGAACGGATTTGGATGGGAATGGAGATAGATTATAACCTGGATTAACACATAGGCTACTTTCTATCCCGGAAAATCAAAGAGTTCCCGCGGGATTTTGAAAAATGTAAATCCACGCAGACGGAGTCGCGGGCACCAGCTAGTATATAATAATTATATATTATAAAGAAAGAGCCATAATGCCAGATCTTTGTTATTTTACGAAAGTTTAAGGGTGTCTGGCAGGGCGTTGCCACAATACTAAGGCTATCTTATCTATAGAGTGCATTCTGATTGTGCTCAGATTTCAGACACAGTTAAAACGAGAACCGCCGGCATAAATCTCGTTTTAACCGAAACTTAAGTCTAATTTGTAATTTAAAGAATAGATTAAATATGAATTATACTTTGTACTAATTTTGCATGAGTGATTATGTAAGGCGAAACATTTCTACTGGACAATATGTACTTAATTGTAAAAAATGTTTCTGCAAATAAAGAATCTTGAATCTAAGCAAAGTCAAAGTGTGCTCTATATTTATTCTATTTCAACCTAAGTGTCTGGCACTATGTGATTTCTAAATACTGTTTCAGATATGTTCAAAAAAGTTCGCAACATACAAGAAGCTATATCTACACAACCGACTCCACAACAAGAACTACGCGTGTCCTATAGATGTGTGTGGAAAAAAGTTCGCCACTAAAAGCGACGTGGAGAAACACATACGAACACACACGGGAGAGAAACCGTACGCTTGCGACCTGTGTGACAAGAGCTTTACACAAGGTGGTACACTCAAAACACACAAGGAAAAAGTGCATACTGGTGAACGAGAAGCATGTTAGAGGGTTTTAACTTCCATGCTGTCTAGTCATGTGCCCATTCATCGAGTTTCGATGTGTAGTTTGTGCCAAAAACATTTCTATCAAATAGTATATATTTTTTCACCTCACTAGTTACGCGGCGCTTAGCTAAAAGGGCGCCTTTGCTGTCTAAAACCAGGGAGCAAAAGTCGTTTTTGCTCACTCAGTGAGAAAAAGCGTTGTCTCAAGTTGTCTCAAAAATGAACTTTACTATGTTGTTGTACAAATAACTAATTCTATTATTTTATTGATATTGATGTGTTTTAATTAAGAAAACATTACGCGCCAACCATTAATGATTTTTTTTAATCATGTTTTGTATGTAAATATTTTATGAGCAAATGTTTTTTTGATTTGAATAAGTTCTCAACTAAAGGCGACGTGGAGAAATATATTATGCGAACACATACGGAAAGAAACCGAAATCTGTGTAATGAGAGCTTTATTCAAAACACACAAAAAAAATTGGGTGAATGACAACCTACATTTTGGTACAAAATTCCAAAAACATGTTTCATACAAATGATAGAAGAAAAAATCTCAGGGGGTGCTAACCATTTTGAGACACCAGTCAATCAAACGAAACTATGTTTCCTAATTTAACTTCGAATTTTTTGAAAACATTTTCGAATTGAATTTCGAATGTTTTTTGAAAACATGTTTGTGATTGGTTGGCCACTCAAAATGGTTAACGCCCAGTGAGTTTAATGTCTTTGTCATATGTATAGGATTACGTAACAGAGAGCGCCCTATACTAATAATATTTTATCTCCCTGTATAGACTAGGTATAGCAATGAAACTGTTTTACTGAGATACACTTTTTTTAAAAGACTTCATTCCTATTTCAATGATAAATTATTATTTTTTACTTAAGTAGGTACCTAGGTACTTACTTAAATTGTTGTAAATAATAAATAGAATAAGTATGTAATGCTTAAAACTGTATTCACAGTATGAGTTTGTACATTCTTACATTAGGTAGGTACATACATTTCGATTTCTTTGATAGTTTTTTGATTACTTAGGTACTTTTTTACTAGTAGCTGCAATCCAGCCCACCCTGATTGTGAAAGAAAAACGTATCCATTGACGTAACCGACAGCAAATTCTGCCCTTTGATTGGTTGATTTGCTGTTTATTTTTTTTACAACCAATCACGGTGCAGAATTTCCTACCGATTACGATGAATAAGTTTTTCTTACAAAATTAAGGGGCTTATGTATGGAGAAAAAGCTCAGGAGCTCCTTAAATAATAGTAATTAGGTAAGTATTGTAAAGGTGATACCAAACTTCCCGATTGCTCTGAATTGGTGACAGCGTCGCATCAGTACGATCAGTCGGTCAAACAGTCGCAATCAGTCGGTCAAACAGTCGCAATCAGTCGGTCAAACAGTCGCAATCAGTCGGTCAAACAGTCGCAATCAGTCGGTCAAACAGTCGCAATCAGTCGGTCAGACAGTCGCAGTCAGTTAAACAAGTGATAAAGGATATCGGCGGGAAGCGGGGCTAAGCATACCTACGCCCGCGCGCCCTGCGTATTCCTAACGGGACGAACAGGAACTTCAGACTACCTATTCCAGAAGTTTGGCATCACTTATACGAGTACAAAACCTGATTAGGAATCTCTGTTTAGTATTATTTTGGGATGTATAAATAATTGATTAAAAAATAAAACAATTTTTTTTTACAAAAAATGGCATTTATTTCAACTCATTCCATAGACGACACATCACATTGAAATGTGCGTATACATTTTAAATTAATTATTACAAATAGGAAATTAATCTAATCAAACAACACTTAAAGAATAAATAATACAACATAATTATTATTAATCTTTAATCTAAATAATTGTCTTGTTTCAAAGTTTCACATACATACTTAGATTTTTGCCTAAAAGCTTTTTTTTATTCACATAAAAAATGTGTTCCTATTTATTTATTTCAAAAAGTTAAAAATATAAAATGTATGTTCTATGAATTTCAACTACGATGATTACTTTGTGGCTTGTAATAATATGCCTATTAAAATACTATGTTTAATGTTTTGTTTTAATGAAAATTCAACTAAACGTATAAAACCTATATATATTTACAATATACAAGTAAGCCCACTATGAGAAACCAACCAAAAATTCAATTACGAAATAATACAAAGAACAATATTATAAAAAGAGAGAGAGTTTGACATTACATTACAAGTATGGCGTCAATCATCTTAGTAGAAACACATAGCTTTTTTTTATTTATTTAAAAAATATTTTAATTTCTGGCTTTCAAGCTAGTGCCATATTTAAATAAATAATATTTAATTAAAGCTAAAAAACCGACTTATTGATCACAGAAACAATAAAATTTAAATAATAATTGTAAAAAAATAGGGATTGTCAGTTTATTGATGAAACAAATATTAACAACTAGCCGATGCCCGCGACTTCGCCCGCGTGGATTTAGGTTTTTCGAAATCCCGTGGGAACTCTTTGATTTTCCGGGATAAAAATTAGCCTATGTGCTAATCCAGGATATTATCTATCTTCATTCCAAATTTCAGCCAAATCCGTCCAGTAGTTTTTGCGTGAAGGAGTAACAAACATACGCACACACACACACACACACACACACACACACACACACACACACACACACACACACACACACATACAAACTTTCGCCTTTATAATATTAGTGTGATATAATTTCACTCGATTTTTCACATATTTAAAAGCGTAATTGCATCAAAGAAACAGCTGCCCTTACGTTTTGACCGAAATTTGGCGACATGCTGTCTTTATATTGAAGAACAGCAAATGGCACTTCTATAAACTAATTTAAAACTCTTCGATTAAACTTGAGTTCATCCGTTTTCTTAATAATACAAATATTGATCACCATTCGCAATAAGTTCTTAAATATTTAAGAAACGCTCAGTTACAAAAAAGTAATTTAAAGATTTTGACCACACTAACTTCTCAGTTTATAAAAATATTATGCACCCATAATAGTAATTTTATTTATTTATAACTGAATTATTATACTCGTCCAGCAATGTAGGAGATACTCCTATGTATCAAATTAAACAATTAACGATAAAGCTATATTTTAACTTAACATTGGTACTTTACTTCACCATGTTATGAAAAGAATAGATGAGCATTCACATTTAGCATAAGCAACTGTCAACTGTTAGCGTCAACTGCTCAAGTAGATGGCAAATTAACTGCAGCTGCTATTAACTGCGCTAGAGCAGTCCACAGTTCGAGAAGCCGAGAGCAGTCATTGTGATGCAGCTCCTTGACTGCACCAAGCGATCTCGAGTCAAGAAAATTGTAGTACGCTATGCAGTAAGCACGACTGCTTATATAAGTATACAAATAGTTTCAGTAGGCATACATTCAAATAGTAGATTTAATTTCTTCAAACATTACATAAAAGGCAGTGATTTTTTAAAATAGTAGGTACATATAATTTACATCGTTTCAATCAGGTATTATAAGCTTACGCCATAGCTTAAAGAAAATTTGTTACAAAAAGTACTGAAATTTTATCCAAAAGTTAAATTGTAAATTCATCCAAATGTAAGGTATTCAACGTAAGGCACTCTAAATAAGTAGAAAGTACCTAATAAATAGGATTGCCAGATGCCCCGTATTTTACGGGTTACCCTGTATTTCAGGGTATGATAATACAAAACCCATGATTACGAAAATAAAATACGGGGTAAATAAAGCTCCCGTATTTTTTACAAATTCAGCCGAAGTTGGCTGTTTCCTGTCGTTTTGTCCAGTAGAAAAAACATTTTATATGCGTTTTACTGAACCACCAAGATTCGAACATAACTGTATTACTATAACAAATTGACATTAAATTGCTTCTAAAAATATTTACTCATTTGAGAAAATAGCCTAAATTTTAACAAGTCATAATACCAGATGGCAAAAAGTCAAAAGAGCGAAAAGATATCTAACAGAGCTGCCGATATTCCCAGTATAGTTCCTTAATTAAACTTTAACCAACTGGATAGTATAATAGTTTCTCAATAAAAAGATTTACCTATAGGCATACATATGCTTATATTTATAAGTTTTAGGCCTAATGCACACCAAGCTAGTCGATGAACCGAAAAATTATTATAATTGATAGTTTATCAAAGATACTTTAGATTTGGTACGATAAATTTACTTTAAATTGCTTGCAAATCTATCAGCATACATTCTCTGTGTCAGCGCATACTCAGAGCACTGTGTCGTCGTTCGGATTTCTTTAAAATTGGTACAATTCAACAATGTTGATAGATTACTATAACGCCAATGTAAAATGGACCTAAAGAGTAATGTAACTTGGTTTAAATTCGTTCATCCAGTTCTACCAATTTTTATTTTGCAGTTTTCGCTTGGAGCGCTGGATACAGTTTAAGTCCATTTTACATTGACATTGTAATGTTACGATATCCGAAGTCTATCACGATTAATTTGCCGAGATCTGCGAACTTGTACTAAGGACACTGATGCTCATTGGTTGTTATGATTCTGAGAAAAAATGTATAGCTCGCAATCTTTGTGATCAATATAATACGTTAACAATACAAACTATTTTACATTAGCCGTAACATAATAATTAATTTACACTATAATAAATACAAGGACGGCTGTCTAATACTTTTAAGCCCATACAAATTCGTTTTTTTTTTAAACGACAAATGCATATCCTATACAAAATTGGTCTTGATTTTTTTAATACTATGCGTAAGGATGATACGATATACTGTATACAGCACAATTTAAAATATTCACAAAATCTAAACGCACACTACAAGTCAAGCTAAATCGTATGCACGGAATTTTTATTTCGATATCTTGGTGATATCGAAATTAAAAATTCAGCATGCAATTACTACTCGGTCAAGCTAAGTTTGCACCTCGCGTCGATGACGTCACACTGACGCTTAGGTACGGTATGCGAACCGTACGGACGCGATAAGGCGACCGCGGGGAGGTGAGCGGGGAAGTGGGAGAGGCACCGCATTCCAGCGAGGTGCAAACTTTTTTTTTCTCTCGTCTGGCTTTACAAAGATTAGCCAATGTCAAGTTTGTAGTTATTTGTAACAAGTTAGTTAAACTATACAAGTATGGACCCCGTCTGTGCCGGCGCTCGCCGACACACGCACGGCACCCCCTTAGAGCGCTTTCCAGACAGTTTTAACAAAAAAAAAGACTCCAAAAAAGCAGAGCACGCCCGCCAGCTAACACCAACACAGACGAAGTCCCAGGTGCAAACTTAGCGCGACTGAGTTATAATGGTACAACCCTATCGACGGGAAGAAGTAAAGTAACGATTGAGCATTTACAGCACGATGGGAACGTAACACGACACAAAAAATAAATACTTTAACTAACAATACTTTAACACGTAACTATTATAATAGAAAACATATTATCTTACAAGTACAAACAAACAACTAGGCATACATTCATGGCTAAAGGGTTTGAAGATTTTGGCCTACCTAGCAGTCAGCCATTTTTTTTTCCAAAATAGCGGCCACACAATATTATATATTTATATTAATTATATTACATATATTATAGCATATCTCGGAATCTTAACATTTTGGAAGATTTTGCCTCATACAATAAAAATTTGTATTGATTAATATAGGTTTTTATGCAAGGCCACTATTATGAAAAAAGAGGTTACCACTAAGTAGGCCAGGCTCCATACCAAAATATTCAAACCCCTTTCAAATTCAAGATAAGAAAAAAAACATACAAGAATCACCATGCTTTGATGCTTACTATTAAAAAAAAACTAAGAAAATTCAGCATCCTTGGTTGTATGCTGTGGAATTCCGAAAGTACCTAATTCTATTAAAAATGATATCAAAGTTTTTTAGTAAAAATTTTAAATAAGGCATCAAGACGATTTCATCAGACTTTTGCAAGGATAAACCATAAAGTTATTTCAATATAGTACCTTAATTGCCCTTAAAGGAGGGGTTTATTTGGGAATACCCTCAATGGTCCCAATCCATGGGTACCCACCATCGGCACTATAGCCCAGCTGGTCGATTGCGAAAAAACTGCATCAATCATTATTACAATCTCAATAGCGTATTTGACAGCATGTAAAATATAGGATCTAGTAATAATATCCGTATTGAATACGAAATTTGATAATCAACTATTTAATGAGTTAAGAAAAATACGAGGCATTTTAAGAGAAAATCGACAAAGAAAATGATTTTTGTCTACTTTAGTCACGTGATCGTAAACGACTGTGAATTGGCCGAATGGTTGATGACGTCAACTAC
The DNA here is from genome assembly GCF_905333055.1 of Maniola jurtina. NCBI lineage: Eukaryota > Metazoa > Arthropoda > Insecta > Lepidoptera > Nymphalidae > Maniola > Maniola jurtina. The sequence goes on from NC_060041.1 coordinate 1,800,149, forward strand.
TTGTAAACAGTTGCGTATAGAGTGTAATTTCGTACAAAATACAAGCAAGTGACGTCACGATGACATATAAGGCGCCATATTGTTTTCGCGAGATATTTAAATAATAATATATTGTTTTAGTTTTTTTTTTTGCACTGTATGTAATGGAACGTAAAATATACATTTTCTATAGAGTCCTTTGACATCAGTGACTAACTTAGAACAGTTTTTGACTGAATTTTATGTTGTTGTAATCCTTACTTGGCCAGCTATGGCAAAACCATTCTCATTCTGAAAGGAAACCCCGTGCTCTGTAATGAGCCGGCGATGGTTTGGTCATGATGATAAAAAAGTTGCGTCCACCACCACGTCTAAATCGTTAACACAGCTTTATAACTGCCTATTTAGAAGCTCCTTTACAAAATTCGAGAATATAACTAGAATGTTCTAGAAGAATTTCTTTGTTCTATGTACTCGTAGTTTCGAAATGCGACGTCCAGAAGATATTGGCAAGCACCCCGGCTATCATCAGTGAGAAGTATAGTACAACTGCCGCCCACCATAACCGCTTCTCCCATTTTCTCTTCTCTAAGTTCCGGAGTACTCCTATGCCTACGAGGAGACCTGGAAAACAAGAGGATACTTATTAAATAACACACAAACTTACTTAATACTTATTTAATAACACACAAGCCGCGAGTGAAGTAGACGGGAATATTGCTGCTTTTGTTTTGTAGGTTGGTATAGACGCATATTCTTGTATAATGTCTACAAAACTATGAGAATCGAAAACAAAAAACTGTCGTGAGCGAAGCGAGCTCCATTTTTCCGTTAATTTTCTTTAATATTGATGAGGTATTTATTAGTCGGGGTAAACATAATTTTTTTCGTCTTTCATTTTCATGTGCCTTTAAAAAAACCGGTCAAGTGCGAGTCAGACTCGCACACGACGTGTACCAACCTACAAGAAACAACACTAACTTTTTTCGCGATATAACTACAAATTAGAGAGATTAGATTTACAGATTTTTCTGTTTACTGGTGCTATAAGACAGTGCTACCTGTCTTTCATGATTCTAGGTCAACAGGAAGTGTATAGGTTAGTTATTATTATTTTTTTCTCTCGTCTGGCTTTACACTGATTAGCCAATGTCAAGTGTGTAGTTAGGGAACAAGTTAGGGAAACTATATGTATAAGTATGGACTTCGTCTGTGCCGGCGCCCACCGACATACACGCGGCGCCCCTTTAGAGCGCTACCCAGTCAGTTCCACCACCAGTAAACACCAGCAGAACTCAAAAACCGGCCACTTCTAACAAAAAAAAAAAAACACTCCAAAAAGGCTCAACACGCGCACCAGCAAACGCCACCACAGCGAAGTCATAGGTTAGTTAGTATAGTATATTTTCGCGAATTTCCACCCAGTTCTGGAAGTTGTACATACCGGCCACTGCTCCCGCCAGATGCGCCACGTAGCCAATGTTCTGCTGCAGGTGTCTCCAGTACCGGTCGTACACCGCGGTACCAACGTCCACCGACGCCAGCAGTAGAAACACCAGCAGTTGGATTATCGCGAACTCCATTTCCGCCCAATTCTGAAAATTATACCAAGTTTTTGCCTTTACTTTCGTATACGCGCTCGACCACACTCATACACAACAGAATCATTGTAGTCCCTTGGTCACAGAAATACTAAGCTGCCAAATTAAAATGGTAGTCCCTCCGAAGTCCCCCCTGAAAGGTACTGTCCCCCATCGTTCTAAATTCTAATTGGCAAGGATCGTAGGATGGCACGATGCGTTTTTGTCGCGCCATGAATTCAAACATACAGATTTCTTCAGATTGTCCTAATTGATGCTCGCAAGCCATCGTGCGAGCACAGGCAATGATTGATAACAATCGAACGATAGGTTTGATCGTCCGATCATGTAACCAAATATACCGATCTCTTTTGAGTGTCCTAGTTGTTCACGCGTCATTGCGCGAGCTCGGCAACGCGAGGGGGGAACATCGGGCGATCTTTCTACAACCCTGTTGGATCATCGTACGACCATTTTCACGACAAAAACTTAAGACTACTTCTAACGCACTGCGGTGCCCGTAACACAGGTTTTCCTAGTACGGGTGCCAAAGCACTCACAAAAAATCTTTATTTTACTTTGTGCTTTACTTTGTTTTGTATTCTCCGTTTTGGAAGCCCTGTTTTCCGAGACACAGTTTTTACTAGTTCAGGAAACAGGTGCACATGCAGTAATGTTTATTATTATAACTAATTGTGTTTTGTTACGTTTATGTTACATTTGTTTCTGAGCCAAATAAATTTATCTTTAAATTTATCTAACTCTGAGAATTACAATGCTAACGAATTCAAACTGTATCTTGTATGGTCCCTGTAATGGATCTATCTATACTTAACTTCACCCAGTAGCCAGTCTCAGATTCAGATAACAAATCTTCTTGACACAAAAATAACAGATTAAATAAGTATGTGTGTAGGTATACCTATTACAATAAATCAGCATGGTTATTGCGTATCTCAATGGACACTAAAATACATACATCCATAGACCCATAATACTCCCTACATCCTAATTTGTTATTGGGTTACTTTGGTGAGATGACGTAATAAACATTGAATCTTATTGATGGACGTTATAAACAATGAAGGTGATATCATGGACGGCGTTGGGTAGAAGCAGACGTTATTTTGCTAAAGTATACACGAGGAAGTTTAAAACTAACTTGGTTTGTTCCGCCAAAACAGATAAATTAAAATATTTAAATTTTAACATGTTTTTATGTATTTATTTATGTATTTATTTATTCTAATATTATATACAAATGTATACTTGCACCACCTACCTCTAATATCTATAGCTATATCCTTTGGACCATTTTGGTTGCCTGGAAGAGATCGCTAGGTAGCGATAAGGCCGCCAAATTGTACCTATATTTTGTTGAGCTTTGTATGTGTTTTTCTGTACTAATTTTGTGGTGTACAATAAAAGTATATTCATTCATTCATTCATTCATAAATCTGTTTCTGCATGGTACAACATGCAAATTCTACGATGTAAAGTTGCAAAGCAAAGATCCTGCTTTAATTAATTTTAGAGAAAAAGACAACTTACCATAATAATAGTAGCTATATGAGCAGCTATAAGCGCGTACACTCCTCCAGAAGCACCCGCAAGGTACACCTTTGGATCAGTGAGGCTGGTGGCCAGCGATCCAGCTGCCACACCGGCCAAGTATACCAGGATCACTCGCCACCATCGATGGACCATCTCCAGAGGAACGCCGAGGAACAACTGCACCAGCAGGTTAACCAGGAGATGGACTACGCTGAAAGGAAGGAGGACTATGATCGGTAAAATTTAAAATTTGAGACGCTTAAGTGGCTTAATGGGCATTGGATAATGGGCATTTAAGAAAGAGTGTACACAATATAGTTCCTCCTTTATCGTTTCTACCATTGAACTATTCAGTATGGGATTGCGGAATTCCTTCCGAATTTGGCAAGTATCCTCAGGATGTTTTGGGGTACTGTAAAGCGCGTGAAAAACTTATTTATTACACTTATAATAATCAAGGAGACTAGTATCTGGAACCCTTTTCCCCGTATCTTAGTACCCACTTGGTTCTTTCTTAGGCTTCTTCTTCTTCTTTCTGGGCTGGTTTCCGCACTTAAACGTTTCCGTCTGTTGTGCGTGTGTGGCTGTTCTTAGGCTTTTTAAACAGTTATAAAAAACATAACCCACTCACCCAACATGAACGAGCATATAAGTCAAGAACCGCCACGCCTCCTGCCTCTTGTGAGGGTTGTATATAAATAGCTGCGCGATGGGTCCCGTGGCGTCGGTCTTGCCCTGGGCGGCGTCATAGCAGAACAGAACGATCTCCGCTATGGATATGATGATCATGCAGATGGCTGGTGGCCAGCAGCTGTACTCCTCTTCGTAGGTGCCGTCTGTGTATGTAAATATGGTGGTGCTACGGCTTCGGACTGTATAACGCAACACAACAGGGAGGGTAGATCGGGATGGAAAGGTTTTTTTTTTTGGTAATTGCGCGTTTTATTACGTCATACCGGGTTTTTAAAAAAAAAAAAAACAAATGAATTTGATTTTTTTTTCGAAAAAAGCAAAATAGTTTTTTTATGAATGATTATTTTGGACAACGCGATATAGTCAAAGAGATGGTTGGTTAATTTGTTTCACAATTAATTACGTTTGTTAAAAATTATTATATGCATTTTTTTTTAATTATACATTCCGTTATAAACAAAGACATTGGAGAAATTATGAAGTCGCGTATATTTTTGTTGAAGTTATTGAACAAGTTGTTGAAATATTAAATACAAGTAGGTATACATACGATTCAGTTATATTTTGGATAAAGGTTATTCCCGTTTGAAATTGTTTTTGATTACCATTTAGAGATGATTCAAATATAGATGGCAACAATAGAAATAGGTAGACCACGCGACGTAAGAGTGACATTACGGCATACAGGACCGGATGTATTAAGTCAATTAAGTCGCCGCGTGTGGAAAGGACAAATTTACGTTAACAAGATAATGTGGAAGCGAATTTCAATTTTACAGACGTATTTGTCGTAGTTGAATTTTTTTATGACAAAATATTATTTGATTTGTCAGACAATTTGAATGTTTTTTAAAATTTTTTGGTTGGCATTTTTTTTATTTGGTCATTGGGAACACAAAATTGGTGAACAAAACAACAGTAGGAAGAGGATAGGAGAAAAAAGAAAAAAAAATCGTTAGTATTGCATGCTTTTTACAATTAAATCTATGTTAGTCACTAAATTATTATTATTAATTGAGTTAAAAAAAAATCTAAATCGGTTTGATTTTTTAATTTTGATCAATTCTTTTATCTATTCTCGATCAATTCTGTTATCTATTCTTGATCAATTCTCTTATCTTTATTGTGATCTCCGTTTATGAGAGAGAGTTGTTTTACGAGTACTGAACGATATCATGCTAAGAAAACATAATAAATGAACTTTTTCAATATAATATAAAAACTCTTACATGAAAAAACAATGGCCCATTATAATACTATAAACAACTATCCATTATTGTACAATACAAGTGTTAATAAGCGTACGTATCAACTACTACATGCCCGATTAGATAAGCTTATCAGTAAAATTAATTAACCCATCACCCTTAACCCGAAACCTCCACAAATAATTGAAAAAATAATATAATGACTCAATGGTAGCATTATACATAAAAAATATGCTATTATAATGAAGATGTGTGTGATGTGAAAGATAATGGGTAAAGTTCAAGGACAGTATTGTGTACATAACAATGCTATAACTTGGATAACGACGCGTCATTTTCCGTAATAAAAACTACTTGCCTAGTGCAAGGGCTTACTACTGTTCATGTAATGCTAAGTATTTGCTACCGGGTTTAACCAAGGAATAATGAGAATGGAAAAGACGGTTTATAAATCTACATAAATATATATCTATTGTATATACTATTTTTTTTTACATGAATGTATCTTTGTCTGTTTGTCCTTTATGCGTTCCTATGCCTACCATCCGATTGCGATGAAACTTTGTACAATTGTAATTGGAATTGTTCGTTTATATGGTGGCGCGCAAGTCATTCATTTAAATGGTACAGCATTATACAACATAATAATACTATTATAAATTGGACATTTGGAAAGAGCAACCGCCGAGTTTCTTGCTGGTTCTTCTCGGTAGGAATGGTATTCCGAACCAGTGGTAAATTCTTTTGACGATTCAAAAGCACTTTTACAAGTTTACATGAATAAAAATCTGTCTGTTCTAATTTCTATTGTAATTTGTAACGCATTCCGGGTAGCAGTTAATTATAATATTATTGATGGTTGAAAATTAATTGTACTATTTAAACATAAGAGTGCCATACCTACCAAAATATTCAATTATCTTTTTGAAGTAATCCAAAACTTTCTTCACACATAATTTGATCACCGTATACCTGTTTATGTTATCACTTAAATTTTTAGATAATATGTTACAAGTACAACTAGTCCGTTTACACATCTTTAGCCACATTTCTCTTGGTATTAGATAAAAAACACATTTATGGTAACTATTAAAAACACATTTCCAAAAGCAATCATTTCGTACATTTGATGACGTAACGCCATTTACTTTCGACCTCTTTTGGCGACAACTGTTACTAATTAAAGAAAATATACAGAAAAATTATATATTTTACACAGTTTTTCCACACATATATATGACGATTTATTTATTTTTTATTTTTCCCACCGGGGATCGGTAATGGGACGTTATGTACGTCCATTCAACAACAAATATTGCAAAATACTATGGTTGACGGCGACTCGACGCGTTCAAACGCAAGGATTTGCGACGATTGGCGCCAGCGGACCTCTAATACGATTATTTGCAAGCGTACCTAATTGCATTTACTCGAATGCGTTATTCCAACACTGATTAAACAAGATTGCACCAAGTTCAAACCTATAATATCCATTTAAATTCGATATAATATGACCTTAAATTAAAAAAAAAAATGTTTCAAATGCTCTGTTAATTCAATAATTTGTAAAGGCTTATCAATTTTCTTTTTTGGGAAACAAATATATTTCATGACCCTATAGGTCATTCCTGCGAAATAGCCTGTTAACAATTAAAATAATTAAGTGTCTGAAGCGGACGTATACGTATGCTCAATAATGTGCAGAACACTGGTCCTAAGACTAAAAAAGCCTTCCTAGAATAAAAAGTCCTAGAATAAGACCGAAAATAAATACGAAAAAACGCTAGTATTTGAATTGAATCAAAACTACATAGATTACTCATCATTTTGTGCTTAGAAAAAAACTATTTTAAGGCTACAAATGAACTTAAATTGACTATCATTAGTTACCATAAAAACAAAAATCTATCCTTGACAAATACATTTTCCCTTTCAGATGACATCTCGGATAAGGACGACCTCAAATTATTCAGTTAATATAATAAGCCTCAAATTGGGTCTTTATAACGTAGCAAACTTTGGAGATAAAAATATTAGGTTTAACGAACTAGCGCGACCTTAGAATTTCGGTAAAAAAACTCTGTTTCTCTTATTGAGCAAAATAATTTAAAGAAAATATTCTTAAGGAACTATGCTCTGACTAAAACATTACTTAAACAAACTCGCACTTTAATACGTGATGGTCTACTTTAGACTATTAAAACAGAATAACAATTTAATTTTTTTTTAAATAAGTAATTTCAAAATCTTTACAAAAAGTACCTAAGCTTAGTACCCAATTAAACAATTTAAGCACGAGTATATAATATTGCACCTACTACGTTTAAAACATTCCGTGTGAATTTTTTTCAGATTGGTACGATGTTTGTACATACGTTTTACGAATTACTAATCGAAATACTATAATAGTAAAACTGTTTAAAAAATAATTAAACAGCTTTTTTTTTTATTCACTATAGGCAAGCGCTTGACCACAATCACACCTGATGGAAAGTGATGATGTGGTCTAAGATGGGACGTGTTTACCTAGAAGGTGCCTATTCACTCTTGTTTTAAAGATACCCGGATTGTAATTGGTAGGAAACACAGATCGCGGGAGAGTATTCCAAACCTTAGCCATGCGTATGAGGAATGAAGACGCAAAACGTTTCGTGCGTGTAGATGGAATGTCGACGACATAAGGATGGAAACTCGCCCGACGTCTTGCGGTGCGGTGGTAAAATGGTGAAGGAGGGACAAGATCGAAAAGTTTTATTAATTAGTGCTGTTTTGTTCACACTGTTTATGACACCTTATTATATAGGTATTGTGAATATAAAATGTGGGCTCCTACACTATAATGATCTGTCAGCGGTGCTTTTTGTTTAGAATTCTTTATTCATTGCGCTTGAGCAACAGATAAGATAATAACTATCTAATGAAACGTGACTATGTTTACCACACATACAAATGTACATAACCGCGTCTGGCACTACAACAACATTATTCTAAAGATCTCAGTCTAAAAATCTACAACAAGACAAATCATGCGGAGTGTGAGAAGCAGGACGCGGGAAGACTGCTTGACTGACAGAAGTCAGCACAACTTTCAATCTATACTTATAATAAAACTGTAACTGGACGATTTCTGTATATATATTTTGAAAATTTTAATCGGAGAAAACATTGTTATCAATATAGACCCCAAAACATTTATTTTTTGGAATTTTTGTCTGTCTGTCCGTCGGTAAAATTTCTATCTCGTCTTGCCCCTGTCACCCCATGGAGCCCTAGATTGTTGTCTAGACGTCTCCCTCAACTGACTGTATGAAAGATGCCTTTATGCTATGCTAAGTAGCTGTACTTTGAATAATGGATACTAATTTACATAGAAACAATGTTTTACTGGCAGAATGAGGAAACCAGCCTCTTTACCTACGTGTTTGCGAATCTGTTTGAGTCGATCGTGTCACTTGCGCTCTTTGATTTTGTGCCACAAGCTTGTACCGACTGTATGAAGGATATCTTTAGGCTGTGCCACTACTACAGTACTTTGAATAATGGATACTAATTTACATAGAAACAATGTTTTACTAGCAGAATGAGGAAACCATCCTCTTTACCCACGTGTTGGCGAATCTGTTTGAGTTGATCGTGTTACTTGCGCTCTTTGGTTTTGTGCCACTAATTCTTGTAATATAACTAGGTGGCTATAAACACCTTCGATTCTGACTGGGTATATTCGCCTGTTTGACCGTTTTTTCCGCTCATAAACTAAAATAAAATTAGATACGTGAACAATTTAAAATCGTTACCTAAACTGTCTTTTCCGACACTTGAATCGAGTGTCTAGTCATTTTATACACAGTTACTACAATCCATATCCATTAATTAAATCCAAACTAATAGGACGCATGTGAAAGTTAATCTGTCTGTCTGTCTGTTTTTCTCCTTTAACCGATTTCGACGAAAGCTACAGACAGACATGGCCGGCAACTCGGAGACGGACACAGACTACTTATAGTCCCATCAGGAAATCACAGTTCCCAGGAGATTTTTAAAAACTCTAAATCCCTACGGACGAATCGCGGCCATCATTCAGTATCTAATAAATTACTGGTCAAGTTAACCAAAATTTTATCTCGCCCGCTCTCGCTTTTCAAAATTTTAATATGCCTCTGTATAGAGTGAGTTTCTGTACAGGTTTTATACTTTATTTTTAAAATGGCTGTGGCACACAGACGGACTGGACGAAACTATAGAGGATCCTGGGTTCCTTGTTTTAATACTTTAAACACAAGTAAAACCATAATGATTTTCTAGTATATATTCTCTTTGACTCAAGCGTTAACGAAATACCTATTTATGAGCTCAAATGGGGTTTGGTATTAAATGCGTTATCAGTGATAAGGCCGGACAAGGCCACTCCAGGTGACACCGGCTACGCTGAGTCATGGCAATCGAATGTCCACCGAAGGTCAGGTGTTGTAGTAATGTGATAAAAAATAATGACATACGAGTAACATGTACACCATATTACTTTTGCTGTGTGACAAAGCCAAAAGGAAGAGTTATGATTTTAGCAGTCTATGTATGTATGTATTTGTGTGTTCCACTGAAGCGCCTAAACTACTGAGCCGATTTTGATGAATAAGGTGTCAATCGATTCGTTATTATGGTCCGGGTGACGTAGGCATTTTATACTAAAAAAACGACCTGGGGGATGTTACATCAAAAAAAGTGGGTGTCTCCAGATTTTTTTTTGCTATTGTCTCGATTGGGATATCAAGTGAAAGAGGAAAAAATTCTGAGCTCATAAATATAAATATAGTACAATGTTAAAATACGCGGAGCGACAGAAAAAAAATTACTAAGTATATCTATCGCTATCTATCGGCAGTTCGCGGGTAGTAGTAGGGCTTTAGTGCTGTTTAACTTTATCTTGTGAGTAAATAGAGCGGTGATAGCCATAGTCCACCACACCGGCCAAGTGCAGATTGGCAGACTTCACACACCTTTGAAAACATTATAGAGAACCAGCTGATGCCCGCGACTTCGTTCGCGTCGATGTAGGTTTCTCAAAAATCCCGTGAAGGAGTAACAAACATACCCACACACACACATACACATAAACTTTCGCCTTTAAAATATTAGTGTGATATAGTGTGTCTCCCAGCCATGCAGGTTTCCGATGCTTTAACGTTAGGACGAGTAATATTTAACTTCTTAAACGCACATAGGTCCGAAAAGTTAGAGGTGCGTGCCCGGGATCGAACCCCCGACCTTCAGAAAAGGCCGACGTCCTAACCACTAAGCTATCTCCCCTCGTCCGTCTTAACTTATAGCAGTTAGTAAAAAAAAGCAACACCAAGATGACAGTACGGGGCCACAACAATAATTATTATGGAAACCAAAAAACAATGAAATTTTGTAACAAAAAAATGATGATATGCCACAGACCACTATGGATTCCATGTCTGAGATTGGTAATGCTCAGTGTCCACTATCCAATCTACTGCGTTTCTACCAGCAATAGGCAAAGATGTATAACGCAGGATGTGTGTAAACCCCAGCAATAGGATCGCTTCATTTTAATAACTTATCTCGTATAACCCATCACCAAAGCTGAGTCAAGCTATGAAAATGAAGCAAAGCTATAGCTTTCCTCACAACCCACCAATAGGTTGGCTTTAGGGCCATTGCGTTTTCGACCAATCAGATTAGGTTGAAAGATGACGTAGTAAAATCATCACGTCAATTAGCAATAACCTGATTGGTCTCTATTTATTCTTAACGTCTCCGCTCCGCTCTGCTTCCGACCAAACGGACCCTTAGGGTGTTTATTCACTGAAGCAAAACAGAATGGAAATGTCCTAAAGCCCGATATCCACCTAAGCGGAGAGGAGAGGAGATGTGTTCAGTCGACCAATCAGATTCTTATTAGATGACGCGAAAAAATTATCACGTCATCTTTTAAAAATCTGATTGGTTGGCTGTACACATCTACTTTCCGCTCCGCTTAGATGGATACCGGGCCTTATTCAGCAGGCCAACCCAATTATTAAAAAATATCGACATCCAAAGCTGTGGTCTATGATATAAATGATAAACAAAAAAAAAAATGAAAAACCAACGACACAAAAAATTTAGAAAAATATAAAAGTACCGCCATCTGCAGAGGACACCGCGTGGAATCCTGTCCACCTGTCTACCAAACAAAATTAGTCTTTATATATATGTGCTGTAGAAACAAAATGCTTTGTTAAGAGCTTCCGAAACGGTCAAGCAGCTTGATGGCGAGCACGTTTTGTCTAGTGGGTTCGGCCGTGGCTAGTTACCATCCTACCGGTAAAGCCGTGCCACCAAACGATTTAGCGCTCCGGTACGATGCCGTGTAGAAACCAAAGGGTATGAGGTTTAATAAAAACTGCCATATCCCTTCCAGGTTAGCCCGCTTCCATCTTAGACTGCATCATCACTTACCACCAGGTGAGATTGCAGTCAAGGGCTAACTTTTATCTGAATAAAAATAAATAAAAAAACGTAGATTTTTGCTTGAGCCAAGCATGTAGATCGTTCACAATGTTTGCTTGATACTTGAATCAAGCATATACGTGCTTGATCCGTGATTGATGCGATTTTAAATTTTTGTCTTGACAATCAGGTACAAAATGATGAGACAAGTGCCTCTTGCTTGCTCAAGTTGCTAGACGCGTGTGTCGTGCTGCTTGAGCAAGCAAAACAAAATAACGTGCTTGCCATCAAGCTGCTTGACCGTTTTGGAAGCCCATTACAGGTATTCAGCGTGCTGCGTACTCAATGTAAAATCGCACTAGAGAATATAACATGTCTCAAGATTATGGTTGAAAATCTTGAAAATACATATTAACAGACATTCAACAGTTTTCTCAATTTATCCAAAAGTTTGTGATAAATATGTTACAGACCGTTCACTATAACTTGTCTCTTGCAGTCATGTTGGCACTAATGCATTTCACACAATAATAAACCCTAAGTTCTAAGGAATTGCACCTGACAAGACTTCGTCTGTGTTGGTGTTAGCTGGCGGGCGTGCTCTGCCTTTTTGGAGTGTTTTTTTTGTTAAAACTGACTGGAAAGCGCTCTAAGGGGGTGCCGTGCGTATGTCGGCGAGCGCCGGCACAGACGGGGTTCATACTTGTATAGTTTAACTTTAGAGCGCTTTCCAGTCAGTTTTAACAAAAAAAAAAAACACTCCAAAACGACAGAGTACGCCCGCCAGCTAACACCAACACAGACGAAGTCCTGGCTAATCTTAGTAAAGCCAGACGAGAGAGAAAAAAAACCTGACAAAGCAATGGTGCCAACATGATGGCAAGGGACAAAATATAGTAAACTGTCTTTAGTGCTGATTTTGTTGTACCATGGAATGCTCAATAGTTTTTTCCAGATTATACACAATTTTTTTAATTGATATACACTTATGATAGCACATTTCTCTAGTGTGACCTTACTTTAGCAAATAATGTTTTAATTTTACAGCATTGCACATGCGAAAGGCTAATGACAGAATCTATGTGCATGCTACTTCATACAGGTAAAAATTGTACAAATGACATAGAAACCTAAGATATAAGTACTTAGGTAAATTTTGGCATAAACAAAAAAATAAAATAAGTAAAATAAGTGAAACTGAAAATAATTCGTTTTAAGCGGGCTAGCGGCTAGATTCTGGACTAGTATTCAAGTATGTAAGAACACTTGCAATGTAATTTCTAACCATCAAAACTCTGGTACCAATACACAGCTGATGTAGGATGGTGTACTTACAGTGTACTACCACCACTACGAATACCATTTATACGTCGCATCGTAAAAGCAAAATTATCGCCGCCTAAAACCGAATGTACCTACACCAGTGAAATACAGACTATTGCTTGACGTTAAGATTTTAAACACAAGAACAACAGGACTCGTGCTATCTCGCTCATATAATTCGTGCGAACAAAACAACAACCAAATATAGCGTCTGTACGCGCGCTATGATTGGCTAAAGTATTTTCGCGCCATTCAAAAATAATACTGCTGCGCAGGTACTTCGGTGTAACATATAAAAGTGATAGAGTGGTTAACGTAGTGGGTAGCACTTAAGTTTTACTTCATTATTCTACTGCGTGCTACTGTTCGTTAATCCAAAAAAAAAAAAAAATAGTTCTGTACCAGGTTTGCAGATTCGAAAGGAAACTCACCGATCGTATCGATAGGATCTCGATGCGGTATAATCGAGTGGACATATCGCGCCACAAAATGGCCGAACACAGCCTTGAGATCCGGGTGCTTCATCATATCCACGAACTCTGCAAAGTCCAAGTACCCTGAGTTATCTCTATCAGCTAGGGCCATGATCTTCTCCACCACATTGTCTGGTAAATCGTGGTCGTACTCCCGGGACTCGATGATGTCTTTGAGTTCCACGTATGATATTCGCCCGTCATGATCGCGGTCGTACTGAAAAAAATGGTCACAATTAATTTTATTCGGATTCGTCTGTATATTATCTTAATATTTAACTAGCTTAGGCCCACGACTTCATTCGCGTGGTCTACACCAACCCTCTGTTTTATCCCCCTATGAGTTGAATTTTTAAAAATCCTTTCTTAGCGAACGTCATAATAGCTATCTGCATTCTGCATTTCTCAACCTGATCCGCCTAGTGGCTTGAGCTGTCAATCAGTCATTCAGTCAGTCAGTTTGTTAGTCAGCTTTTCGTTTTACATATAGGTTTCATATGCTACTTCGCTATTCAGTCGAAAAATTCAAGAAAGTATAGTCTACATATACAAATGACCAATAAAAATTATGAAAAGAAGAAAGATAAAGTGTCTATTTCGAGCCACAGATAGTACCTACCTATCTATAGATAGTTATAAAAAAAAAACAAAACAAGTGTAAATTAAAAATTTATAACACCCCCGAAGCACCCCCGACGATCCAAAGTATCTGAGTTTTCCAAAACATCATTTTCAAATAAATAATTATGTATTTAGGCAACGTCCATCTTGACAGCTTGACATTTGTCTATTGACATAATATTATGAACCTAACGGTTATCTAACCTTCTTTTCTACAAGAAAACTAGAAAAGAGCTGATAACTCTTAAACGGCTGAATCAATTTTTTTAGATTATAACTAAGAACACTCTCGATCAAGCCACCTTTCAAACAAAAAAAACTAAATTAAAATCGGTTCATTCGTTTAGGCGCTACGATGCCACAGACAGATACACAGATACACAGATACCCAGACACACAGATACACACGTCAAACTTATAACACCCCTCTTTTTGGGTCGGGGGTTAACAACATGCGTGGTGTGTTGACAAAACGGACTTCATGGTGTGTGGTGCAAAAACCGACTCCTAAACGTTGGCAGCGTCTGTGACGGGAACACAGGCATAGCTTTTGCCTCCCATGGAGTAGAGTGGAGAATTATAAAAGGTTTGGCGAAAATACTCAAAATGTAGTGAAATGTGAATAGTACCGCTTTACATTACAATGTGTTAATCTGGCATTAGGTCAGCGCCAACACGGATGAGTAACCTACTAACTCACTTTGAAACTAATGTTTGAACTGCACATATTATGCCAATCGTACAGAGTTACCGTTATCACGCCTCGTAGGTTTAGTGGCTCGCTTCTTGGGCGGCGGATTATGAGGTCCGGGTTTGATTCCCGGGCCTCGGTAAAAAAAGAAATTCTCAGTAGGTAGTTAGGCATCCCGGAGTTCGGGAAGTTGGCGGTATTAGGGTACAACCAATCAGACTTGAGAGGTGACCTGCTAGTCGCTTTCGGAAAAGCTGCATCAATCATTATTACAATCCCAGTTGTTGTGATTGGCTAAAATGGTATTTTTATGGCAACAATTCATGGTAGCCAATAGTGAGAGAGCATCAACCAATCAGAGGTGATAGCATCATACTGTAGCTCTCAAACTACCACAGTAAGGCCCCTGATAATTATTTTATCACGTCGTCTATCAATAATCTGATTGGCTGAAAACTGAAAACAACATTACACCCCCGTGTCTCCGAAAGTGATATGAGTGATATTATATCTGTCCTGCCCCTGATCTCTCTTCAATCGTTTCGGATTACCATCCTTCGGACTATGAGAGTGAGCGAATAGAGAATGCATCAGTATTTTATTTACGCACACTTTTGCTTATATCAGCCGACATACGGTCATTCAGAAGCAGAACATAATAACCGTTATCAACTCGAAAATTAGAACCTACTTAACGACGACGTAGGTACCTACCTGCCTCTAATACCCACTAGAGGTACCCTAGTAGTGGGTGTGTTGGTGGGAGTTTACCTACTTTATAAAGAAAACCTACGTGATGATGCCTACAATATGTTATATATCTCTAGTTTCTTTTCTTGACCCAGCGGTTTACAACCTACGTTGGTAACAATCAGTCAGATTTCCCTTTATAATCGATACTTTTACGAGATGATGCCCGCGACTTCGTCCGCGTGGTTTTATAAATGCCGTGGGAAATTGATTTTGTGGGATGAAAATACCCTATGTCCTATGTGTCTACCTCGGATGGAAGCTGTACCTGTAGATGATGGCCCACGACTTCGTTAACAAAAACGCAACTTTGATTTTCTGGGACAAAAGTAAGCTACTTGTATGCGTCTCTGAAATGCAAGCCGAATGGGCCGTGAAAAGCTAGCAGACAAACAGACAGCCACACTTTCGCAATTACAATATCAGTAGTAAGAATATTAGCAATGTTAGTCATGACTAATATTCCCCTTTCCCCTCCAACTAAGCGTAAAGCATGTTCTAGGAGTAGGTACGACGAGTGCAACGGATCGGATTTGAACCAGCGACCTTTTGGATTTCAGTCCACTCCTTAACCGTTGAGCTATTGAGGATATTTGTAAATAGTACTCAAATTGGTAGCAGAAAACGGCATTCAGTAGTTACGTGCTTAAAATTCAAATAACATTCCACAACCTACAGTTGTTTGTACGAGAAATGTTATTCACGGTTTCTCCCGCCGAAAACCAGTCATAACTATTTTTATGTTGCTAGTATGATGCCCACTCAAATTTAATAGGCATGATCAAGAATGATCAAACCACTTTTATTAATGAACTAGCTGATGCCCGCAGCTTCGCCCGCGTGGATTGGTCAGATCCCCTGCAGCATCAGGATTGAGGAGTTGGACTCCAAATTTTTTATGAAACAATGTCGCAAAGTTCCTCTATCGATTAAAAAAGAAATGACGCAAATCGGTTCAGAAATCTCGGAGATTTCGGTGTACAATAGGTAGAAAAACACAACTCCCTTTTTGAAAGTCGGTTAAAAAAGTAGCCTATTTTACGCCCTGGTCAATCCTCTACTTGCCTGTGAAAGTCCCGTCAAAATCGGTTCAGCCGTTCCAAAGATTAGCCTTTTCAAACAGACAGACAGACAGACAGACAGACAAAAATTTTAAAAACGTGTGATTCAGTTATGGTATCGTTCAAATAACCATATGAGCTTAATATGAGGTAGTTATTTCGAAATTACAGACAGACACTCCAATTTTATTTATTAGTATAGATTTGACGCAACCAGTGAACGACCAAGCATAGAATTATTCCGTATGCTAAATTATAGCCTTACGAAATCTCTACCGCACGCGTGTATTTGATTATAAGTTGTAACGCCGCTTCATTTTGAGTCGGCCAATCACGGTAGTGGCCAGTGTCGCATAACACACTATTATTGGCGTCACTCAGAAAAGCAGGTATTATTTAAATATTTTTATCGAATTATTGGAATGTCCTCTCCAAAACCAACACAAAAAAACAAAAGTTTAATGTGCAAGGTTATCCGAGAGTTTTAATCTAAACAAACTAATGCCAAAATAAATAATTTAATTAGAGCGTGATTGCTATCACAACATCTAATTATCCAGTTCCCAATCCAAATACCGAAAATATGCGATATCGCTCCGAATCTCAGAAGGAGACTAAACTAAAACCTTCGAAACACCCGTATTTATGCAAGTTCAATCTTGTTGGCCTCCTAGCAACAGATTGTATGACATCGAATGAGCAAAATATCGATTTTATCAAACTACCTGCATTAGATAAAAATTATAATTTTATATTATTTTTGACAACTCAAATCAATTTTTAAAAATAACCTTACACTACGAACAATGATCAATCATGAGCCTTTTGCGATTTATCCTAATTTAATTGGTTGAAGTAACGTGTATAACAGACGTGAGTTTCTCGCCCATATCACAATTGTTAGAAACGCGGTTTCTATGCTTTGTCGTTCACTGGACACCACTCACTGGAACAGATTTGATTTAATGATTCATTTACCAATGGTTTTTGTAAGAGACTGCGAGGATGGTATATTATCCCGCTTCCACCTTAGACTGCATTGTCACTTACCACCAGGTGAAATCGCAGTCAAGGTCAATTTGTCATCGAATTAAAGAGTTCTTAAATAGTTGCACAATTTGGTTGATTCATTAGATCATATAATTTCAGTACAACGTCATCTAGTAGGTACAGCACGCGACAGGTCGAGATGGCAACCGGGCTAGGAAGCGGGGGGACGCCCCGCATACTCGCACGTCACCCGCGCTATCCCGCACTGGGTTTGCGCGGGGACTATAATACGGAGCGTCCCTATTTCCCCATCCATTAGAGAGTTGCCATCTCACTATTGTTCTGTTTTATGACTTTATAGTTGCAATCTATCATCGGCCCGCAACTGAGAACGGGTCTCCTCTCAGAATAAGAAGGTTTTGGCCATAGCCCATAGTCCACCACGCTAGCCAAGAATAGAATAGAATAGAATAGAATAGAATAGAATAGAATAGAATAGATTTTTATTCAAATAAACTTTTACAAGTGCTTTTGAATCGTCAAATAATTTACCACTGGTTCGGAATGCAAGTGCGGATTAGCAGACTTCACACACTTTTGAGAACATTATAGAGAACTCTTAAGTATGCAGGTTTTCTTACGACGCTTTCTTTGACCGTTAAAGAAAGTGATACTTAATTGCTTAATAACTCCAAAAATTTGAGGTGCGTGCCCGGAATCGAACCCCCGACTTCCCGAATAGAAGGTGGGCATCTTAACCACTGCTAGACTATCACGGCTATGCTCACTACATGTACTCGCAACTGTTTTTATTTATTCAGATACAAGTTAGCCCTTGACTGTAATGACACCTGTTAGTAATTGATGATGCTGTCTAAGATGGAAGCGGGCTAACTTGGAATGGCTATGGCAGTTTTTATTAAACCAACACCCTTTTGGTGTCGACACGGCACTGTACCAGAACTCTAAATCGCTTGGCGGCACGGCTTTACCGGTAGGGTGGTAATTAGCCACGGCCGAAGCCTCCCACCAGACCAGACAAATTATGAAAGGTCCTGCTGGAAATCAAACCCGGGACTCCCTACTATAAGACACAGCGCTTACAACTGCGCCAGGGATGTCGTCAAACAGTTTCCACAGATGTAATCGATATCGTTCTTATTCTGAGGAGACCCGTTCTCAGTAGTGGGCCGGCAATGGGTTGATCGTGATAAGTCAATGTCGAATCACCAATTACCAATTTTACTGTTGTGAGTCATACATTTTGAGACATAGGTACGATAGCTATTAGCGCCAGGATGATGGGTTAGTCATCACTCATCAAATAGCTCTCCAGGAATTGAATAGGCATCCTGTTTTATATATTGTTCTTAGTAGGCTATGCTTCATCAGACGCCATTACGATGCCTACTGAAATAATTATAGTCGTACTAGCTGATGCCCGCGACTTCGTTCGCGTGGATTTAGGTTTTTTAAAATTCCCGTGGGAACTCTTAGATTTTCCGGGATAGAAAGTAGCCTATGTGCTAATCCAGGGTATAATCTATCTCCATTCTAAATTTCAGCCCAATCCAGTAGTTTTTGCGTGAAGGAGTAACAAACATACATACATACACACACACACACACACACACACACTCACACACACATACGAACTTTCTCCTTTATAATTTTACACTATTTTACACCAAAAAGGAAGGAAAAAAGAGAAGAGGACGACCAAAGAAAAGGTGGATGGATTGCGTGAAAAAGGATACATTTTCATATTCATAAATATATGCGTATAAAAGGGGTAGATGATATGTTGCTGGATGACAGAAGAGAGTGGAAGAGGAAGACATGTTGTGCCGACCCCACGTAGCATGGGATAAGGTCTGGAAGAAGAAGAGGGGTTGAATTCTCAAAAATCCTGTCTTAGCGGCTGTCTATGTATATTTGCGCGCCAAATTTCAACCCGGTCCATTCAATAGTTTGAGCTGTGCATTTCACATCAGTCAGTCAGTCAGCTTTTCTTTTTGTCTAATATTTAGATCATAATTACTTTCTACTAGTATTTCTACACAGCTAGGTTTTTCTAATAAATTCCTTTGTAATTTAAGGTAGTTTAACAATAACTTGATAACAAATGCTATTTTTAAAAATCAGCAAAGTGTTTGGCAGTATGCCAATTACATTACGCACTAACATAATATTATTATGAGTATAGCGCATGAATGATTGTGGAATGTTGCAGCTTTAAAATAATGCACTATTATACAAGGAATATGTTTCTTAAGTTTAATTCATTATCCACCAAAACAGACAAATATTATAGTACAACATGCAGTATGATATAAACTTCGCGCCCCCCCCCCCCCCCCCCCCCCACTACTAAAGAAGAAGGAAGAGTGAAACGTACGTTGTATTTAAGCGTCATTCAGAAAAAGCAGGCTGTATTATTGAAATATTTTTAAAACGAATTATTGGAATGTCCTCCCAAAACATACGCGTGGGACACAGATCACAAGGCATAGAGCTTATTTGAGTTTTAATCTAAAAAACGAATGGCAAAATAAATTATTTAGTTAGAGCGCGATTGCTATCGCAATATCTAATTATCCAGTTCACGATTTAAACACAAAGGTATTCAATATTCATATCGAATCTCAGCAGGAGACTGATTTTCTAACATCCAAATTCCCTTTTTTATGCAAATTCCTTTAAAATGGTATAATCTCCCTGACACAGTGATAAGAGCTGTGGTCTTATAAACGGAGGTCGCGGGCTCGATTCCTGGCAGGGACAATTTTTTTTAAATATATTTATATAATTTTTTTTTAATATTTAATTTATACAAATGGAAAATTTGAAATTTCTAAATTGTCTATGATCTGGTCTAGTGGGAGGCTTTGACTGTGGCTAGTTACCAGCCTACTGGTAAAGCTGTGACGCCAAGTCATTTTATGATCCGGTATGATGCTGTGTAGAAACTGATAGGAATATGGGTTTAATAAAAACTGAGATATCCCTTCCTGCCTGTTAGCCTGCTTCCATATTAGACTACATCGTTACTTGCCAGCAGGTGAAATCGCAGCTAAGGGCTAACTGGTAATGGATTTTAAAAAAAGCATTTGAGCTGCTGCAGAGGCTTGTAGTGGGTTCAAAGCTTTAATTTCCGCCTTAATCCTGTATCCAATACACAATTTCAATAGTATTTGCTTAAACATTTTGTGTTATTATCTATACGAATAAATAAAATTGGAGTGTCTGTCTGTAATTTCGAAATAACTACCTCATATTAAGCTCATATGGTTATTTGAACGATACCAACACTGAATCACACGTTTTTAAAATTTTTGTCTGTCTGTCTGTTTGAAAAGGCTAATCTTCGGAACGGCTGGACCGATTTTGACGGGGTTTTCACAGACAAGTAGAGGATTGATCAGGGAGTAAAATAGGCTACTTTTTTAACCGACTTTCAAAAAGGGAGTTGTGTTTTTCTTCCTATGTACACCGAAATCTCCGAGATTTCTGAACCGATTTGCGTATATTTTTTTTTTAATCGATAGAGGAACTTTGTGACAACTTTCCCACGGGATTTCAGACCCTAAATCCACGCGGGCGAAGCTGCGGGCATCAGCTAGTGATTAAATAAACATGAGTTGATAAGATAAAATGTTGAGTTCAATGATAATGTAGTTATAAGGAAAGGTGTGTTTTACCATCTTAGTCATAAGGATGGTTTGAAGAACACACAAAAGTGACTCATATTTTTGTTACAATAATTTATCATTTTTAACCCCCGACCCAAAAAGAGGGGTGTTATAAGTTTGACGTGTGTATCTGTGTATCTGTGTGTCTGTGTATCTGTGTATCTGTCTGCGGCATCGTAGCGCCTAAACGAATGAACCGATTTTAATTTAGTTTTTTTTTGTTTGAAAGGTGGCTTGATCGAGAGTGTTCTTAGCTATAATCTAAAAAAATTGGTTCAGCCGTTTAAGAGTTATCAGCTCTTTTCTAGTTTTCTTGTAGAAAAGAAGGTTAGATAACCGTTAGGTTCATAATGTTATGTCAATAGACAAATGTCAAGCTGTCAAGATGGATGTTGCCTAAATACGTAATTATTTATTTGAAAATGATGTTTTGGAAAACTCAAATACTTTGGATCGTCGGGGGTGTTATAAATTTTTAATTTACACTTGTATTATTTATAAAATCAAGTTTCAAATCATATAATCACCATCATTTGACAGTCTCCCCACTGTGACATATTTGGTTGGTTAGTTAAATAAATAAATAAATAAATCTTTATTATTATCTGAACAGAACATTATTTACAGACTTTGGTGTGTAAGTGTGAGTTGTAATTTGGTCCTTTAAGTTATGTGAGGGTTCTAACCTAAAGTAATGTATTTTTGAGTTATGTATTTCCAGAAAAAAAAGGAACCTTTATAGGATCATTTTGTTGTCTGTCTGTCTATTTGTCAAGACCTGTCAAGGGAATCGAAACCTATAGGGTACTTCCTGTTGACCTAGAATCATGAAATTTGGCAGGTAGCAATGTCTTATAGCAAAAATAAAGGGAAAAACCGAAAAGTGCGAATTTCAAAAACAAAAAAAAAAAAAAAAAAGTTAGGTATGGATGGAAATCTTCATTTACTAGTTAGTACACTGATAGAATAATAAACTTTATAATATGTGGTTGAAGGAATAAATGAAAGCATGTAGCCTTCTTACAATATAGAAAAATATGAGAATTAAAATACAGTGTTAAGCTTCTGTTATGAATTTCAAGGGACTGACTGTTTTCTTCTGTTAGAGAGGGTTTTCTTAATAGTAAGAGTGTCAAAATAAGTTACAATTAAAGGTAAACTTATCGAACTCAATAATTAATGTTTACGTTAGAAACAGTTGGGCTTGTAGAAATGTTTGTAAAAGGCGAATTCAGGCCTTCATTAATCAGAAAGGTACCAGTCTATTTGTTACATACAATTTTCATGAAAATTCGGATAGACTTTCACTTACAAACATTGAAGCAACAGTGTAAACAATACGTAACCATACGTGCATTTTACGAGCTGTTACATCCCTCAACTGCTAGCTAAACAGCTGACCCAGCAGCTACTCTATCTCGACCAGGTGTCAGATCGGGTAAGCTGCCGTCAGTCCGGTCCCACAACTCGTAAAGGTTGCACGTCTATTACTATTTCTTTGGAAACCCAAGTATTTTTCCCAGTGTACTAAAATTCATTATATTATTCTGTGTAAAAACAATTTTATTTTTTTTAAAAACCCTGTCGGATTTTCCGTCGTAACATTGGTGGCAGCGCAAAGGGATTCAAAATACAAATCCCTGGACCCTCCACTGGTCCATATAGTGATCTGTGTATTACAGTGATATCAATAATAAGTGTTACTTGTGCTGTGCTATTCTGTGCTCTGTGTCCATACGTGTTCACTGTTCACCACGAAACCATTGGGGACATCTGCAGTTTCTCCGAAATGCAAACGCCAATAATCGCCATCATCGCCGCCCACGTACTAATGTGAGTCGAGCATTTCGCCTTATCTCAAAGTAAACAATCTCATCCGGTCTCACCTTTTAATATGCCTGTTGATAAAATAAGCCCAGAGTCTGTCGAGCAATCTCCGCTCTTACAAAAGGTAACAATAAGGAAAGAATCAAATATTGAAATGGAACTGAGTGTCTTGTTCAAATTTGTGAAGCCATACGACGGGTGTCGCGAAACGTTAAATTCATTTCTAATAAACTGTGACAATGCCATTTCATTGGCCAGTGACGTTCAAAAACCGATTTTACTTAAGTTTATACTATGTCAACTAAAAGGTAAAGCGGAAATTGCTTGCTCCATAAAGGATTTTACCTGCTGGTTGCAATTAAAAGATTTCCTCAAAGAACAATTCTGTGAGAGGAAACATTACTCACATCTACTAGCAGACCTACAAGAGAGCAAGCAAAGCCCGCTCGAAAATGTCAGCCAATTCGCGCTTAAGGTGGAGACGTGCCTGTCACAACTCTTAACGGAGATTTCACTAACCAATGCCGAACCGGGTCAGTTAGCCGGTCGGACTGCAGCCATGGAGGATCTTGCTCTCCATCATTTCACAATGGGTCTACTCCCTCGCATATCCACGATAGTGAGATGCAGGTCTCCAAAAACCTTAAACGAAGCTATCAATATAGCTGTATCCGAGGAGCGTATTCAACAAACTCTGTATAGGAGGTCCCAGCCTGCCGAGAACAAAGGTAACAAATCCAGGAATTCATTTACATCCCTTCAGAAACCGAGTTTTGCGCAACGACCCGCTAACTCTCAAACCAATGACACGTCTTCCAAATCCCCAGTGATTTGCAGATACTGCAAATCCGAAGGTCACGTTCTAATGAATTGCAAAAAACGTGAATACAATAATAGCCGTTATCGTAACCCTCAGGCACAAGCACCGGCTCGTAATCTCAACTCATTCTCTAGACCGGGCCCCAGTCGCGTAAATTTCATGCAAGAAGAGAATATCGAGTCTCGTGATGAGGTAGACACTGGTTCTGAAAATGATTATTCCCCAAATCATTTAAACGAATAAAGGTCCCGTCTTGGTGTCGTACGGGACACCAAAAATTCAAAATCGATGCCAAACCCTCTGTATCCATGTCAAAATCCTATGCATCCGTGTTGGGACGTGCACCCGTGACAAATATCTCTGTATCCGAGTCGAAACCCTCTGTATCCGTGAAGAAAACCTCTGTATCCGACTCAAAACCCTCTGTATCTGTGAAAAAAACCTCTGTATCCGAGTCGAAACCCTCTGTATCTGTGAAGAAAACCTCTGTATCCGACTCAAAACTCTCTGTATCTGTGAATAAAACCTCTGTATCCGAGTCGAAACCCTCTGTATCTGTAAAGAAAACCTCTGTATCCGACTCAAAACTCTCTGTATCTGTGAATAAAACCTCTGTATCCGAGTCGAAACCCTCTGTATCCGTGAAGAAAACCTCTGTATCCGACTCAAAACCCTCTGTATCTGTGAAAAAACCCTCCGTATCTGTGAAAAAACCCTCCGTATCCGAGTCGAAACTCTCTGTATCTGTGAAAAAACCCTCCGTATCCGAGTCGAAACTCTCTGTATCTGTGAAAAAACCCTCCGTATCCGAGTCAAAACCCTCTGTATCCGTGAATAAACCCTCTGAATCCGTGAATACAACCTCTGCATCCGTGACAAAATCCTCCGTATCTGCAAAGAAATCCTCTGTATCCAAGTTGAAACCCTCTGTGTCTGTAAAGAAAACCTCTGCATCCGTGACAAAACCCTCCGTATCCACCTCGCAAGTGAAAATCCAGTCTGAAGTTCGCCGTGAAGAACTCAGATCTCCCAAATCCGATTCTAAATCCCAGAACTTCGATCCTGTGAAGGATTCAAAATCCGACGCCAGTAAAGGTAATAAAGTCTTTGAAATTACTACTAATCCAGAAAAAATATTACTCCCGCATATCCTCATAAAGTCCTCTGTTTCAGATATACCCCTTTCATTACTTATTGATTCAGGTTCAGCAATTAGCCTCATTAAATATAACTCAATTCAAACATATCTCACTCTCGTTAGAGAGCAAATCAACCTAAAAGGAATAGATCCTGGCCAAGAGTCAACAAAGACCATGGGCCACTTTAACTTAAAATTACAACCTCTAGATTCCAAACAAAAATCAATCAGCTACAAATTCCATGTCGTAAGAGAAATTGACATACCTTATGATGGCATAATCGGAACTGATATGCTAAACGCTTTTGGGTGTAACATTAATTACACTAAGAACACTCTAAGAATCAATGATGTAAATATAAAGTTACTATTCCACGAACCTGTATATAACATCCCTCCGAGATCTGAAATGGTCATCGAATGCTCTGTCTCAAATCCTGAAATAAAAGAAGGTATCATACAAGACCAAAAACTGGTCAAAGATCTCCTGGTAGCCAATTGCCTAGTCAAGGTCAAAAAGAATAATAGAATAAACTTGACTGTGGTTAATACATCCGAATCTTCTATATCCATAAACTCCAACTTAAATTTTACTCTGAATCCCGTAGAAGAAGTCCAATCATATCCTGAGCAGCAACCTCATTCGCATCCTGTTAATAATATCCAATATCAAGACTCTTATCGCCGTACCCAAGAAGTTCTGAACCAACTTAGAACGTCGCATTTAAATTCAGAAGAAGTGAATGCTCTATACAATCTCTGTTCCGAATACTCCGACATCTTCCACCTTCCAGGTGAAATATTAACACACACAAATGCACTAAAGCATTCCATAAAAACCACATCTCAGAATCCTATTCATGCCAAATCCTATCGATTTCCTGAAATCCATAAGGCTGAAGTAAAGAAACAAGTTGACCAAATGCTATCTCAAGGAATAATAGAGCCTTCCAAATCTCCATGGTCAGCCCCCATATGGGTGGTCCCTAAAAAGTTAGATTCATCTGGTCAAAGAAAATGGCGTATTGTCATTGACTATCGTCAACTTAATGACGTGACCATAGGAGATACTTACCCAATACCACAAATCAATGAAATTCTTGACCAACTTGGTTCCAGCAAATATTTCAGTACTCTAGATCTTGCCTCTGGTTTTCACCAAATCCTTGTAGAAGAAGAAGATAAAGAAAAAACTGCTTTTTCAGTTCCTGAAGGTCACTTTCAATTTGCTCGTATGCCATTTGGGCTCAAAAATGCCCCTTCAACATTCCAGAGATTAATGAACTCGACTCTATCCGGTCTCCAAGGGACACGATGTTTCGTGTACCTGGATGACATTGTCCTTTATGGTTATGACCTTGATCAAGCCATAAATAACTTGCGATGTGTTTTCCAACGTCTAAGGGAGTACAACCTTAAGTTACAACCTGACAAGTGCGAGTTCCTGAGGCGAGAGGTTGCCTACCTTGGCCATATAATTACAGAACAAGGCGTAAAACCTAATCCTGAAAAAATAGAAGCCGTAATTAATTTCCCAAGACCAGAAAATCCAAAACACATAAAATCCTTCCTTGGTCTAGTTTCATATTACCGTAGATTCATTCCAGACTTCTCGAAGATCGCCAAACCACTAACTCATTTATTAAAAAAGAATATTCCTTTTGATTGGCAAAACCAACAACAAGTAGCCTTTGATGAATTAAAAACCAAACTCACCTCTGCTCCTGTCTTAATTTATCCCGATTTTACAAAGCCATTTATCCTAACATGTGATGCCTCAAACCATGCAATAGGCTCAGTACTCTCCCAAGGTCCCGTAGGCAGGGAAAGACCAATTGCCTACGCTTCTAGAACGCTAAATAAAAGTGAATGTAATTACAGCACTACGGAGAAGGAACTCCTTGCTATAATTTTCGGCTGTAAAACCTTCCGGCCTTATCTATATGGCCGCAAATTCCAAATTGTAACTGACCATTGCCCATTAAAATGGCTTTTTAATCACAAAGACCCATCCAGTAAACTCCAAAGATGGAGACTCAAACTCGAAGAATATGAGTATGAAATAGTTTACAGGAAAGGTAAACTCAATTCAGCAGCTGATGCCCTGTCTCGATATCCATCCGATTTTCTAAACCCTGTAAATGCAATCAATACTGACGATGCTCGTGGAGAAAATGAAATACCTCCACTAAATCCAATTGCCAATGCTGATCCAACAGAACAACAGCTGGATGATGAACAGCTTATTCCAAGTCCATTGAGTGTTGATCTAGGCTCACTTTCTCCGATTCCTTTTGAACATATAGATTTCGACCTCCCTGGTACTTCTTCAAACCCTGAACCGGAAGGAGATGTTGTCAATAATCCAGAAATTATACTAAACCCATCTACTTCAACCGACTTACCCGTTCTAAATCCTTTAGACTTGGATCTCAGCCTTCCAAACTCTCCATTTAATCCTGAAACCCTACTAAATCCTACTAATTCCAACAGTGAAAATTTATCTGTTAGTATACCAAATCCTGTTAATACATCCGGTGAATCCTATTCCGATTATCTGAAAGCAATGTCAAATAAAAATTATAAATATAATACGATTATCCACGAGTATGCCAATAAATTGCTATCCTCTGATTCTAAAACAATTATTGTTCCCACTTCAATTGATCTAGACGAGACAAATCCAAATGTCGAAGAAATCCTCGCCAACAACAACGACAACAGTGAATTCCTAAGTAGGGAAAGAACACTTCATTCATTCATGACTCTAGAATCAAACGATAAACACTACTATTTCCTTTTCACCAAAGCGCATTACTTCGATGATATAACTTATCCTGAATTGTATAAAACTTTGCAAAATCTCCGAAATGAATTGCTTTTACAACCTGAGACTCCTAACGAAATTTCAATCTCTGATTTCAAAGACCCTTTTGTAAAATTATCCTATACTAAGTTATATAACATCCTGGCCTATCTATTCCATAACACTAACATCACCATAAAAATCTATAGAAATACCCTAATATATCCAACCCCTAGTGAAATCCCAACTATACTTAGGGAAAATCACGATCTACCCATTGCAGGTCATGTGGGTTCCACAAGAATGTTAAATCGAATAAAAGAAAGATACAGCTGGAAGAACATGAGATCAGATATAGAGAACTATGTTAGAAAATGCACTCAATGCCAATCCAACAAAGCATTACGCCAGATTAACAGGGCTCCAATGCAAATTACATCAACATCCACTGCACCCTTCGAAAGAATTAGCCTGGACATTGTGGGTCCACTACCAGAAGCTGGTAGAATCTCCTTGAAATACATACTTACCCTGCAAGACGATTTAACCAAATTCTCTACAGCTTATCCCATTACCAACATCACTGCTGAAGAATGTCTAGAATGTCTTGTTCACTTCATCTCCCTTTTTGGGTTGCCCAAAATGATTTTGACAGATCAAGGGACGAATTTCACCGCCGAACTCTTTAAAGAAACCTGCAAATTCTTAAAAATCAAACAGATTTGGTCTGCACCCTATCATCCCCAGACTCAAGGCGCTCTTGAGCGAAGCCATTCAACCATCAAGGAATATCTTAAATCCTTCGTAAATGAAAACCAATCAGACTGGCATAAATATATTTATACCGCCATCCTAGCTTATAATACCAATATCCATTGCACTACCAAGTTTTCCCCACATGAATTATTATTCGACCAAAAACCCTATTTCCCTGATTCTCTTTTTGAACCCAATCCATCGGGGACCTATCACGAATATATTAAAATGCTTCATCATCGATTAAAACTATCACGTGAAAAGGCCCTGGAATATATCGCGAAATCCAAAGAAAGATCCAAACAATATTATGACAGACATTCCCGTCCAGTTGAATACAAAGTAGGTGACATGGTTTATGTAAAGAACCATGCACGCCTACGTAAAGCTCTTTCACCAGTATGGAAAGGACCATATAAAGTAGTTAAGGTCCATGGTAACCATACACTTTCCGTTTTAATTAACCGGCGTCATGTTAAACAACATTATGACGAAATAAAGTTGGCAACAACTTAATTTAGTTTAAGATCAGTTTAGTTTAAGTCTATATATTAAGTTTAGTTTAGTACTTACATATTTTAAATTTAAATAAAATATATTCAAAAATTCAAAATTCAAAATTCAAAATGTTTTTATTCAATTAGACTTTTACAAGTTCTTTCGAATCGTCAAAAGCATCTACCACATATATACCAATATGCATATATACATATATATATACATATTACAAATATATATTTATATTTCCAGTCCAGCAGTATTATGTCAAGGCGTAAAGCACGATGACTACATCGAACAGATTACAAGCAGTCCTGGAATTTATTTTAACCCAATAGGTTCAGTTAAATTAGTTAATGATTATTTACATGTAGTTATACCCATAGATTTAGAATACATAAAACCCCATATTGACAATATCAATAGTGTTTTACATACATCCCAACATCTCTGCACGAGAAGTAATGCATTAACCGGTCTTGAATGTCAAAATACATTCCAACCACTCATTCCCATGCTCGAAGATTTGACACGGGATTACCATTCTTTATCGCATCTGATTTCATCCAGAAGTAAAAGGTCAGCATGGATACCTGGTATTGGTATCATTTTTAAACACATCTTCGGTACCATGGATGAAGATGATGCCATCAAATATGGTAATGCTATACAACAATTAAAAAACAATGACAAAAGCTTATTAAATTTAGTTAAAGAAAACATTCTCATCTCCAGAACAGCTATAATTAATTTTAATGAAACCTTAATCGAAATTAACAGAAACGAAAAACGTCTTAACGACATTATCGAAAATTTGACGTCACATATTAACAATATGACAATTATCACGAATTCAATACTGGCCAAGACCGCTATGCAAGAACTGTTTAGTGCGCTCCAATCAAGTTTGTTAAGTTTATCTTACAGATTAGAGGACATTGTAAACTCTATTTTGTTTGCAAAAACCAATACATTACATCCATCCATCATAACACCGAAGGATCTTTATAATGAATTGGTTACCAATGTAAAACACTTACCTAAATTCTCAGAATTCCCTGTAAATTTAGAATTGTACAATATACATATAATGATCAAACTGTCAGAAATTATATCATGTATCTTAGACAATAAGCTAGTATATACAATTAAGATTCCTCTAGTTTTAATTTCTCCTTTCAATTTATACAAAGTTATTCCAATCCCTGTAGCTCATAATTTTGAAACACCTAGCTCATTTGCCCTAATTGTACCGTCGGCATCCTATATTGCTATGAGCAGGGACAAATCGGAATATTGTATCTTTAATGATTTGAATAGAAATTGTAACCTAATAGTTAAGAATTCATATATATGTCATGAAGTTGCTAAATTTAATATTATGAATGAGCCGATATGTGAAACGGAAATAATTACTAAAGTCATACATTCACTTCCAAATGAATGCAAAATTAATTTTATCTCAGGTATTGTTCATATTTGGCAAAACATTGGAAATAACCAATGGGTTTTTACACATTCTGAACCAACAAAGTTGCACATTGACTG
Organism: Maniola jurtina; assembly: GCF_905333055.1. NCBI lineage: Eukaryota > Metazoa > Arthropoda > Insecta > Lepidoptera > Nymphalidae > Maniola > Maniola jurtina. The sequence continues at coordinate 1,830,610 of NC_060041.1, forward strand.
TGAAAATGAAAACTTTGATACCATTCTACTTGGCACAGGGATAGTAACCCTAAAACCAAGATGTAATGGTTATTGTAAAAATACAAAGCTTATTGGCACAACCAATCTCACTATTAAAATAAATAAAATATTTTCAGACTTTAATTTAATTAATGACACTTGCTGTAACCTAACAACGTTTAATAAATTAAACTTTACCTTACCCTTAAGATCCCCTTACTCTCAAATCAATTCTGACAATTTTATGAAATTAAACATCAGAGCAAATGACGCTCTAACCCTAATAAAGGAATTAGATTCCCGAATTAACACCGAATCCATACCGACTCATTCTATTATTTCATATGTTTTTATAAGTTTTTGTATACTATTTATAATTTACTATTTTTGTAACAAGAGATGTTCAACCTTTTATTCAAAATACAGGGTAACCTCTACCCCTAATAATACAGATAACCCGGATAGTAATAATGATATTCCTCTTTCTCAACCACGCTTAAGAATTGTTTAAGTTAGTAAACTTCGCCTTTAAAACGCGTAAGTTTACACTTAACCGGGGGGCTGTTACATCCCTCAACTGCTAGCTAAACAGCTGACCCAGCAGCTACTCTATCTCGACCAGGTGTCAGATCGGGTAAGCTGCCGTCAGTCCGGTCCCACAACTCGTAAAGGTTGCACGTCTATTACTATTTCTTTGGAAACCCAAGTATTTTTCCCAGTGTACTAAAATTCATTATATTATTCTGTGTAAAAACAATTTTATTTTTTTTAAAAACCCTGTCGGATTTTCCGTCGTAACAGAGCGTCCAAACATTAAAGTAGGACAACGTAACAAATACCTACCTTAGTGAAAATCCTTCTCCAGTAAAGATCTGATCTCGTTGGTGTCAGTGGTATGGACACCGTTGTTTCTCGTCCCGACGGCATCTTTCTTCACCAAAATAACTAACAAATGAATACTGTAAACACTATTTTAAAAGCTAAAGTACCACATTATAACACGTTAGTTTTAAGGGGCCTTTGGTGGTATCTCGTAATGTATGTATTATTAACACGCGATAAGATAGCGATTATTAATTATGATTATCCCGCATTACTATTGGTTTGTTCGAAGATATTTATTTTCAGTAACGAAAAATAGAAAATACCTACTCAACTACTCAACCACCTCGTATTTGACAACGAACTGAATTGAACGGTGAACCTGTGCTGTGAACACAGTCTTTGGTGAACACTGAACTGAACATGTCTATTGTCATTTGTCTTTGAGTCTTTGAATGAAAACTTTGAAGTCTGACTCTGAAGTGTTGCCAACTTTTTAAAACTGTTTGTTTACGCCTTTAAAAAGTCGCCATATGTTGCCATGCGTAGAAAAGTTTAAAGTCGCTAGAAGTTGCTGAAATCCTGAAATCAAATGGAAAACTAACAGGTAGGTATTAGTTAAAATAAATGGGTTGCCAGGAAGCGATTCTATCCTGTATTTTAATTCTTTGTCATAGTAATTACTAAGGAATAAAGACGTTTATATAAAAATAAAATTGAATATGTACCAAACTATCGATATTTTTTACTGGAAAGTGAGATAATGTTTTCAGGTTCTTTCGATTGTGGAGCTTTGACTTCACCAAATTCATTGTAACTACTGAAAACTCGTTCAATTTTTGCATTTAAATGAGGCAATGATCTTTGTAATTATATTTCACCCCCAAATTGAATCTTTGTAATGATTTACTTCACCTTAAAAAAAACTCCGGTCAACTTACCTCAACCCTGGATTATCGTTAAATCTATGGATCGATGGCTATTATTTTTGACTAAAAACCGTGGCTGTGTTATAAGCCATTAGTGTGGCTAATGAATTTTAAAGTATTAACGAATTAATTAACAAAAGTTTTATCTGTCGTTCCCATACAAAATACAGAAGACAGATACAAGTTAGACCGTGATTTCCATTTCATCGTTATTTTTTTAACAAAGACACTAGAAAGTCACTAGATATGTCACTAAATATTTTTTGTCGTTAAAAGTGGAAAAAGTCACTAGCATCTTCAAAAATTCGTCAGATCTAGCGACTAAGTCACTAAATTGGCAGCACTGAATCTGAATGAATGAACTTTTCTATATCGTATTCCACCTTTACTCTATGGTTCGATCAGTTCAAGGTGTCAAATAAATGTCAGTTTCAGTTTTGACAACTTTCAAGTTTCAACTTTCATTTCCTACGTCAGCTGTTGCCTGTTTGGGTGTGAATGTGAATTATTACTTTGTGTTCTTATTTCTTGAACTTCAATTTGTAATTACCAATGCTTATCATTCCTGAATAATGCGTGTATTGCGAATCAAGTGATTTGTTTACTTACAAAACTTGTTCCTATAGAAGAAAAGTGCTTTCGAATGGACGGTCGTCGTGAACATGATTTCCTTGCACAAGTTTTTGTTTGTGATATTTACTTTATTAATTAATGAATGCGTGCCACGGTCTATCGAAGACGATGAGTCCTTTATACAGAATCCGAAATATACGAAATATGAGGATCTGGTGACTTTATTTGATAAGTTACAGACATCGTACCCGGAACTTGCAAAAGTTTATTCGATCGGGAAATCCGTAGAAGGACGGCAGCTGCTCGTGATACAGATCAGTGAAGGTGTAAAGAATGTGAACCCAGACCGGCCGTCCTTCAAATATGTGGCCAACATGCACGGAGATGAATCAGTTGGTCGTGAGTTGATGATATATTTGGCCCAATATTTGCTACTGAACTACGGGAAAGACGATAGGGTCACAAAACTCGTCAATACTACTGATATTCATTTAATGCCGTCTTTGAACCCTGATGGATTTGAAGCTAGTAAAGTAAGTATTGTTGTAGACTTTAAATTTATAAGTGCTTATGCAGGTACAAGTAAGTTGTCTATCAAGTTTTATTAGATCAATATAAAAATTAAAAGCTGTTATTTAGTGTTAGATATTTATCACATACTAGAAAAATGCCTGGCATGCATTGCAATGTTATTCATGCAACACATAGTGGTCAAATAATGATAGCACTCTGTATAGATCAATGATTGACACCATATTGTATGGTTGACTAGCTGATGCCCGCGACTTCGTCCACGTGTATTTAGGTTTTCCAAAATCCTGCGGGAACTCTTTGATTTTTCGGGATAAAAAGTAGCCTATGTGCTAATCCAGGATAATATGTACCTCCATTCCAAATTTCAGCCAAATCCGTCCACTAGTTTTTGCGTGAAGGAGTAACAAACATACACACACACACACATACAAACTTTCGCCTTTATAATATTAGTAGGAAGTAGGAAGTAGGATCTGTGAACAATGTGCGAAAATGTGGGTAGGTATTACGTTACAAACAGACAACCTGTAATTTTTATATTTCATCATCTTCTTTCTCTTGCAATAAAAGCATATTACCTAATCTTTTTTATGTAATATATAAAGATAAAATATTTAAGTACTTTTACTGTTTTATTCATGCTTATATGTATTATGATAATTCCTATTTGTGTATTTAATATTATTTACTACTTGGATTATTTACATATTTTATCTTGATATTTTTCATCCTTTATCTGGCACAAATAATTCACCTCTGTTTCAAGTTCTATCAAAGTAATATATGGTTATCTTATTTCAATAAATTTAACTTAAGTACTAAATTTTTGCAAAGATAAATGTGTGGTCTTTCCTTTGGTTGAGCGTAGCAAAGACCAATCCTTTATCTGTGAATTTTTGTTACTAAGTAACAAAAATATAGACAATTATGGAGGATCACACCAAAACTTCATATATAAACTTATTTGATATTTTTCTTCCGTGTAGGTCTAAATAATAAAAAAACCTAATAATACTCTAATAAAACTTGCTTCATCATCAATGATGTTATGAAACTTTATCAAATTATGTAAAATCCATGAAACCATTTATGATTCAATTTTATTAGGTATACAATATGAATGAAATAACTATACATTTATGGCACCTGCTGTATTTACACAGATGTAGAAATTCTATACTCATATACCTGGTACTCAAATAGTAGTGTGAATTAATTTATCATTTACACTTGTATTTCAAACTAGAGGATGCCTGCGAATTCGTCCACGTGGATTAAGGGTTTTAAAGATCCCGTGGGAACTGTTTGATTTTCCAGGATAAAAAGGTGCCTATGTCAATTACGGGGACGCAAGCTTCCTCTGTACCAAATCGGTTAAGTGGATGGGTTTTCAGGAATCCCATGGCAACTCTTCGATTTTCCGGGATAAAAAATAGCCCTGTCCCCGGGATATAAGCTAACCCTGTACCAAATTTCATTAGTATCGGTTAAACTTTTGGGCAGTGAAAAGATAGCAGGCAGACAGACAGACACACTTTCGCATTTTTAATATTAGTATGGATGGATTCAGCACCTTACTTAATCTCTGAAAAAATGAGTAAAATTCTAACATGGAAAATACATTTTTAGGTTTCCGTAGTGGAAGAGTGCCAATGGGACCTCGTTACTAAGACTCCAAAATCTGTCCATCTGTTTGTCTGTCAGTGGGATGTATGGGCAGTAAAATTTTCACAGAATGTGTATTTATATTGCCTTTATAAGTAACAACAAATAATAAAAAATTCAAAATAGCCACTATGAAATTAAAATTAAATGATGATAAAATAAAATTAACTGATGATGATCTTGTATGCTGGCACAGAACCGTTCTTGTGCAAGTCTTACTCACACTTGACAGATTTTTACTTGCTATATTACTTGTCACATAAGTATCTTTATGGATGAAACAGATCTATACAATGGAGAATGTGTGCAATTGCATGAAGGCTCTTTTGATGATGTAAATTTACGAAGAGAGAAACAATTTTCGGAAATCGCTATTTAAAAAACCTAAATCAACAAGGACCAAGGTGCAGAAAAGCTCATTGTATGAGTATTTACTGGAAAATTTTATTTACATCGATGAAGTTTAGTTTATAATTATGCATACACTGTTATCAAGAAGTGCATTGATAAAAAGGGTCACTGTTATATTCATGAACTTGCAATTAATTGCTGTCTTTTCTTCATCATTCTAAAGACATTGCACTTACGAGTAACTACTTACTTAGATGATAACATGCTTCTTGTATAGATGCTTATAATTAGAGGCTGTAAATGTATTGAAAGTAGAAATTGTAAAACAATTTATAACTTAGATATTATTTAGATAAGGACATACCACAGTACATACAATTAATCTATACATATACTAAAATTGTAGAAAAGTGGTGTCTGTACAATGGAAATATATATAAAAAAAGTAGCAGGGGTTGTTATTATATCGATGCCGAACCCAAAATTGTAATTAATTTTTTTTTGTCTGTTTGTTTGTGTGTTTGTGCACGCTAACATCAGAAACGGCTTATTCGATTTAGATACGGTTTTCACTAATATATTGTAGTAAGCTTCACTTAACATTTAGTGTTTATTTCATGTCAATCGGTTCATAAATAAAAAAGTTATGTCAATTTAAAGAATCACGCTGCCCGAAAAGTCACTATTCCACGCGAACGAAGTCGTGGGCACAGCTAGTTTTAAATATCCACGATTAATAAAGTTAGCAAATTAATTGTTTCAGTTTTATGTAAATTCATCATTGTTATTTGTATTTACAAAAAAAAAACTTAAGTGAATGGAATTGTTTTTATTTGGCATTCATGAGTCAGTTAATATCTTAATATTCAGTATGTCGCGATAAGCTGATAAAAGTATGCTTTCCTAGAGTCTGGGGCAATCCCGATTACAGATATTTAAAAAAAATCAAGGCTGGTTTAACTAGTAGGTACTATATTAGCCTATATAAGTTTGATAAGAATTAAACGATATAAACAAACTAATTACATCTTAATAATAAGATAAAGTTAAAAACTAAAACCTGATGCAATCCTCTTAATAAATGCTAAATTATTAGAGTGAAATTGTTTTTCTGCCCCTTGCTATATTTTAATGTTATTGTACATTTATATATACATGAGCTCAGAATTTTCTCCTCTTTCATTTGAAACCCCCACTCGATACAATAGCAAAAAAAATATTTTGGAAACCCCCACTTTTTTCATGTAATATCCATTAGGTCAATTTTTTTCGTATAAAATGTAGCCCATGTCACCCGGACCTTTACGACGAATCGATTGACACCTCATTCATCAAAATCGGCCCAGCAGTTTAGGCGCTACGGTAGAACACACAGAATCTGGATACATACATACATAGACTGCTAAAATTATAACCCTTCCTTTTGGCTTTGCCGCAATCGGGTAAAAAATCCAGTACAAGTGTTCAACAAGTGGTAATTGTTCCATGATTTTCTTTTAGGAAGGTTCGTGCGAGTCCCTCAGCGGGTATGTAGGCAGGAATAACGCAAACAAGAAAGACCTGAACAGAGATTTTCCAGACCAGTTCGACAAAAACAAGTCTAATGACGACGAGTACTTGTTCGGAGGCAGACAGCCGGAGACCGTGGCGCTGATACGATGGGTTCTGTCCAAGCAGTTCACTCTGTCTGGAAACCTGCACGGTGGAGCGATTGTTGCGAGTTACCCTTATGATGACAACAGGTAACCCTACTTAAACTCTAGGTAACAAGTTATACCAGGTCCTTTTTTATAAATTTATGGACTAGTGCTTGGCTGCAAATTAGACCTGCTGGCAAGTGATGATGCAGCCTAAGATAAAATAATTGTCTTATTAGAAACCAGAGAAACCTTATTTATTAGAAGAATGTGGTTAGAATAGAAGACAATTTTACCAAAGTAGTTAATTTTTTTAAAAAGAGAATATTAGCCATTTGAATCATGACTAACATTCCCCTTTCCCCTCCAACTAAGCGTAAAGCTTGTGCTAGGAGTGGGTACGACAATAGTGCAACGGGTGGGGTTTGAACCGCCGACCTTTCGGATTTCAGTCCGCTCCTATAACCGTTGAGCTATTGAGGCTTTAACATGGATGGAACACACTAGCCCACATCGCTTTGTACATTTCTGTGAAATTTTTACTACGTATGGGTGCAGACCTTGACGATGTCTTTTCCAAAAAGTTTAATTGTATCTGCCGATACATATCCTTTTGGTGGTCAAGTATAATAGTAGAAATACATTTTGCTTCGTAAAAATAGGTGTATTGCAATACCAAAGTTTTTGACAAGAGAAAGTAAAAAAGGAAGTTGCGGTTAGGGTTGCCCACGCTATAATGTTGTCAGCATCATAAAAATAATATAAGTTTTGTAGTCTAGTGTTGGTGGATGAAATGAAGGCTGTAGCCTCTACATCAATTACTAGCCGATGCCCGCGACTTCGCCCGCGTGGATTTAGGTTTTACGAAACCCCGAGGGATCTCTTCGATTTTCCGGGATAAAAGTAGCCTATGTGCTAATCCAGGATATTATCTATTTCCATTCCAAATTTCAGCCAAATCCGTCCAGTAGTTTTTGCGTGAAGGAGTAACAAACATACACACACACATACAAACTTTCGCCTTTATAATATTAGTGTGATGAAAATATTTTCAATACTTCAGTGGCAAGGAGGATTGCTGCATCGAGAGTCAAACGCCTGATAATGCCCTGTTCAAACACCTAGCTGAAGTGTACGCGTCCAGACATGAAGAGATGCACCGTGGGGATGTGTGCTTGCCGGAGAAGTTTAAGAACGGAGTCACCAACGGCGCATTCTGGTACTCTGTGCAAGGTAACCTCACCTAACCTGCAAATGTATTTGCATGCCAGCTTGGCGTGGTACAGCTGGACCAATGTACTCACACCTGTATGTTTACCTGCATCAACAAATAAACAAGTGTAAATTAAAAATTTATAACACCCCCGACGATCCAAAGTATCTGAGTTTTCCAAAACATCATTTTCAAATAAATAATTATGTATTTAGGCAACGTCCATCTTGACAGCTTGACATTTGTCTATTGACATAATATTATGAACCTAACGGTTATCTAACCTTCTTTTCTACAAGAAAACTAGAAAAGAGCTGATAACTCTTAAACGGCTGAACCAATTTTTTTAGATTATAGCTAAGAACACTCTCGATCAAGCCACCTTTCAAACAAAAAAACTAAATTAAAATCGGTTCATTCGTTTAGGCGCTACGATGCCACAGACATACACAGATACACACGTCAAACTTATAACACCCCTCTTTTTGGGTCGGGGGTTAATAAAATAGAGTTGAAATGAACGTAATGTGTAACGTAAAACGTGTGCAAGTTTTACGCAGTTTGCCACAATACGCTACGAGTATTATGCTATACGTATTACGTAGCACTTACCATGGAGTCACTTTGAGGAGCGTTCTTGCAACAGGACATCGTTACAAGTGTTGTGGAAGGACCCTCAGGTATTTAACCCATATTTAATTCGTTTTCGTAAAAATACGATTCAAAGTGACCGCCAGCGTAAGTACGTTTTGTATGGCGGCTACTTTGAATAGTATTTTTACGAGAACGAATACGAATGAGGGCACAAACGCCCTCAGGGCGCCTTTAAAGTCGCAAAGTGACCGCACGGAAGCAGCACGGCTGCAGCGCTCTGGATTTTTGTGACTGGATTACAGATAAACAACAGACGTGAGCGTAGTGATCTCCAAATTTTTGGTAAATGCTTAAAAAATTACCCAGAAAATAAATATAAAGGAAAAATCAAGTTTTGAATATTGTACTTCTTTCTTTCTAGGTGGCATGCAAGACTTCAACTACCTCCACTCGAACAGCTTTGAGGTTACTTTCGAATTGTCCTGCTGCAAGTATCCAGCTGCAGACCAGCTGCCGAAATTCTGGCATAGAAACAAAGATCCTCTTCTGGCGTTCATTGAGCAGATTCATATTGGAGTTCGAGGCTTTGTGCTGGATGAGGCTGGAGTGCCTGTCAAAGTGAGTCTTTTTGTTTATTCCTTCTAGAAATTTCTAGATTTTTCTAGGTGGTGTGCCAAACTTGAACTACCTCCAGTCAAACAGCTTCGAAGTGACGTTCGAGCTTGCAAGTATACAGCAGCAGACCAGCTGCCAAAGTTATGGCATAAAAACAAAGAACCTCTTCTGGCGTTTAGCAGATTCATATTGGAGTTCGAGGCTTTGTGCTGGATGAGGCTGAAGTGCCTGTTAAAGTGAGCCCCTTTATTTATTCCTTCAAGAACTAGTTTTTAACCGACTTTAAAAAAGGAGGAAGTTCTCAATTCGTTTGCGATAGTCATCTTCTTTCTTCTGTCTGGGCTGGTTTCCGCACTTAAACGTTTCCGTCTGTATTGCGTAAAATTGCGAATGTCATAAAGCAGCCTTAAAATTTCAACCCTACCTATTACGGTTTATGAGATACAGCCCACAGACAAACACACAGACGGATGGACAGTGGCGACTTAGTAATAACACTTTTTAGGGTGCCAAAAGGACCCTAATGCTGTTGGCACCCTAAAAAGTGTTATTTCTTGTATTGACGCACTTGACCATTTTTTTTTCTTCAGAATGCTCAAATCACAGTAGAAGGTATCAACCACTCAGTGAGGACAACCGAGTATGGCGCTTACTGGAGGATGCTTCTACCGGGACAGTACAACGTCACTGCAGTGGCCGCTGGGTATGTAATCTGAGAACACGTAAAGCTTTCGGTCCTGCGCCTATTCTCTCTCCGGTCGTGTCTGATTTCCGTACCGTCGAAATATGAAGTGAGGGAATAGAGAGTGCACCCGCACAGAGAATCCCTTGGGAACTCCGATTCAGGGGTTTTCCGATATATAAAGTATCCTATGTCCGTTCTCGGGATGTAAGCTAACTCTCTACCTGTCATCAAAACCGGTAAAACTGTTGGGCAGTGGAAAGCTAGCAGACACACTTTTGTATTTAAAATAAATAAATAAGAATTTTATTAATAAGAATTCAAATGACATTGAGATACAAGTGTAAATTAAAAATTTATAACACCCCCAACAAGTGAAGGTTACATTAACTAGGAAAGAGCTGATAACTTTTAAACGGCTGAACCGATTTTATTGTAATATAGCTAAGAACACTCTCAATCAAGCCACCTTTCATACAAAAAAACTAAATTAAAGTCGGTTCATTAGTTTAGGAGCTATGATGCCACAGACAGATACACAGATACACACATCAAACTTATAACACCTCCAAACCTGTTTTTTTGGTCGGGGGTTAAAAATAGCACAGTTTGACAGTCTTAATACATTTTACCAATAAATGATGATGGTGTATGAATATTTGATCTTTCAACTAAATTAATACTACTTACGTAAAATTACAAAATCTTCGAAATTTATGAAAATAAAAGTCAAACTTACAATCAAAAACGAAAAAATAAAAATAAAGCTAATAAAGCTAAAGATAATTTATAATATTAATATGGATTTCACAGGTACTCGACTCCTCCGCCGGTAACTGTGACGGTAACGTCAGACGTACCCACCATACTGAACTTCACACTACACCGTCACCCGCGCACCCTGACCGACGGTAAGTACCTGCGTTACCATGGCAACGCCGCCGTCACCCTCACGCAGTGCTGGCTGCTGTTGCAATTCGTTCTCGTACTAATATTGAGGGCGAACTAATGTACACTCTAATACAAGGGCTTATGGTCCATTTCTGTTTCTTCCCTGTTCACTACATTGACCGGCAAACAACTTCAGCTGAACAAGTGTAAATTAAATATTTATAACACCCCCAACAAGTGAAGGTTACAGTAACTAGAAAAGAGCTGATATCTTTCAAACGGCTGAACCGATTTTATTGGATTATAGCTAAAAACACTCTCAAGTGTCATCAAGCCACCTTTCATACAAAAAAAACTAAATTAAAATTGGTTCGTTAGTTTAGGAGCTACGATGCCACAGACAGATACACAGATACACACGTCAAACTTATAACATCCCTCTTTTTGGGTCGGGGGTCAATAAAATTACGTAAACTTAATACTAAAACTACGAAGGTTGTGAACGTGTTCTGGTTTGAAAAGGAGCCAACAGCAACTAAGTTGAGTATCACCATCTCAATTATTACAGTATCACTTAAATATTGAGTTATTACTCAAGTTGTTTGCCGGTCACTGTAACTGTTTTAATTTTTCTCCTACACTCTTCAGGTTGAACTAGTATGGAGCATGGACTCTAGGAGAACGGTAAACGATCCGTTTTCCTTTACCATTGTTACAATTATTAGTTTTCATACTAATTTTGCGGTTGAAAATGCACTCTAACACAAGGGTTTAAGGTTAATTTTCCTTTACCGTTGCCTCTAACCGGTACCTACGTTACCATGGCAACGTCGCTATTGCTGCTAATTGTACTCGTTTTAATATTGCGAACGAGCTAATGTGCGTTCTAAGTCATGTGGTAGAAGGTTCATTTTCATCTAATATGTATTATATGGTTAATCATTCTAGGACAATTCTACTCTGATGTTATAAATATTATATTCTATGCATATTTATGTTGGTTGCTATAAGTCAATTAAAATATTTAAATTGTAATTAAAGTTATAGTAGTTTGTATATCATATAACATTGCTAAAATATTTAACCATTTGTTCCTAACAACCTTATACTTATATTAACCTTAGGGTTGTTTCACATTGGGGGTTAGACTTATTTGATAAAATGAGATACCATAAAATTGCTTGATAATAATTGTATAAAACTTAAGTCTCCCTCATTACTTAATATTTAGTTGTATAATATAAAATATATCTACATAATATGTATTACATACAAAGCAATAAAATTGTAATGTGATGTTTTCATAAGTATTACTAGTATAGGATCTTTTAAAATAAGTACTTACTGCCAAACTCAAGTTACTAGATAAGAGAAAGCTACTCGTTAGAGGCTAGCTCCAAATATAATATTATTCTCTAAGAGCGTGCTATAATTATGTTTTAAAGCAATTATATATCAGTTGCTTTATCTGTGAAGAAAAATGTCGTGAGGGCACCTGTGTGCCTGAGAGTTTCCCATAATGTTCTCAAAGGTGTGTGAAGTCTGCCAATCCGCACTCGGCCAGCGTGGTGGTACTATGCCCTAAAATCTCTTCTCATTCTAAAAGGAGGCTCGTGCTCAGTAGTGGCCTGGCGATTGGTTGAAATGATTGATTGATGATGATTATTAAATTAACTTTTGCAAAATTAATTAATATTCTTAGACAAAATAAAATTACTCGAAATTATTATTATTAGGTGAAGTGTGAATGAAGCTCAATGCTTTTGAAATGTTGTACTTTCTTTGTCCTCAAAATTTGCCCTAAATATAGGGTTCAAGGGTCGTTTTTAAGTAGAGAGAAGCATTTAAGTTGTTGTAACCTTAAAATATTCCACTGCCATAATATTTCAATTGAATGTTGATACTTATTTAATACGTAATTCAATTAGAGGAATCCAGACTCTAGAATTGGTTGCCAATATAAATGTTTTAAAAATTGATCTTAAATAATTAAGTATACATATTAATTTATTATGAAATTGAAAATTTTGAAATAAAATTAATTCCAAGAATTTACGGCAGTTTCAATTTTTATGTTTGTTTGTTGTTTGCTTTATTATTTTGTACCTCTACAAGTTGAATGTTAAATAAATGTACAGGAGCTTAGGCATTAAACTAATTGGTGGTGGTATTAAACTAGCAAATTCTTTGGTTTTGGGAAATCGTCTTTATTAGTAACTGTGTGCAAAAGTGTACTTAAAAAAGACTCATTCGTACAAAATGGCGCTTTTAATTAACCTGGTATTGCGTATTTTTTTAAGCGCATGCTTAAAATACTCACTTTTTGACACCTTCAAGCGTTGGAAGGTGTCAAAAAGTGGGTAAAGCCCACGCCAATATCTATGGTTGCTACGCATGCAAAATCCGCTATGTATTTTTTTTTTTTTAATTTTCGTTTTTGATATCTTTTGTTTAGCTTTAAAAGTTGTATGTGCACGTAGAAACCCGTTCTTTAAGCGTGTGTCCTAATATAACCTTTTAAACTATGTGATTTAATCTAAAAGTAAAGCAATTTTTTCAAAAAATTCAAGTTTAAAAGTGTCTCGTGATAACTGTGATTTTCCCATCGATGGATTTTCCACATAGCGGAATTTTGATGCGCAGCGCCGCCCTAAGTCTTTTTGTACGCAGTATGTTTACTAAAAAATCTATTTTCAATGTTATAATCTATTTTTTTTCGGTGCTGGTTTTTATTTCTTATGTTACATACTTTTGATTTGCCCCTATTTAATGTCACCCATTTCTTTCTTTCTTCTCCTTTTTCTAACAATTTAAGAGTCACTATCGAAATATGGTAATTGTAACTACCACCACCTAAATAATAACATAAAACCTTAGAAATAAACTAAATTTTAAAACTTTGACTAACATTGTATAACCAATTTCAATTTTCAATTCAACCAGTACATTTTTAATGGACTAAAGTTTAAATATTGTGCACTCACTCACAAAACTTTAAGTATTGCGCTTCAATCTTAGAATGCATCATCACTTACCACTGGGTGTGATTGCAGTCAAAGACTAACTTGTATCTGAATAAAAAAAAGAACAGTATTATTAATACATAAAAAGATCACGGTTTTATCTACTTATTTCAAATCTTCAAATCGTATCACATGATAGTGAAAAAAATTAATTGGACATACAAAAAACCCCTTTCTAGTTTGTACCACTTTTAGTAGTAGGTTGCTAACGTAAAATATTAAGCAAATCTACAATAGTAAATACTGTTAAAGTAAATTATCAAAATGGTAGAAATTCAAAATAACACTTTCCAAAACCTACCAAAATGGTAGAAAACTGTTAACCAAAAAAGTAGAAACTTCAATAAATCCTGCCATCTAGGTTTACCAATCGGGGGCAAATCATCAGTACGTAGGATTGCTCGTCATGAAATCGACGGTCTATCCCCAGAAGACTTCGTCCACCATGACTATGTGAAGATGGAGAGGTTCCTTCAGGACTTGGCGGCGTCTTACCCGGACATCACCCGGTTAACCAGCATTGGGAAATCCGTTGAGGGTCGGGAACTGTATGTTTTGGAAATTACGGAGAATCCTGGAAAACATATACCTGGTAAGTCCAAGTTGTTGTATACAATCCTTATTAAGTAAGTTTTAGTGATTTTTCATCAGCTATTAAGTTCATAAATAAATATGTCACAAATTATTATTTTGACAAATTGTGGTTCCCAAATTAAGTAATTCCTGATTAAAAACTTCTAACAATTGTCTGGCCTAGAGAAAATTTTACAGGTATAACCATATCATCAAACGATTTAGAATTCCTGTAAAAAGAAGAACAAAATAATTAAACGTATGCTTTCAAGATACGGCACCCTCAGTGCGCGAGTCCAAATCACACTTAGCCGTCTTTTTAGGGTTCCGTACCTCAAAATCAAAAACGGAACCCTTATAGGATCACTTTGTTGTCTGTCTGTCCGTCCGTCCGTCGTGTTTGTCAAAAAAACCTATAGGACTTCCCGTTGACCTAGAATCACGTTTGGTAGGTAGGTGGGTCTTGTAGCACAAGTAAAGGACTTAATCCGTAAACAGAATTTGTGGTTACATCACAAAAAAAAATGTGTTCACGAAAAAATTAATTTACTAAATCACATTATAGATGGCGCTGTTGTCATTAACTTGCTGCTGCACATAAAAATATTATAATATTCTGTACGATGGTACGGAACCCTTCGTATGCGAGTCCGGCTCGCGCTTGACCAGTTTTTTCTCAGTTATGCAACCAATTTTTCATTCCATTTCTACAGGCAAACCCGAATTCAAGTACATCGCAAACATGCATGGCGACGAAGTGGTGGGTAGAGAGTTACTGCTGTTGCTAGCTAAGTACCTCTGCCAGGAGTACAAGAGCGGAGACCTCAGAGTCCAGAGCATCCTCAACAGCACCAGAGTTCATCTGATGCCGAGTATGAACCCTGATGGATACGAAAAGGCGAAAATAAGTAAGTTTATTTCATTACAAAAGGTAAACCCGAATTTAAGTACTTTTAAAAAAATTTATTATTCAGATACAAGTTAGCCCTTGACTGCCATCTCACTTGGTGATAAGTGATGATGCAGTTTAAGATGGAACCGGGCTAACCTGGAAGGGGTATGGCAGTTTTTTTATTAAACCCTGAATTAAGCTGGGATAGCACAGTGAAGATATCAGAATCCAGAATATTCTCAACATCACCAGAGTTCATATAGATTTATTAATTTATTGCATGATTGCAAGTATAAGAAGGTTGTTACATAAATTATTAAGTAGGTACATATAACAATCTGCCATACAATGGCATGCAAAGTTTACTAGTTTAATCTACATTTTCGATAGATAATAGGTATGGATATAAATTCTGTTTTTACAGGTGACTACGATAGCTACAAAGGCAGATCAAATGCTCACAAAATCGACTTGAATAGGAACTTTCCGGATCAATATGAATCCACGAAGGTACACTCTATAAAATTATATTTAAGTTTTCCCGCACTAGTGTAACAATGAATGTTTCCGCATGGCTTTGTAGGCCAGTACGGTAATATTTTTATCTTCCAAGGATGGTGTGTAAATGTCTTCTTTATAGTTTTAATAGCAGTGAAATAAAATCCAGTAAAATCCTATTGTAAAAGTAACTGACATAGCTAAACAAGTTGCGAAGCTGAAGTGGCAATGGGAAGGGCACATATTTCGAAAAAAAACGATAGACGTTGGGGTCCCAAGGTATTGAGAATGGCGACCTCGCACCATAACCCTAGCGTTGGAAGACCTCCTACTGGTACTAAGAATTAAGATACTCCCACTATAGACGACATCAATCAAGTCGCAGGGAGCCGCTGGATTCAGGCGACGCAAGACCGTGGCGTGTGGACCTAAGACCTAAGAGACCTACGTTAGAGTGAACTAGAGTTAGGAAACTCTCGGTTTTGATCCTGAATCGACATCTGTCAAATATTTGTCTGGGGTGACGTGAAATCAAAGAAAAATAGTAGTTTCTAAGCCAACCCAGCGTCAAATGTAGGAAACATTTGACGCCTGCTAGTGACGTGAAGCCTCCACGTTTTGTTACAAGTGTCCTTACTGTCGAGAACTGTGCATTTGTCCAGCAGTGGACGTCTATCGATTGATAATGATGATGATTATATTGTAAATATTTTGTTTCAGGATAATAAAGTACCAGAACCGGAAACTGAAGCAGTCATGAACTGGTCTCTCTCCATACCGTTCGTACTGTCCGCCAACTTGCACGGGGGAGCGCTCGTGGCCAACTACCCTTATGATAACAACCCTATCATGAAGAGTGGCGTCGAGAACCCCTCGCCTGACAACTCGGTGTTCGTGCATCTCGCTCATGTGTACTCTGATGTAAGTCTACCTATCCTTCTCTAGATGGCAAGCCTGGCATGAAAAGTGAGCTGCAAAACCCTGATAACTTACATTTGGCATGTTCATACATTTGACGGCCTCCTTGGTGCAGTGGTAAGCGGTGTGGTCTTATTAGTGGGAGGTCCCGGGTTCGATTCCTGGCAGGGGTTCGACGTTCCGGTACTATGCCGTGTCGAAACCAAAGGAGTATGGGTTTAGTGAAAACTGCCATACCTCTTCCAGGTTAGCCCGCTTCCATCTAAGACTGCGTCATTACTTACCACCAGGTGAAATTGTAAATTATATCTGAATAAAAAAAAATTGGCTGTTTCTTTCCAGTTACCCTTATGATACCAAACCTGACATTAATAGTAGACTGGACTCCGCGTCATCATATTCTGTCATAATTCCACACTTTTACCGATTTTAATTCAAGGATTATCAGTTTTTTAAAAACTCAAACTCATTCATCATTTATGCAATATATGTACTATTGTACTCCTCTTGATGGAGGTCCTCGTGGTGGATTTTTTTAATAAAAGATTTTTTTTGTTTATGCTATACAGGCTCACCATAAAATGCATCTTGGGCGCCCATGCAAGGGCAACGATAGAATGGATGACAGCTTTCCTGGAGGCATCACCAATGGTGCTAAATGGTGAGACTAAAATTATTTAACTAGTTGATGCCTGCATGTGGATTAAGTTTTTAAAATTCTGTGGGTATTCTTTGAAAACAAACAAAAAAACATTTATAATATGGGTATGGGTAGTGATTGGCCAAATAAAAATTTAAAATATTCTGATATTTTTCTTTTAACTAAATTTAGAGTATCCGCATCTTTTTCTTTTTAATATTGCTCAAAAAAGTATGGCAAAAGAATTTTGAATTTAAGGACTCTTTTTAGTTCGCTCTACAAACATTGGCTAACAACTGGCACTAAATCAATCCATGTCAAAAATTAATTTCTTCTTTCAATCAAATCAATCTCTCAATATTTGAGATACTCAGTATTGGGCCTATAATGTGTGCTGCTTGTTTATTTGACACCCATATCAAAGACATTTTCAAAATCTCAGGTACGTGTTAGCGGGTGGCATGCAAGACTGGAACTATCTTCACTCCAACGATATGGAACTAACGCTGGAGCTCGGCTGCTACAAATTCCCTCCCGCGAACGACCTGCCCACTTACTGGGAGGACAATAGAGAGGCCTTGCTGCAGTTTATTGAGGAGGTATAGTCCGTACAAAACGGCTTCTCACGCGCCATTTTAACTCCATGGGTCAAACTGTCATGTCAAAAATACGGTTCACTTTTAAAATAATGACTAAAATCGCACTATTGACATGATATTTGACACGATATTTGACACATATAGTTAAATGGCACGTGAGAACTCATTTATCACGCATCACATACACAGTTTTGTTATTGTAATAAGATAGAATCGACGGAATTTAAAATTAATTAATTTTGCTTATTAATATTGCAAACGATATCATAAAAGTTTATTTGAATAAGACATCTTCTTACATCTTCCCGCTTTCCCTAAGAATAGTTGTTTGAAGAGAGATTGACAATCTTGTCCTTCTTTTTATTAAAAGCCTAAACTTTGCTACTTATAGATTTGGTTAGTCCATGTTCTGGCAGAGGTCTTAGGAAAGTTCCAAGGGTTGTTAAAACCAAAAAAAGTAAAGACACAATTAGTCTGTTCACAGGTTACCCATGTAATTTTAGTTC
Organism: Maniola jurtina; assembly: GCF_905333055.1. NCBI lineage: Eukaryota > Metazoa > Arthropoda > Insecta > Lepidoptera > Nymphalidae > Maniola > Maniola jurtina. The sequence continues at coordinate 1,848,765 of NC_060041.1, forward strand.
TTTGAAAAATGATTATTGACTAAGAACTTGTTATCCAAAGGCTTAAGGCTAGGCGTTTGACTGTGACCTCTTTCCAGACCAATAGATTGATTAATTACTGCTTATACATAATATACGCTATAATTATGTAAAAATGTTACACCATACTGTTTCTCAGGTCCACAAAGGCGTCAACGGATTCGTCCACAGTCACATCGGCCATGGACTAGCAAATGCGACCATATTCGTATCTGGCATTCATCACACTGTAAAATCTGCTAAAGACGGCGACTACTGGCGTTTACTCACTCCTGGCACTTACAACATCACTGCCAGCAAACCCAAGTGAGTTCCACAGTCTCATCGGTGATATGCATAGCCATATTCGTGTCTGGCATTCATCACTACAAGATCTGTCAAAGACGGCGTCTACTGGCGTTTAGTCATTCCTGGCACTTAAAACATCCCTGACAGCAAATTCAAGTGAGTTCCACAGTCACATCGGCGATATGCCTAACCATCCGTATCTGGCATTCATCACTACAAGATCTGTCAAAGACGGCGTCTACTGGCGTTTAGTCATTCCTGGCACTTACAACATCACTGACAGCAAATTCAAGTGGGTTCCACAGTCACATCGGCGATATGCATAACCATATCCGTATCTGGCATTCATCACTACAAGATCTGTCAAAAACGGCGTCTACTGGCGTTTAGTCATTCCTGGCACTTACAACATCACTGCCAGCAAACCCAAGTGAGTTCCACAGTCTCATCGGTGATATGCATAGCCATATTCGTGTCTGGCATTCATCACTACAAGATCTGTCAAAGACGGCGTCTACTGGCGTTTAGTCATTCATGGCACTTACAACATCCCTGACAGCAAATTCAAGTGAGTTCCACAGTCACATCGGCGATATGCCTAACCATCTGTATCTAGCATTCATCACTACAAGATCTGTCAAAGACGGCGTCTACTGGCGTTTAGTCATTCCTGGCACTTACAACATCCCTGACAGCAAATTCAAGTGAGTTCTATAGTCACATCGGCGATATGCATAACCATCCGTATCTGGCATTCATCACTACAAGATCTGTCAAAGACGGCGTCTACTGGCGTTTAGTCATTCCTGGCACTTACAACATCACTGACAGCAAATTCAAGTGAGTTCCACAGTCACATCGGCGATATGCATAACCATATCCGTATCTGGCATTCATCACTACAAGATCTGTCAAAAACGGCGTCTACTGGCGTTTAGTCATTCCTGGCACTTACAACATCACTGACAGCAAATTCAAGTGAGTTCCACAGTCACATCGGCGATATGCATAACCATATCCGTATCTGGCATTCATCATTACAAGATCATGGCATTCATCACTACAAGATCTGACAAAGACGGCGACTACAGGCGTTGACTCACTCCTGGTATGGTACCTACAACATAACTACAAGCAAACCCAAGTGAGTTTCACAGGTGAATCAACTGTGATCTAGTGAAAGTTGTCGTATCTGGCATTAAGTAATCTGGCATTCATCACACTATGCGCTCTGCGAAGACGAGCATACTGGCGCTTAGTCACTCCATGAGCACTGCTCATACATTTCTTTGTCTGCCTGTCAGTCGTATCTCGTAAACCGTAATAGATAATAGAGTTAAAATTTTCACAGAATGTGTCTATGGCCGCTATAACAACAATAAATAAAATTAAAAAAAAAATGTTATTTCTTGTAAGATGGTATGGAACCCTTTGTGTGCGAATCTGACTCGCACTTGACCGATTTTTAACTACTTTTTTCTTGTCCTAGTTACGAGAGTGTAACGGAGCAAGTAACCGTACCAGTGAACGGTTCAGTGAGCCTCAACTTCACTCTGATGCCCGACGACCCACAGCACTGGTCTTCAGCATACGACTTCCGGTAAGTGCACGGAATTATAAACCTAACTGTTATACATATTGAGTTGATATTTCTATGGCAAGATTCATACGGTCCCAATATTAACATGTATTATCGTGAAACCGGTTTGAATATCACGATAACGATTAATACGTTACTGTGGTTTATAATGTTATTTACAATTTTTAGTATAAACTCAATTAATAGATCTAAATCTAGTGCTATCCTTTTCTGCAGAGTGCATAATGAAAGGGATAGCAAAACATTTAGACCTGCCATTTTTGTAAATAGATTGTACAATAGAATTAGCCAAGTTATCGCTTTAACACTTCGATAAATGATTTATAAACAGTATGCCGAATATGGTTAATGGTTATGTTTGTTGACTGTCTAAACCTTGTTTTTAATATTATCTTGAGGAATATTTTCGGCATTATGTACTTTACTGGATGTATTATAAAGGTTACTTTACCTTGTTTTATATTTATTCTTATTATATTCTATGAACTATGCTTATTGTATGTACGAGTATTTGGCTGTTAATATTTTATTATTAATTATATCATATAACTAGGTTTCTATTAATTGTAAGGCGAATTGTATCCATAGCTAACCAGTATCATTTCTAATCATCAAAAATGTAACACGTTCTTTATCGAACGATTATAAACTGACTCTTAGGTTGTAGGCATTCACTTTAACTTACAATATTTTCTCTTAAAATGAAGTATCTTTATTATTCGATAGTGAATATAATGTATAATTCATTTATTATATTTTTAATAAATGTATGTATCAGCTTTTGTGTGTTGTTTTGCACTAACTGTCTGCTCTACTAATATTATATTATATATGAATATGTTTTACGATTTTTTTAAAGTGAAACCTTCTTTAGGCGCGGTGGACAGTTCTGAGATGGGTAAAAACATCATGGTCGCGTCAGCGACTTATCAATATAGATTAGAGTGTACGATAGATGTATAAGTACGCTATCTCGCAGCGGGTTAGGGCGGGGGTAAGCCGGGCGCCCCCCCCCCCCCCCCCCGTCTCGTACCCCGATTGCCATCTCGACCTGTCGCGTACTATAAAAACTGATGGTTTTGATTTACTTTAGGAAATTTTAACAATTTTTGATTCTACAGTTTATTTGAAGAAACAAAAAAAAACACTCTTTTCTATAGATTTAAGTTTCCATTTTTATCGGCAGGTCCCGCTGACTACCAAATTTTTGTTTTTTAGGGTTTCGTATCTCCAGAGAAAAAATAGGATCACTTTGTTACTTTACACGATACTTAGTTTGTCTGTCTGTTAAGGCTCGTCAAAGAAATTAAAACTTATAGGCTACTTCCCGTTGACCAAGAATCTTAAAAGGCAGGTAGCCCATAGTACAAGTAAATGCAAAAATACGAAAACCGTGAATTTGTGGTTACATCACAAAAAAATAAAAAGTGTTATTTCTGGTACGGAACCCTTCGTGTGCGAATCCGACTCGCACTTGACCGATTTTTCTTTGTACGTGTAGCGTGCTGGACAATATAATGAGAACCAAGTATCACTCGCCGCTGGACATGTACGCGGAACTGGCCGAGCTGGAGAACAAGTATCCCGAGATCGCGGAGTTCCGAGCCGGGGACAGCATGAAGACTGCCACGCTGCATGAGCTCAAACTTACCGAAGACGTGAGTACACCTGTCTTCTTCCTTCTCCTTCTTCTTCTTTTGCCATCTCTTATCAGATATTGCTAACTGTTGTGATGCAGGGACTATCTCTTTCTCTGTGCCCTGTGAAAAGGTAGCATACAGATGGACGTTTTCATCTTGCATTCTGAAGACGGAATACTTTGTATCTCGAAAAATTAAAGCGTTCTCATGCAATTAAAAAAATCTTAAATCCACCCGAACAAAGTCAGTTACAGGCATAATGAGTAGGTTCCTGCGGTGTGGAGTGGTGCGGGAGGGGTATGGTGACGTGACCTGGGCATAAATGCGAAAGTGTGTCTGTCTGTCTGCTAGCCTTTTACGGCCCATCCGTTCAACATATTTTGACGAAAGGTACAGAGATAGCTTGCATTCCGAGTAAGGACATAGGCTATTTTTTATTCCTGGAAATCAAAGAGCTCCCACAGGATTCTTAAAGGCCGATTTATATGAAATTTGGTACAGAGGTAGCTTGCAGCCCGGAAATTGACATAGGCAACTTTTTATCTCGGAAAATCAAAGAGTTCCCACGGGACTTTTAAAATCCTAAATCCACGCGAATGAAGTCGTGGGCGCCATAGTTCTCAATATTTCTTCAAATACAATATTATTTCTTTTAGAGCGGCGCACCAGAAGAAACCAAGTTCCATATTGCCCTGGTAAGCAACCTCTACGGATCGCAACCTTTGGGCCAAGAGATACTCCTGAACTTCGCCCGTCACATCTCTACTGCATACAAAATTGGTGAACCCAGGCATAAGAGGCTGCTGCAAAACGCTGTCTTACATTTCATACCCAACCTGGACCCGCTTTTTGGAAAAATGCTGAAAGAAGTAAGAAACTATTTTGTTTAAAGACAGAGTTTAAAGTTTAAGTTTGACTTTAAGTTTAATTATTAGTTCAAAATTAAATTATGTATTTCATTCAACTTTTTCTAGAGATTCTTAAATATTGCGCTAAGTGACTAAGGAAGCTACCTCTAGTGCAATATTTAAGATCTTTAGCGATCTTTTTTTTTTTTGAAAAATTTTGAGAATACATAAGTAAATAAAGTAATTAAATTAATTAAATGCTGATACATATAAAGTAATTTATCACATTTTACGGACTGCACGTAAAATACCACTGCAGGACAGATTGAAATGGAACTTTTGCAAAACTTGACGAGGCGTATCTTATAAAAAAATGTTAGTGTAGTTTTTGTGTACAGTATTGAAATTGTAGTTACTAAAACAGAAATTCGCTGACACACAGGCGTAATAGACAAATAATACTATAAATTCAATTTCAGTATGACCACTCAGAAAAATGCGATTTCGAAGCTTTAGAAGAAGAATTCGGCGACAGCCTTTACAGTTATTTAACCAAAAAGGATCAAAACCCACTATCAAACTATACCAGGGAAAAAGCATTCGTAGGATTATTAGAGTCTGAAAAGTTCGACTTGGTCATAGAGTTGGCTTCTGGAACTGAGGATGTGACTATCCCAAACTTTTCAAAAGATATCTATGAAAAAATCGCTCTGAAATATCAGGACAACAGAATTCCAAGCAGTCAGTACAAATGTAAAGAAACTAATAATGTGGGGCATGAGAACTTGTTGGATTTGGTGTTTGAACGGTTTAATGTCCCGATCATTTCTCTTGGACTGAGTTGTTGCAAGATGCCGTTAGAAACTGACATCGCTTGGGTTTGGAGGTATAATCTGCGCGGGATTATGAAGATCATTGAGCAGGCTACTACTGGTAAGATGAAATTTAATTAGGTTTTTCTGGTTGACTCAATGGCTCCCACATAAATCTGTCTCATTAAGAACTCTTGGTAAAGTCAAAGTACGCTTAACACTACGGTTGAAATCTATAGACCGCACTTTGATTTGCTTAGACTTAAGTTTCAGTTAAAACGAAACAGATTTATGCCCGCGGTATAATGCTGTCTCGTTTTAGCAATGTCTTAAGTTTGAGTAAAGTTAGCTCTTGACTGCCATTTCACCTGATGGTAAGTGATGATGAAGTTTAAGATGGAAGCAGGCTAGCCTGGAAGGCGTATGGCAGCTTTCAAAATTCTGTAAAAACACATTCTGCAAATATTTCAACTCTTTGCCTATTACGATTCACGAGATACAGCCCGCTGACAGACTGACGGATAGACTGCGGAAGCTTAGTTATTATTTATTAATAATACAGTGTGTTTTTTTAACTGGGACACTATGAGAAAATCCAAAACCATAAGAGGTACAGGGAAACTGTCTTAGGAAACTTCAGCTTTTTTTGTGAAAATAATTTTGGCATAGTCAATTTTTTTGGTCAAGCGTGAGTTCTCCATAAAAATCAATGAAATAGGCTAAATTTTTAAAATTTAATTTACTGTTTCCCTGAATCTCCTATGGTTTTGGATTTCCCCTACCTACTGTACCAGTTAAAAAAACACACTTTATCCTCGGTCGCAGGTGTGGTAGGCTACGTGACCAACGAACAAGGGGGTCCGATGCGCAGTGCGGTAGTAGCAATCGCAGGCTCGGCGCGTCAGTACCGCGTGTCACCTAACTTGGCGCACTACCGCGCCTTGCTACCTCCCGGCGACTACCGCGTCATCGTGCGCTGCCACGGATACCGCGACCAGGTATTGTACTAGGATAACGTAAAAAACAGGGGGGTCCGATGCGCAGTGCGGTAGCATGGCCATAGCGGGCTCAGCGAGACAGTACCGCGTGTCACCTAACTTGATGCACTAGCGCGCTTTGCTACCTCCGGGCAACTACCGCGTCATCGTGCGCTGCAACGGATACCGCGACCAGGTTTGTAATTTTAAACTTAAAAACAAAATATGTATATAGAAACAAATACAAACAAAAACAACAACTAGAAACAAAATCTGAAACAGAAACTGACCAATTAATCTCTCAGAGCAGAGACAGCTGACACCATAGCTTTTTTAAAAACATTCTAACTCTGACGAAAAATATCGACGTCTTCTTTGTACTCTATCAAATTCGTTATAGGCACGATCAAGATGGTAAGTGAGATAAGTGAAATAAAATAAATAAATGGATAAAGTAGTGATTCCCGTTCCACTTTTTCTTTTTTTATCTGACTACGGCAAAGCCAAAAGGAAGGGTAATGGTTAATTTTTGGTAAAAATAAATATAAAAAATATTTTTCATTCAGATGCTCAGTTGGCGCGTGGTGGAAAACGTCATAAAGCAAAAGAACGTAACTTTACGTCGACTCAACGCTGAACAAATACCACACGCGCAGTTCGACAAGCTAGCAGTGCAAGTAGACCCTGATAGCATCTATATTGAAGGTATGTTCATAAGTAAAGAGAGAGATAAGTAGAGAATGTTGTAGAAGTAAGAGAGAGAGAGAGAGAATATGCCAAAATAACGTAACTTTACGTCGACTCAACGCTGAACAAATACCACACGCTCAGTTCGACAAGCTAGCAGTGCAAGTAGACCCTGATAGCATCTATATTGAAGGTATGTTCATAAGTAAAGAGAGAGATAGGTAGAGAATGTTGTAAAAGTAAGAGAGAGAGAGAATATGTCAAAGGACGTAACTTTACTTCGACTCAACGCTGAACAAATACCACACGCGCAGTTCGACAAGCTAGCAGTGCAAGTAGACCCTGATAGCATCTATATTGAAGGTATGTTCATAAGTAAAGAGAGAGATAAGTAGAGAATGTTGTAGAAGTAAGAGAGAGAGAGAATATGTCAAAGGACGTAACTTTACTTCGACTCAACGCTGAACAAATACCACACGCGCAGTTCGACAAGCTAGCAGTGCAAGTAGACCCTGATAGCATCTATATTGAAGGTATGTTCATAAGTAAAGAGAGAGATAAGTAGAGAATGTTGTAGAAGTAAGAGAGAGAGAGAGAGAGAATATGCCAAAAGAACGTCACTTTACATCGACTCACAGCTGAACATATATTTGTTCATGAACACATTTTAAGATTTTTCCTTTAGAAAAGACCTATCTACCTGCCAAATTTAATAATTCTAAGTTAAAGCGAAGTAGGTACCCTATAAGTTTTCTTGACAGACACGATAGACGGACAGACAGACAGACAACGAAGTAATCCTATAAGGGTCCCTTTTTCATTTTGAGGTATGAAACTCTAAAAATGAAGTATAGTCGCTATTTTCTATTCCAGGTTTAACGTTAGACCACGACAGCAATCCATTAAAAGACGTGAAAGTCAAAGTGTATCCACAGCACAGCACTAAAATGTTATCCAGCAATGTGAGCGATATGTTCGGCCGGTTCGTAGTCACCTTGCCGGTCAGTTATACGGGCAAGAATGTGATGGTTTCTGCCACTAACGACGGGTTTATTGCGAGAAACCGGCTTATTACGGTAAGAAAATCTAAACTATTATTAAAACCTTAACTGTCTCAGTTTCTCCAATGAAACATAATACACCTAAACGCGATTGTCTTCTAAATAGGTATATAAAAGGCAAACCTGACCAACTGATATATCAATGCACAGTTCAAATTACAGCTGGATGGGTTAGGGTGAAATTTGCTATAATTACAAATGCTAAATAAAGGATTTTTTAAAACTCTACCCCTAAGGGGTATGAAATAGGGGTTAGAAATTTGTGTAGTCCACGCGGACGGAGTCGCGGGCATAAGTTAATTTTGATATATTTCAAAAGAATAAGTAAATATAAGACAGCATTTTCGATGAAAGCTCTCAGTCTGCATGATTTCTTCCGACATCTTGAACAATTATCTTCATATTTCAACAAAACAATATCAAACGAATTATATAATTTACTCTTTATCAAATCTTTGAAAAAAGCAACCGCTTAGTTTGTTGCTGGTTCTTCTCGCTAGCAAAGGCATTCCGAACCAGTGCTAGATGCATTTGACGATTCAAAAGTACTTGTTAAAGTTAAATTGAATAAAAAAATCTTTTGTTGTAGCTAAACCCAAGTGGGAGTGAGACACCTAACGTGCTGTTGAAGTTAGAGGAGGACGACTATATTTTGGGGATGCCCCGTCTCGTTTTTGTTATGTTAGCAGGTATGACCGTTATACTATTTCAATATTGTTAACCTAATTTATACTTTGAGTGTTCTAATTAATGGCTATTTATTTGTCTCTGTCGCACGTATGCACAATAAGTATATTGATATCTCGTTCATGCAAAGGTGTACAAGTATAAGAAACATAATGCTAGACTATACTTGAGCCAAATTGGATAGTTATGAAATATTTACTAACAAAGTGTATGTCAGGCATAATAACCCTTACAGGTTGAAATGTAGTAAAAAAGTTATGACTCAAAAAAAAAAGATTTTTACGTTTAACTTATTTCTGACTAAGAAATAAATGAAAGAAGATGAATTTATTTAATGTGACTAAGTAATGTAATTCAATGTGACTAATTATACTATTAAATGATGGAACAAGTTGTATCATAATATAATATTGCATGCTTATAGGCAGAATTTGGCTGTATACCCATATTCGCAATAGTAAAATTTGATTTGATTTGATCTGATTTTACTCCTATAAAAAGATTCTCTTCAAAAACATGTTCTTTCAGGAGTAGTAGGTGTGGCTCTAGTGGCCCTCGGAGGCTGGTGCTTCAGCTGCAGGCAGAAGACGAAGGACGCGCGGAGGGAATACCTCTTCACACAGATACCCTCCGACGACAAGCGCCCGCTCTGTGAGGACGCCGCCTTTGGTGAGACCTCCACATACATATAGACATAATATCGTTGCTTGACATATTCGCGTGAGCAACTAGAAATCAATGGCCTGAGAAAAATCCGTCATAGATACCACTGGCCATGGGAGAGCACAGTGGCTATATCGGAGACCGACTAAAATCCTCACGAAGTTCCATCCCACCGCTGAGGACAGAGCACAAGGGACCGACAACACCTCGTTACTCCGCCAGCTGTATGTGTACGAAATCTTGAAAACCACGGATAGTATAGTATGGAAAACCGGCCAAGTGCGAGTCAGACTCGCTCTCCGAGGGTTCCGTATCGGGTATTGTTTTACAAATTTTGTACGATAAATCAAAAACTATTATGCATAGAAATAAATAAAAATCTGTTTTAGAATGTACAGGTAAAAGCCCTTTCATATGATACCCCATTTGGTATAATTATCTTACTATGAAAATTTAAACACTTTTTTTTTTGTGATGTAACCACAAATTCACGTTTTTTGGATTTTTTCCTTTACTTGTGATATGAGACCTACCTTCCTGCCAAACATGATTCTAGGTCAACGTGAAAAACTGTAGGTTTTCTTGACAGACAAGATAAACGGACAGACCGACAACAAAATGATCCTATAAGCGTTTTTCCGTTTGAGGTACTGAACCCTAAAAATTAGTTTATTTCGTTTTGCAGATATAGTCCGAAAGCCTTACTACGATGAGGAAGAACTGCCTCCCACAGAAACAGATTCTGAAGAAGACATCGTACTTCTGAGCTCGGAGAAGAACTGGAAACATGAAGAAGAATAACATTGGTTTTTACACATTTTGAGGAGCTAGCGAACAAAAGTGTATTCGTCCCAGTGAATCATATAATAAACCTATTATAATGATGCCTTCAAATGAAGAGCGAATCTTCTTGACAGATTGGTGATCTTATACTCTTCCATCTTTATATTTCAGTCATCATACAAATAATGTGCACTTTTCCCCATGAGCTCCTCATTAAACTATCTAACTTAAAAACTTAAACTAACAAAGTACGTGGAGTTTACGTATTTTGGAAGACCCTCTATTTAATGAGGAATAAATTATTTTTGACATAGGCAAATAATGTATTGCATCTATAAATTGCCAAGAAACTAGCCCGTTTATGCGTGATGAAACTAGTAGGTATAAAATCATTGTTCTATCATCATTTATCACATTAGTTGTACTAAACATAGGTATTGCAATGATACTCGTTAGGCTGGTCGCCCATTGGCCTACCGCCTGAGCGATCACTTCTTTTCAGCTCTAAATATCTGAGTTTAACACTAGAAACACGGCAAAATCTCCCTACCTGAAAGATAGTTGCCGGTCAAATGACCGCACTCATCCATACTTAATATTATTAATGCGAAAGTGTGTCTGTCTGTCTGCTACCTTTTCACGGCCAAACAGTTTAACCGATTCTGGCGAAATCCGGTATAGAGTTAGCTTATAGCCCGGGGATGGACATAGGCTACTTTTTATCCCGGAAAATCAAAGAGTTCCCACGGGATTCCTAAAGACCCATCCGTTTAACCGATTTGTATGAAATTTGGTACATACCTAGGTAGCTTGCGTCCCTGTAATTGACATAGGTACTTTTTTATCCTAGAAAATCAAACAGTTCATACGGGATCTTTAAAAAACAAAATCCACGCGGACGAAGTCGCGGGCATCCTCTAGTATCATATTATTTCTTTACGTTCGCGCGTATTTTTCTCGCGGGTACGTGCGACTCCATACAATTTCCATATGCCACAAAATTCTGCGGATAAAATCGCGCGGTCAAGATTCAGTTACAATTACGAGGTTTGACAGTTCTAAATTAAATTAGAGTTGTCTGTCCTTTTCTTTCTACATTGGTAAGAAAAGGATGCGAATACTTTAAATTTTAGTTGCGCTCAAAATCAGTACCATTATGGCTAATTCCATTGTTTTGTATACAATCTGTGAACTAAATGAACAGATCTAAATATACTGTTATTCTTTGTACGCAGAAAGCATTATGAAAAGGATAGCAATATATAGATCTGTTATTTAAGTTTAGAGTTTAGAAATTGTACGAAAGAATTGACCATAATATGTGGCAAGCCAACTGAACTGACAATAATTTAGCCTAATAATATTATAATAAGGTACCTATATAGAGATTAATGTAATTTTGGAAACTGTTTTGGATTTAAATTAATGATAATAATAATCAGTCCTTCTTAAAACTTATGAATGAGGTTAGTGAATAAAAAAAAAACAATTCGATATCTTCGTCCAATTCATATTTTCAGTATTAGTTTTTTTTTAACAAATGGTATTATTTTGAAATTATATAAAACAAAAATAAATTCATCATGTCTTATACAATCGCAAAACATATTAAAGTGAAGACATATAAATGAAGTACACATTCCAAGTAATCGCATTTAATTTTACTTTCACAGATTTTATAAAACTAAGGTTTAATTTATATTTATTATTTTACACTTTTTTGTGATTTTCAACTTGAATGCAAATAAAATAGGATCCGATACATCGCATTTTAAAATCGATTTTTATTTTTAGAGCTGGTAACATGGTGATAATTCGAAATTATTTTGAACTGAAACCACTTTGTTCTGTTCCCATTTTTACGACCTACTTTCTATATTCCTACTTAACATATAATAATGAATTAACTATTTTTTACTAATAGTTATAAAAATAGAATTTTCAACATTTTGATGATACATTCATTGAATTATTTATTGTATGAATCTCGTGAAAAAAGCAATAAAACATATTTTCTAAGCAATATAATAGCGTAAGTTTTTAATTGTATAGAGTATACCCATTTAAAAATTTATAACAAAAATATTGAAAAATTATGTTTTTTGTAAAATATACAATTTATTTAGCTTATCTTTTTAAAAACGTACCTTATGGAAATTTTTGACTTTTAAAGATATTAATTAAACCTTTTAGACATAGATACTCTTTCTAGAATTAGATATTTGAAATCTATTTATTAAATAATATCAGAAATGTATTATTTCATTGGTGCTCTTTTGCCTTATATTTATAACATATTGAATGCAATATTGTGATAATTTAATTAGAATATTATACAGAATAAATAAATGATTAAAAAATCAATTGAGTAATTTTATTAATTCCTCATCACATTCTTCGCATACCTAATTTATTTCATAAACAGCTTTAGTTAAGCTCCCATATTATAGGTAGTTAATGTTCTCAGATTTTTTTTCCAAACCGATGGTAATCTCGATAAGCCACAAGATGCTTACATGAAATATAGATAAATATTTGAATTTCATCTAAGCTAAAGCTTTAGTGAGGCACATTCTCACTTCCAGGGTGTCTTGAAACGAGCAGCGTGCAGTAATCCAAGCAGAGAGCCAAGAATAGGCACCTTCTAGTTAAACGCGTCTCATCTTAGACCACATCATCACTTTCCATCAGGTGTGATTGTGGTCAAGCCCTTACCTATAGTGAATAAAAAAAAAAAATGTAGGTAGGTACTATCTCTAAAAAAATTATTACCCTATGTGGTGAATTTCAGTCTTACTAGCCTAATAATATGGTCTGGTCTCTGGACGTCATTGCCATTCAGAAGGCTTAGCTTAGTGTGTATGAAGTATGAACATTATATGGAACATATAGGTAAAATGCACGTCCCATGGTGCTTTTAAACGCTTCACGAGAGCAGGCCCTCAGACCTTCAGTAACAGCATTGGAGCTAAGCGGTGCTATGTATATCGTATACAGCAGATAAGCTGATAGCATTACGCTATAATTTGCATGGTTTTTGCTGCGATCCGTTGGATAATGTAGCACACGGTCTGCCTTCATTAATAATAATCGATAATAATAAAAATCGATTTCACATACAAAATCGATTCCATTTATTTCTTCTATAATGACGAGTAGCAACACTGAAAATGTTGAGTGTCGGAAAACTGTCACTGTCACGTTGTCTCTAGGGGATGGCAAGTGGCAAAAATATCGATATTTATATTCATTCAATCAATTAAGAATATTTAGAAATTTTTATAAGATTAAAAATGCGCCTGTGGACAGTTATCTGTTAAAAACATGTTATATTTTATGTTTACGATTACTGAAAAGTAAAACTAGTACTGCTTGATTGTTGCCAGAAGAACAGTTCTGTTGTAAGTGTTCCCCCGTTTATCTAGATTCTAAATATTTTGTTTTCTTATGTTGGTACCACCAAGTTTAATAATATATCGAGCTCAAAAATTTCAACTGTAATTTGTTATATTATTATCGATTGTTTCATTAAAATATCGATAATTTGATGTCGACATTGTTACATCCCTAGTTATCTCGTTTGACGTTTATCATTATCTTTTTGTGATTATTTATTTGTGAATTGTTAAAATAAATAATTCAATAGTTTTCGGCTGTTTACCATGACAATTTCCGCTCTTACGTGAGCACAACGACCCTAAAATCCGAAGCGTTTGTTAAAACAACTAATACTGGTGCGGCTATGGAAAGAACAAACAGTAACTTCAGCGATATGAGTCGTCGAGCCGGGGAGATCTTTAGGCGTATAAACAGAGTATTCGATGGTCCTTTGACAAGAAAGAAACTAGTTATCTTAATCCTCGTGTTAATATTCCTGTTACTTTACATCGGACCCACTATTTTGAACTCTCTGTTCAATTCGGAAGGCTCTTTGACGAGTAACCAAAATGTATGTCATCGGAACTTCTTGAACCCCTTTCAAGATGCTATTAGTGAGTACGACGCGTATTTAAGACTAGAATCAGCCGCTACGCTGTCTACGTTGAGCCACAATTATGTGCCTTATGTGGGTAATGGGTATGTAGGCATGGCGTTAGAACACGATTCGCATTTGAACATAAAACATGGAAGAACACTATCGTTGCCGCTGTACTACCACCCTCTGTATATAATAGACGATCTGGATATGAAGGAATCAACATTAGTCGACTACAAAAACGGTATTGTACATAGATTTCAATGTAGCAGTACAGGTATACATATTGCATATAAGTACTATACACACCGGACCATTCCATCGTTATTTGTTCAAGAAATTTTAATTAATAACCCATTAAATGTTGCAAAATCTTTCCATGTGACCACACCAAGGTTATCCGACTGGCCGACATCTGTGAAACAGACAATAAAAATTCACCAAGGAGTTGATAAGAAAGAGTATGAAGTTGTTACAGGCATGATCGCTTTACCCGAGAGTGAGAATGTATTAGCCGTGTCCGTTGTATGCAGAAAGATGAGTAATAATATCCAAGTCGAAGCTAGAGATGGTTTAGATTTGTTGATTTTTACTACAGTTCAATATAGTAAGCCTATAAAGAGGGCAGATTATGCAAAGCATAAGGACATAGTGGAGAAACAAGCGATAGATGAAATGGAAAAGGTTATAGCATTAACAGGAGATAGAGTCGCAGTAAGAAATTTGAGAGAGAATCATTCTAGAGTATGGCAAGGGCTATGGTACACAGGTTTCTATATATCAGACTCTAAGGCAGATGGTGTCATCAACGGAGACAGAATAAATGCTACAATATATGCCATCCTGTCCCAAGTACGAAGTTACGAACATGAAGAACACATTAAACTTGTGAGAAAATCGGAGATCCTCAGAACTTTAACGTACTCTGAAGGGTGTTATGAAGGACATTCTACGTTGGATGCATTTAATTTGTGGAAGCCACTAAACTCCTTAACGAATTTGGACTCTGTTGCAAGCGTGTGGCTCCTAACTTTAGAGAAGCAAGGCTGTCACAATTTGTTAAAAGCAGGAGCGAGTGGAGTCAATCAAGCGATGATTCTCAGTTTCGGGAGCTTCCGATTTAGCAACCAGCATCTTGAATACAACATTCATCCATCTAAACTACACAGAGACTTTTTATTCCGTCGAATCAACTACGGTAACATGACTCATGTGAATGTAAGCATAATTCTCCAAGAGGACAATAAGGCTGCCATATTTGTAGCTTTAGATAGGTCTGATAAAACTTATTATGCATGTGATGCGGGATGCCTCGACTCCCCAGTCCAATTAGGACCATACAGAAAGTATTTCCCGGTGAAACTTACAGAGCCTTTGACAGCTATATTGTATATAACAGCAGATAAGCAGCATATGGAAGATTTAAGGCACGCTATACATGTTAAGGAAGTTGTTGAAGCGCCAGCGCATGAAAATCATGTCATAGCGTTACATAGACATGGCCACAGCCTAGGTGGGCTCAACCCGCTATTTTGGGTTTCCATTATAGTTTTAATAGTTATGTTCCATTTGTTCTTGTGTAGGATAATAATGAATGAGTTTTGTGATAGTGGCGCAAATGTTAGCTACAAAAGGTTATATAACAAAGCATAAGACAGTGGTGATATAAAGTAGTTATTAAAAGGTGTTGTCACCAGCTTCAGTATTCATTGTTTGAATATTTTGCAATTATAAGTCGTATTGTAACTTTGGCTTACAGTATACACTGCCAAGTTTTACGTAATTAATTTCAGTCCACTAGGTGTATTTTATTTATTTATTTTATGCTTAAATACAGGATAGACTTAAAAACAAAGGAGTTTATGGTTTGTAAAAATCAAAACCCAGTCAAGTATGAGTCAAAGTCGCACACAAAGGGTTCTGTATCATCTTACAAGAAATAACACTTTAATTTAATTAATAACCATAAATTCGCATTTTTCGGATGTTTTCTTCACTTGTGCTATAAGACATTGCTATCTGCCAACTTTAATGATTCTAGGTCAATGGGAATAGATGAAGTCCTTGCCACAAATGAAACCTTTAATGACCACATCATGGGATTCTTTGTATCAAAATGGCTTTACCATATTGGTTACATATTCCAGCGCCCAGATCATTTCTTCTATTGCTTTTGTTTCTTTTTTAGTGGAAACTCTAGATGAATGTGCAAAAAATTGTTTCTTAATTCTTAGTAACTTATGATTTTTCCTTCAACCATCACATATTATATCAGTACCTATGATAATAGGTACAAAAAATCGGCCAAGTGCGAGTCGTAGCCCCACATAGAGGGTTCCATACCATTGTATAAGAAATAAGAGTAATTTTTTTTTTTAACTTTCATAGTGGTCATTTTTTGAAACTTTTATTATTTATTATGTTGTTATAGCGGTAATAGAAATCATATTCTGTGACAATTTCAACTCTGCCTATTACAGTTTACGAGATACAGCTTGATGACAGACGGACGCACGGACGGACGAACAGCAGAGTCATCAAGGGACCCTCCCTTTGGCAGACTTGGGAACCCTAAACATAATATTTCTTAATATTATATGAAACTAGATAAGCTTCAAAGTTAAATAAGATATCAACCAGTTGTATGTAAATATTGTTAAAATGTTTCTTGTAGCCTTGATCTCTTTCAAAATAATTTAGTGAAGAATATTACTTGTAAAAAAAAAAATACCTTCCCAATTAATGTCTGCAGTCTGTTATTTGCATACAATATTTTGAGAGCTATTAGTAGCTGAATAATAATAATTCACTGTATAAAACATCATTAACAGGGCTCTCTCCGTCACTCGCTTCATACAATCGTAGTTCCAATTTCATTTGAACATTAAGCAACCAAAGTCCATGAAATTTTGCAGACATATTCTAGAAACTAATATCTGTGTCTTTGGTTTTCCAGTTTCTAGAATATGTCTGCAAAATTTCATGGACTTTGGTTGCTTAATATTCAAATGAAATTGCAACTACGTTTATATGAAGCGAGTGACGAAGAGACCCCTCTATTACTTCAATATTTAATATTTTATTAATTGTACATATGCGTATATGTGTATGCTACATGAAAATCCAGGTAAGTATAGCTATTGTTATAAGATTGTGGTGTATTATATTTTTTCAATAAAATTGCAATCATAATGTTGAATAAATATTTAGTTTCATTTTCTCAGTTCTCTTTACAGCAATCAAAGGTGATTTTGATATGGATATATAAAACAAAATACGAATTACATTTTTAGTATAAATATATTTACAAAATATTACAAATAAGTTCACATATTGAAATATAATCAAATATATTTACAAAATATATTTATCTGCTTTAAAATCTTAAGGCACATTCACAGTTTACATATAGGTACAGTCAGCGTCTACTATGAGCTAGATTCTCGACAGACTACCTTAATTTAACGTCAGTAACACTATACTTAGGTTCAAAGGTTCAATGCACACCTGCAGAGTGAAGCCGAAGTGCAGCGTATTTTTTTAAACAATAGAACTTTTCTTTGCTTAGCCATAATGGCAACTACCGACGTGCCAGGAGTTATTCGAGTCTCCGTATTTTATTATGACTATACCAATTTCAACCATATGCCGAAATTCACTCTGTAGCTACGCTTTGGACCTTAGGCTGAGAACTATAGAGCGCACTTTGACTTTGTTCAGATTTAAGACACTGTTAAAATGAGACAGCGTTATTACCGCTGGCATAAATCTGTCTCGTTTTAACTGAACCTTAAGTGTAAGCTAAGCCAAAGTGCGCTCTATAGATTTCAACCTTAGTTGCTCAACTGTCGTCGTTTTGAAATAAAACGCTTATTCGCGCGAACTCTCTATTTCTTTCCTTTAGTCTATGATATTCAAATACGGCATACTGCTATATAACAGACTTTTTTGGTTCATGTTTCATCAATTATACTTCATCATGATCCAAAAAAAAACTATTGCTGGCTCACTACAGAGAATGGTCTCCTCTCAGAATGAGAAGGATACCCCATCAATTATTATTTATTTTAATTTAATTTCTACAGAATATCGACAGTGAACTGGCAATATAAAGGCCGGCGCACATATGGCGGAGCACAGCGCAGAGCATGCCCGCGAAGTTTTCTAATCGCCTGACACATTACGCGAATTTATTTCTACCAGAGAATCCGCGAGCACGCGCGGGACTGCGCGCGGTTGCGCGAGTATCCGCACGGATGCACAATTGATTTTAGATATTATTTCAATGTGGACAATGTCGATAATATCTTGACTGTGAAAAATGCTCTGCGCTGCGCTCCGCCATGTGCGCCGGCCCTTACAGTTATACTATTTCATAAGTCACAGTTATGTAGCTTGGAACAAACATTTGAACATCAATCATTGTATACCATCACTATTTAGCTGAAAGAAACAAGTTTTTTCATTCACCCTGTAAAGTTATTGATTGTGATAGTACCATAACATGGGCAATTTATCTTAGTTACCTAACCACTGTTATCATTTGAAAATTTTGTTGTTCAAGTGATTGTTATCTAAGATAATCTATATTTGGGAAGATTTGGCCCTTTAGCTTATACATTTTTCGATATCAGCTCATAGTACTCTGTAAACCTCATCAAATCATCAATCGTCCACACATAAATTTAACATGAAAAAACATGTAATCGAGAGAGAGACAACAAAATATTACTTTGTAGAAAACAATAAGCAATAATCACATAGTATAGAATAGACTTGTATAGACGTAACGGACCACCATGTTTTGAAGCATGCTCGTAGGTGTCGTTTTATCCAAAGGTGCATAAACACTCGTAAATATCTATGGACTCTGTGCTGTTTCGTGCATGTGTGCGACACGCCACACATGCAGTATAACAAGTACGAATTTATCTTCACTTTTTAAAATACGAAAATGTAGGTATGAACTTCACCTTCTGGAGTTTTGTAATAGGTATCTGTGCATTCTTAATTACAAAAAAAAAATACATTATAAAATGATTTTATTACAATGTCATATATTAAACAATATTATTTTAAGATTGCACAAACCGAATATATCACTTTAAACTCTCAAATAACAAGTGTAAATTAAAAATTTATAACACTCCCGACAAGTGAAGGTTACTAGAAAAGAGCTGATAACTTTCAATCGGCTGAACCGATTTTCTTGGATTATAACTAAAAACACTCTCGATCAAGCCACCTTTCAAACAAAAAAAAAACTAAATTAAAATCAGTTCATTAGTTTAGGAGCTACAATGCCACAGACATACACAGATACATATGTCAAACTTATAACACCCCTCTTTTTGGGTCGGGGGTTAAAAATGTCACTACATTACCTATTTTTATCAGTTATCACAGACATCCAATGATATTATAAAACTCCAGCTAAGCAAAGCTCATAAATTGTATTTTAAAAAGTGAAGATTGTACGCTTTTGTAAGTGGCCGTAGCAACACAGACTACATACATACATATATCCGTGACGTTTATGCACCTTTTGACACCTTCGAGCGTGCTTCTAAAAATGGCGTCCTGTTACAAGGGTTATTATAACCTATAGTCCTATACTTTTATTTTTTGACAGTTAATCTTTGTCACCAATTTTACATGAGAATTTAATTTATGTCCCTACCTATTATTTTAGATGGAATTCTAGTTTTGTTTATTGAGTATTTAAAACCGGTGAAATTAACAATATTATTATCATAATTACCTACTATTTTTGTTAGAAAGCTATTAAACTGAATTATTGTCAATAGCCTAAAAATATAAAAAAAATCTAACTACATTAAAGCCGTGGCACATGAACTTCAAAACCTTAAGCGCTAAATCAGAACAAAAAATGGCGGTGGAAGCCCGTATGATTTTTTAAACGACGGAATTTTCACACAAGGGTTTTAAAATGTTTTATAACGTTATAAGTACTTACAACAATTAAACTACAACAAATTTATCAAAACATGTTACATTGTTGTTGGTATGTAGATTTTATATTATTTCCCAATTTCGATCATGGTATCTGGTATATACTTAGTTAATTTAATTCATAATACAACAGTTTCTAATACATAATATTTTGTGTTGTATAATTAGTTCAGTCAATATGCAAATTGCCTCCGAAAAAAGACCTACCGTAATTTGACATAATGAATCATTAGGGGGGCATGTCTAGAGGTCACAGGAAAAATAAAAAGGTCGCGCTGATTGCTGATTTTGAGAAATTCAAAAAATGAATAAAAAAATTTTTTAAATGCTTTTTTCTTGGAAACTATTGGTTTTAGGAAAAAGTTTTTTAAATAAAAAATGTAGAGGGCATTGCGAACAATATTTTTTGTCATTGGAGTGACGTCATCCGACTTGAAATACAAAAAGTAGAGGGCGCTAATGGATCAAAAAAGTGTTTCAACGCTATTTTCGATAGGAAAAAATGATTTTTTTATAATAATGTAAATTGGAAAGTTGTTCGTCACAAAATTAGCTACAACTTTTATTTAAACAAAATTTTTATAAAACTACGACGTACGAGTAAACAGCTTGAACCGTTGGGTTCAGGAAACTTGATTTTTTAGAAATTCCAGAGCGAAATCAGGCAAGTCGGCTAGTTTTATTATAAAACCTTTTAAAACTTCTTTGTGGTAACTATAGTGCGCGACAGGTTAAAATGGCAACCGGGGTGGGGACGCCCGCACACCCGCACAACCCCCGCGCTAAAAAAAATATATTTTTTTATTCTTTTGTTTGTAAAAAATGGAAATATAGGCTTAACTCTTTTTTTTTTTTTTTTTTAATCGTAAAATCATAGAATAAATTAATCTTTTTTTCTTTTTTGTCAGCCCTAGCACAGACTACGGTCTATTTGGGCTGCAAAATTCCAAACACCAGTCTGTTTTTTATCTAGTGCTTTGGTCTATAAAAAATGGTGAAAAATGTTTCTCTTTAAATTAAGTCTATTACTAAATAAATAAACCCACTGCGGGTGACGTGCGGGTGTGCGGGGCGCTTTACCTACACCCCGATTTCCAGCTCAACCTGTCGCGTACTTATACTATTAAAATTGAGTTGTCAATAGACTTTATACTTTCTTAGTCGTTAATGTGATGAAAATCCATCCGTGTGAAGAGGCCCTTACAACTTATTACTAAATAAAGGAACTTAAAATAATAGTAAAGTAAACCAAGGTACGTAACAGAATGTTGTGGTACAAATGAATGTATGGCAAGCTAAGGGTGGCCACACACGGGCAGCTTGAAGTAGTCTTGGCTACACTCCTCCGGTGTATTATCGCATTGACATCTCGATAATGAAACTATGGGATAAGATGCCATACTGGAATTTGTACCCATAAAGGCGAGAGTGACTTAGGGTCGGCGCACATATGGCGGAGCGCAGCGCAGAGCATTTTTCACAGTCAAAGTATTATCGACATTGTCCTCATTGAAATAATATCTATAATCAATTGTGCAACCGTGCGGATACTCACGCATCCGCGCGCAGTCTCGCGCGTGCTCGCGCATTCTCTGATACAAATTCGCGTAATGTGTCACGCGATTAGAAAACTTCGCGGGCATGCACTGCGCTGCGCTCCGCCATATGTGCGCCGGCCCTTAGGGTCACTGTATGAACAACTGTGAATTTGTTTACTAGCATGTGACGTCACACGTGTCACGTGACCAGCGCGATCGCCACAACTTTAACTTTATCATCGACTTTAATTTTTAATACAGTAGATCTTTCGAAAAATATCAATGCAGTGTCCTTATTACGTAACAAAGAATAATTTAAAACGATTTCCAAAAATTAGTCAAATAGCCAATTCTGCTCAAGCAGTTGACAACGACCGCTTCAGTGGTCCGTATATGGCCACCCTAACATGGGCCGTATGTTTCAAACCACGCGGCTTTTACGGAACTATCAATCTTATTACTAACAACATAAAATCCATGTTAGATTGCCCCACATGATTGTGTGATCCTAATATAACAGCTACATCTATACATCACAATTAAAAAAGGAAACTACTCATTAAGAGGGGTCTCTCCGTCACTCGCTTCATACAAACGTAGTTCCAATTTCATTTGAATATTAAGCAACCAAAGTCCATGAAATTTTGCAGACATATTCTAGAAACTAATATCTATGTTTGTGGTTTTCTAGATATCTGTTAAAATATTCAATTTCAAAGTTACGCTGTCTTAAAAATTTACATACAAATCTTTGAGCCCCTGTAATTTTAAAACTACATATTTTTAGAAAAATCTAAAATACCACAGACACAGATATTAGTTTCTAGAATATGTCTGCAAAATTTCATGGACTTTGGTTGCTTAATATTCAAATGAAATTGGAACTACGATTGTATGAAGCGAGTGACGGAGAGAGCCCTGTTAAACGAATTGTGCACGTTTACGTAAGTCGCGCTAAACTTATCACACAGTTTTTACTGAGGTAATACGTGAATATAGTGCTATCGATGGTGCGTATACAAAACCTAAGTTAGTGGCCTAATACCTTAACGAAGAAAACCCGGTCAAGTGCGAGTCTCAGTCGCACACGAAGGGTTCTATATTATCGTACAAGAAATTGCACTTTTTAGTTTTCAAGATGACCATTTAAATATTTATTATTTGTTGTTATAGCGGCAATCTGCGAAAATTTCAATTCTCAGCCTATTACGATTCACGAGATGAAGCCTGCTGACAGATGGACGAACAGCGGAGGCTTTGTAATAGGGTTTCATTGGCAGCCTTCGCGTACGGAACCCTAAAAAACTCTGACCCTGAATAAAACTTTCTTTTCTAACTCTAGATGTCTCCATCGATTAACTGTATGAAGTAGGTATTTTTAGGCTGTGCTTCTAGTAGTTTAGCGCGATTTTTACAAAGTACCCTACAACGTCCTTTTAATATTTGCCTACTTACCTAAATAATTCAATTTCTTTGGATATCCGAAACTTGTGCAAAAAGTTGGGCAACGCCAATTGTTGTA
The DNA here is from genome assembly GCF_905333055.1 of Maniola jurtina. Classification (NCBI taxonomy): domain Eukaryota; kingdom Metazoa; phylum Arthropoda; class Insecta; order Lepidoptera; family Nymphalidae; genus Maniola; species Maniola jurtina. The sequence goes on from NC_060041.1 coordinate 1,871,838, forward strand.
ATTTAAAAATAAATAAAGACTTGAGAAACAGATCTTACATGTTATATTAAAAAAAGTACTTAATTCTATACCGTACGTATTATTATTATGAATCAATATTATTACTTTTAAACATAAATATCAGTCAAGCGTAGAAATATGTAACTATGCACTATCCGCGGAATAAACTTAGTATAGCGCTTTCTATGTTACGTAATCCCAAACAAATGATAGAGTCAAAAATCTCAGTGGGCGGTAACCATTTTGAGCCACCAACCAACCACAAACATATTTCTAAAAAAACATTCGATATTCAATCTAGGACTTTGTCTGTGTTGGTGTTAACTGGCGGGCGTGCTCTGCTTTTTTTGTTAAAGCCGACTGGAAAGCGCTCTAAGGGGGTGCCGTGCATGTGTCGGCGAGCGCCGGCACAGACGGGGTCCATACTTGTATAGTTTAACTAACTTGTTACAGATAACTACAAACTTGACATTGACTAATCTTTGTAAAGCCAGACGAGAGAGAAAAAAAAAAATTAAATCTGAAAATGTTTTCAAAAAACATTCGAAATTCTATTAGAAAACATAATCTCGTTCGTGATTGGTTGATGTCTCAAAATGGTTAGAGCCCACTGAGATTTTTGTCTCTATCATTTGTATGGGACGTAACAGAGAGAGCGCTATACTAAGTTCATTCCGCAGATGGGGTATAGATTTAATTATGTGACAAGACAAAGGCTGAAAGCGCATCTCGCTCCAGCAATGTGCAGGATTGCAATTATGTACTTGCATTCATTACATAATAAATCGAATTTTTAAAACGAGTAGGAAATGCATTTTAAACCAGTGGTAGATGCATTTGACGATTCAAAGGTTGTATATTTGAATAAAAATATTTCTTTTCTACTCTATTCAACACATATTGGAGTGGAGTCTGAGCAAAGCTTTAAGTATTTTAAAGTAAACCACATTAACACAAATTTATGATGATCATCATTTTCTACAATCGCAATTGTTATAATTAGTTGAATTTATGACAATAGTAACAATCGGAATCGTACGAAACAATCGAAAAATATCTCGATTGTTTTGTGGAAGAGCGAGAGAATCTTTGATTCGATTGCAAAAATATCTCGATTGTGATTTTTTTTGATTATTGAAACATCTCGGAATCGAGCATCGCTAGCGCGTTTTACAATTACGAACATATATTTGATTTCACAAGCGTATTGCGAACAAAACATACTTATCTACTATATTTTATAGCCAAAAGAAATATATGTAAAAATACATATTAATTTTTCATATTAGTTTTTCATATAGAAATCGTATCGTAAAATAAATAATATAAATAATATATTTATAAAATATCAAATAAAGAAATATTATGCAGTATGCTTAACTAGAGATTACAAGTATCGCATACAATGTATATGCTTATGGTTTGAATTAAAAAATATCGACATTTTAATAAGGCACTACGTTCCGTAAACACCTATCATAGCGTCATAATAATCATGTTTGTTTTGCAAAATAATATTGTATAATTTTATGTTGCTGTCAAAACTCTTTTTAGGCTATATCTACTCTAGAATTATTTCAGCAGTTAAGTTATTTTGACCAGAAAAGAGTTTTAACTGCAACATTTACTTTTATATCAAATTGTATTAAAAAAAACTAATTCACAGTTTTCTTATCATAATTTAACACTTTGAACTATATTTTATATAACTTTATAATATACAAAGGTACAAAAAGTTGTTAATAATGTAGCACTTATAACGCGTATAAACTAAGAAAGACGTTTTATACTCTATCTGCGGAAAGAAGTTAGTATAGTGCTCTCTCTGTTACGTTATCCCATACAAATGACAGAGACAAAAATCTAAGTGGGCGTTAACCATTTTGAGTCAAAAACAAATTACAAATGAAACTATGTTTTCGAATTGAATTTCGAATGTTTTATGAAAACATTTCTGTGATTCGTTGGTAAATCAAAATGCTTAACGCCCACTGAGATTGTTGTCTCTGTCCTTTGTATAGGATCACGTAACAGAGAAAGCGCTATACTATTCTTTCTGCGGATAGAGTATACCTAGGTGGTCCCATAATGAATTGGCCTAGCTATGAAATAGTCAACAAAATGAAATGAAACCAATTTTATTTTTATATGTAATCTCCACTAATATAAACACACTTTTGAAATCTGAGAATTAACACCTCTAAACCTTCATAAAAGTGACTTCAATCTTTGTCTTCAAAATGACTAAAAACGGCCGCCTGCAACTCTTCATCGTTTGAAAATTTCCTTTCTCTTAAGCCCCGCTTTAAATTTGGAAACAAATAATAGTCTGATGGGGCCAGGCCTGGACTATACGGTGGATGTTCCAGTTCCGTGAACCCGCATTCACAAACTGCAGCCTTCGGAACACCGGAAGTGTGAACGGGTGCGTTGTCGTGGAGCAACAGGACGCTTTAAGACAACTTGCCTCTGCGCTTCTCCTTAATCGTGTCTCGCAGTTTATATAGTAATGAAGCATAATATTCGCCGTTTACGATTATATTACGTTTTTTAAATTCTACCATCAAAATCCCTTGAGAATCCCAATAGATTGTACACAAGACATTTTTGTTGGATTTTTGCACCTTTGCCTTACTAGATGGCTTTTCACCCTTGTAACACCATTCCATTGACTCGCGCTTGCTTTCTGGATCATGATATAAGACCATAGTTTCATCACCAGTAACTAGCCGCTCGATTACATTCTTTGGGTTTCGTCACAAAGACCTAAAAACTCGGCTGCACAGCGCACTCGCTCCTGTCTTTGGACAGCTGAAAGAAGTTTCGGAACTCATCTTGCACTAACTTTTTTCATACGAAGATGGTCATGGATTGCACGATGGATGGTACTTTTAGAGAGCCTAAGTCTAGCTGCAATTACTCTAATCTTCAAACGTCGGTCACTTAAAACCTCCTCTTCGATTACAGCAATAGTTTCAGGAGAGAGCACTTCCACCGGTCGACCGTCATGGCCGAAGTCTTCGACCGTTTCTCTCCCGAAGCGAAACTCTTTCACCCAGTTTTTTACTGTGTTATACGAGGGGAAAGACTCCTTGTACACATCATCTAATCGTTCTTTTATTTGGGCGGGAGATAAGTCTTCTTTAAACAGAAACTTGTGACGCTTCGATATTCGGTTTTCGACATTTCCAAAAAACACGCGAATCTTGATGTTCAAACCACTGCTGAGCTGAGACTACGCTTTTCATGTCGATGCATGTTAGTATATAAAGTAACACGATAAACGTACTGTCCGATGTAACATAACATGTATCGATATGTTGCTTAGAACTATATCAGGCCAATTCATTTTGGGACCGCCCACGTAGCTAGAAATATTTTGATTGAATATATCTCAATATATTTTGTAGGACTTTGTGATTGGCTGCTCAGTATTGCTATTAAATCATATACAATTTTGAAACTATCCAGTACTCCAAAGTAATCCAGTACTATCTGCAAGAAATAAATTTATTCAATTAAAAGCCAGCACTCACTTTTTAAAAACACTTTTATCTAACAATTTGTAATCTATACTTATAGTAATAAAAATAAAATAAAAAACACGGCTACTTTGTCAAGAAACGAATTAAAAAGTAAATTAGTTCCACTAGTTTTCCGCAATATGGCGAAGTTGTTCATTTTTCTAGTCATGCTATAAAGAAGTTTTCACTTTAATCTACTGTTTGTCACATACCTCGTCCTCACAGCTCCTCGTAGAAGGCGACCCTGGTCCGGGTGGAGCCTTGCTTCAGTTTCCGCAGCGTGCTGTACTTGTCGTCGCCCGCGCGCGCTTGTGCCTCGTGTAGCCGGTCGAGCGTGGCGCCGTTTTGCTCCACGCGTAGCACTGAGAACTCGCAGCGGAGTTCGTCTAACTGTTGTTGGAGATGTTTGGACTTGGCCAGGTACTCCACTCTGTGGGAGTTCAAGTAATGTTACATTACTATAGGATACCCGCAACTTCATCGTTATGTTATATTAAGTCAAATAATATTATGGCAGCTATAATGCATAAGTTTTGAGAAAGGACTCGTCATATTTGCTCTATATCGCAGGTGACATAAGACTTCGGCAGGGAGGGGTAACGCACGCACAACAGACGGAAACGTTTAAGTGCGTAAACCAGCCCAGAGAAAAGAAGATGTCTCAGGTTACGACCGGCAGTCTCGCCCAACTCGACTGGCAGAGGGCACGTCGACGGGAAAATATTAATATTGGAACCCCGTTGGAGCACAGCAATTAAAAAAAAAAAAAATGATATGGTACCTCTCCTTCTCAATCTCCAGCGAGAGCCTGTGCATGTGAGGGTCGGAGTCATCCGGCACGAGCTGGTAGGAATTCAGTTCTCCGTCACTGGTGCCGCCGCAGGTGGTACCCGCAGTCTCGCCCAACTCGGCCGGCAGAGAGCACGTCGATGGGAACAATGATATGGGCACCGGTGGGGGCTGGAACAAACTTACAATATTATGTACTATCGGGCAAGATCAGCAGACAGAATAACCAGTATACTCACGGGAGGTAGAGAACCGTTGGATGTCCTACTGAGGAAATTGAGTAGCTTCTCTTTGGCCTGCTTCTCTGCTACTCTCGCCGACACTAACTCCGCCTTCAGTCTCTCCGCTTCAGCCGCGCGCTTCTCTGACTCTTCTACTAGTCGCGCCGTTAGGAACTCTGCTTCTCTTGTTTTACGTTCTAAATGTACCTGAGGATTATTAAGAGCCTGTTATACAACCGCCAGATAAATATCAGATAAATTTGTAATTTTGACAGATTCTCAATCAAAAACTGTCATAACGTAAAAATTTGTTAAATCTAGTGAGCAAACTGGTTGCTTACGACGAGTCTAAAAACTGCTTTAGGTGACCAAAATCTCCTTTCATATTATTACGATTACTTTCGACATTAATTACTATTGTAATAAATATTTTTGCCTCCACTCACTTTTTCTTCTTCAGTCCTAATGGCGGAGAGCCGTAACCGCGCATTCTCTCTCTCCGCATCGGCGGCCTTCTGCGCCAACAAGGACGCTTCTTCCTCGGCCACTCTCCCTTTCTCCGCTAATAATTCCGCCGTTTCTTCCGAGCGACGCTGCAAAACGTAAATACGTAGAAACAGTGGCGGCGACGGACCTGCCCACACTGGAGGACGAGACGGCAGAGGTTTTTGAACTTATCAATTGAATTTAATATTTATCCAATCGAAATAAGGTTTATATTTCAATTCTCGGTGACTCACCTTGGGAGCATCGCTGCGCAATTTTTTCTGGGGCACCTAGCATTGTAATATACACTTTATTTTGACTAAATAAATATTAAATTCAATTGATAAATTTAAAATCCTCTACCGTTCCGTCTTCCAGTGTGTGCAGGCCCTTGGGAGGATGACAAGCAAGGCAACCTAATAATGGGGCGCCAGCCAGGTAACCTCCCAGTGTGCCTGGATGCTGCTGGTCCCTTTTGGATGCGTCCGAGGGGAAGAGCAGTGTTCGGGCCGGTGCGCCCCGGTAACATGGCTAATAAATTCTCTTCGGAGATATTGTTGGCTATGGCTAATGACCTGGCAGGGGGGAGGTTTCTCCGCGTGTCCCTCTGACTAGCAGAGGGCACAGTGGACGAAGCGTAGGACGGGACACGGGCGACGTGCGCGTCCCAGGGTCGGGGGACGCACTTCGTTGGTGCGTCCCGGAGGTGCGGTGGTGGGGACCGAGCAGGTCCCCAGTGGAGGGTCTGCCTCGGCAGACGTCGCTGGCTGGGTTGCGGTTGTTTGCTTCGGCCGTTCCCGTGACCCAGTCGCCAGGCGACGCGCAGTAGCGCCGCTGGGGTTTAGTGGGTATTCCGGTCGTCTCTCGGCCGGCGAGTCCCACATACCCTCCCTCCGGGAGGGATGCGTAAATGCATTCCCCAGCGTCAAAAAAAAAAAAAAAAAAAAAAAAAAGGCAACCTAATAATAATATATTAGTGCTCACATTGTTATTTCATCGAATTCTTAGGTTATTATTTAGATCGAGTATTAAGTGTTTATTTTAAATTTACTTTATTAATATTAAGTACCTAATAACTAAGCGTGCCTTAAAAACCATGGTCATGTTGTGCGACCATATAAGATTGCAATAAGGTCAAAATGTAGATATTTAAGAATTAGGTCAAAGTTATTATTGTAATCTGTTTTGGTCGTCAATAAATAAATAAATAAATAAATAAATAAAAACCACTCGGGGCCTCGCGCATTCACGCTACAACGCAAATAAAACTTTTATATGTTACGCCGATGTACCTGTGCAGAAAACTTATTTTTGAATGGCGTGACACTATCTCAGTTAATCATAACGCACACCCATCCACATTAGTTAGTTTTAGCATTAGTTGGTGCCGCGCCATGTTTTGTACGAGCAAATTTTACGAGCGAGATAGCACGAACCAGTGAAGAGAAAGAAGAATAAGGCCTGATTTTTTCATTGATGTGCATTAATTATGTTGCACAAACGAATTTTACCGATACGACTTATGAAATGTGGTATTACTGTACGTATTTTGAATAAATGATTTTGACTTTGACTTATGAAATGCTTTTCTTCACTCCTAAATCCACAGCAATATGTTTACTCACGAGCGCCTCGTTGGCCAGTCGTATCTCCTCCTGGTACTGCAGCAGTCTCTGCTCCATGGCAGCTCGTTCCCTCTCCGCGGCCTCTCGCAATTGTTTTTCGCGGGCTAGCTTGTTGCGTTCTATTTGACGACGCTGCAACAAAATTGATACTCTTTATATATTTATTCAGATCCAAGTTAGCCCTTAACTGCAATCTCCCTAGTTGTAAGTGATGATGCAGCCTAAGGTGGAAACGGGCTAACTATATCCCCGATTATATCCACTGATTTCTATGACATCAGTGGATATAATCGGGGGATATAATTTTTATCTGCCCATGCTAGCCGGGCTGGAAGAGGTATGGGCAGTTTTTATCAAACCCATATCCCTTTGGTTTCTACACGGCATTGTACTGGAGTGCTAAAATCGGTTGATCGTAGGGTGGGGTTGGATCGTAGGGGTAATCACTTAACATCAAGTAACCCGCCTGCTTCTGTTCTATGCTTCGTCATGGCGTGATTGAAGGACAAATTGACAAACAATCACACTTTCGCATTTATAATACTAGTAGGGAGAGATTGTTAGCTGATTCCCGTGACTCGTCCGTGTGGGTTTTTGTTTTCTATTTCCAACTCCAGGATTAAAGCTATCTTTGTCTCTTTCATGAAAATCGGTTTAGAGGATAGGTCGAGAAAAGGCAGAAAGACATACTTTTGCATTTATAATAGTAGTACGAATAGTTACGAGACCACAATACCTGTTTCTCTTCTTTCGCCTGCGCTTTCATTTGTTGAACCTCCATAGTATCTGGTTTCCGGCGCCGCATGTACAAGTCATGGTTACCGATACACAGATCCAATATCTGCAATAAGAAAAAATGTTCCAGGCTCCACGGACAAGTTTAAAAATTTTGCCGATTTATTGTGTACAGTCAGCCTCAGAATTCGAGTAGCAATTCCGCGAAACTATTACATCAAAAACATGTCGCACTTTTTCTATAGACACGCCCACATACGCCTAACGCATGTACATAATCGTGCCACGCGAATATGATCATCAAGGTGCTAAGCAACTTACGGCCTTTGACTGTACACGTCAGTAGGTCGATTATGGTAAACCTGCATTAATCATTATTACTATCGCAATTGTTGTGATTGGCTGAATTTATGGTATTCTTGTTGCAGCAATGCATTGTAACCAATAGTGAGCGAGTATCAGCCAGTCAGAGGTGATTCCGATCTTCACACTGTAGCTGTTATTTTATTTTATTTAGATACAAGTTCGCCTTGATCTTTCTCCGATAGTGTCGGATTGCCGACCCAACTTACTATGAGAGTGAGGGAATAGAGAGAGCATCAGTGACCTGTGCAGCACAGATCCTATATAAAGTTTTATAAATCTTACCAGTTTATTCATTCCCTTGGGAGAGAAGAATATGAAGTTAGTGACAGTCTTCTCCACAAACTTGATGACAAACTTTTTGTCGTCAAATGATATGTGCTTGATCTCCGACCACGGGAAGGTGGTTTTTGGCGTCAATTTGTTATCCTTTTCGTATATATTGAGGCCTAATGCTGTCACTCCTAGATATAGGTCTGTTTCTTTCTTATTCTGAAATATAAAATTTCACTTTTTAACCCCCGACCCAAAAAGAGGGGTGTTATAAGTTTGACGTGTGTATCTGTGTATCTGTCTGTGGCATCGTAGCTACTAAACTAATGAACCGATTTTAATTTAGTTTTTTTTTGTTTGAAGGGTGGCTTGATCGAGTGTTCTTAGCTATAATCCAAGAAAATCGGTTCAGCCGTTTGAAAGTTATCAGCTCTTTTCTAGTTACTGTAACCTTCACTTGTCGGGGGTGGTACAAATTTTTAATTTACACTTGTTAACTTTCATTTCTTCAGCCTATAATGAACTGGTGAGTAATAAAGATTTTAAAAATCCTTTGCGAACTTTAGCATTCAAACTATCGTGAGTGATTTTCAATATAAATATTGCTAATCCTGGCTGTACTCACGTAGTTAGTCGACGTAATCCCAACTAATTTCGAACCCATCTGGGGTCATTTTTCACAGGGACTCAGCTCACGACACACTGCGACCAACTAGTCGGGTCTACGTCGCCTAACCACGTCATTGCAGCCGGGATTAGGGATTATATTATAGGGATAGTATAATTCCTATCCCTATTCCTTCAGGGAATTCTTTGAATTTCCAGGCTTTAAAAATATATGTCCTTTTCAGGGACGCAAGCTATCTCTGCACAAAATTTTGTTAAAATTGGTTTAACAGATGGGCCCTAAAAGCTAGCTGACAGACAGACACACTTTCTAGACAAATTTCTAATTTAATTTACTCTAAAAAAATTGTGTTGAAATGATATAGTATGGTATAAATATAGAATGATACAGAAATGAGCTCACATTAATAGCGAAATAGTTGACACCATACATATCCAAATCCTGTGCTATTTTCAGATACTCCATCTCAGCCTCGTCTCGTGACATGCCTTTGTGGTCCGCATACCTGCTTGACAATATGACTATTTAAACCGTTTCTAGAGTAAGACAAAGTAGTTCCACTGATTCAGATGATTCAATAGTAAGATTCATTTTATTATGTGTTATGGATAAATGCAGATGAATGAAAATATGAATATTGAGACAATAATTAATAATAATTAAGATGTAGCTAGTCATAATTTAAAAATCCATAACGAACTGCACATAGGTGCAGCAAGTCAAAATAAAACACAGCAAAACAAAAATGGCGGAAAAAAAATGACAACGCCATTATAGTACCGACCTACAACAGTCTCCGACCGCCATGTTGGAGGAAAAAAGGAACGAACACATTATAAAAAAAAAAATATGAATATTGATGAAATTGAAAGCTATTTGCTAAGCATTTAAATATCGATTTCATTCATCAGATAGAAATCGACTAGTAGTACACTGCAGCTTGCTCCAGCAATGTGCGGGACTTCAATTACTTTTATACATGGCATAATGTTGCATATCAAATCTTTGAAAAGAACAACCGCCGAGTTTCTTGCTGGTTCATCTCGGTATGAAAGGCATCCCGAACCACTGGTAGTCATGTGCTTTTGAAAAGTCAACCATCATTTGACTTTTCTAGAGCACTTGTAATCTAATTGAATAAAAGAAAAAAAAAATTTTTTGTTAACTAGAGCCTGCACTATACTGTAGATTTATTTTACTTTTTAGGGTTCCGTACCTCAAAAGGAAAAACGGAACCCTTATAGGATCACTTTATTGTCTGTCTGTCTGTCTGTCTGTCGTATCTATCAAGAAACCTATAGGGTACTTCCCGTTGACCTAGAATCATGAAATTTGGCAGGTAGGTAGGTCTTATAGCACAAGTACAGGAATAAATCCGAAAACCGCAAATTTGTGGTTACATCATTTTAAAAAAACCCGAGTACGGAACCCTCAGTGCGCGAGTCTGACTCGCACTTGGCCGATTTTTGTATGTATTGTACCATACTAACATGACTTTCAAGCGCTTTAATAAGCGTAAACCAAAGTATAAATAAATATACAAGTGCAACACAACAATATCACACACGCAAGCCAACATACACATGCAAATAAACACGGGCACACACTTTTCCATCTGCACAGGCACTCATGTACACATACACTCACTCTTACCATATTTTGATTCTTTCTTCCCACATCTCGGGAGTCATCTGGTACTGGTCTATCACTCGCTGGGGCAGTAGGTCTTCGCTGGCTAGCATGCCAGGTTTATAGGCGCTTTCATCGTAATCGCCATACTGAAAATAAAAATAATTTTGAAGCAGTAGTATTGAAGTAAGAAAAGTAGTTAAAAATGCGCGCGCATGGTTATCTACCGGAGCTAAAGAGCGCGCGAGCGTGAATACTCGCATTGCTGCGAGTTAGAAAGGGAAATGCATCTAGTTAATTTAACGTAGCAAACAATATTTTTTTACATTTCACAAAGGGAGGGCTTAATTTTGTCATTCTGGTCAAAATTCCTGTGCACTGAGGTTGCGGTAGCACTCACTAGAGAAGACCTATGATGATTGCTCTTGCACTGACAAGGAAATTGTAGTAGTGCTCACTAGGTAAGACCTATGATCTTGGGCTTGAAAGGTTAAGTTTATAACATCACACCTCACCTTAGCCTGAACCGCATAGCTGGCCAGTAACACAGAGGCTTCAGGAGGGCAGTAGATGTCCATGCTGAGGATGGCTTGCTTGACCTGCAGGAACAGCAGATGCTGGGTCACTTCTTGGATCAGCTCTTCCGCCACATCTTCTGGGTACAGCTTGCACAACAGCATAAAAGGGGTCCCTGGCATTTGGGACACACACTGGTCTTGCACTGAAAAGATGATATAATTTAATTTCAAGATCTTCTGTCTGCCTTCTGGGCAGATGCTCTCCACCTTAGACCGCATCATCCCATCTTTGGTGTGATTGCAGTCAAGCGCAAGCCTATTATATAATTTAAAAAAATATTATCCAGTTTAAAAAAGTTATAAATGATAACTTCTACTTTGAATCTCACACTTCTATAACTTTTCAGAATTATGTGCATTTTAATTTTGAAGCAATTAAATATCACTTGCTATAGTGAAAAGGAAAACATTGCGAGGAAACCTGTAAGCCTGAGAATTCTTCATAACTTTCCCAAAAGTATGTGAAGTTTGTCAATCCACACTTGGCTAGAGTGGTAGACTATAGCCTAAAGCCTCCTCATTCGGAGAGGGGACCCATCTCAGTGGTGGGCTATGAATAATTTGTGACAATGAAGACATAGCTATAAACCAAATTATTTTAAGCAGAAAGAATAATTGTGTACAAGTTATTACCTCTTTTATCCAACTTCAGCCAGCTTATAAAATGTTTTGTGTCCTCAAATTGGAGTCCAAAAAACCATGTTTCCCTCAACCCTATGGTCCTACACACCAGGTCAAATAAATCCCTGCCAGTTGCTCTCCACTAAAAATAAATCAAATTTTTATTACCAGCACAACATTATTTTTATTTCAATAAATAATGTTCAAATAATAATTGTTCCAAATTCCATAAGGATTAGTTCCTTTTTAAAAAAAAAATTAAGTAGCTTTATGGTTCTAGTGTTCTTGCATTTTGAGCCTATATGCTCCTTATTTTAAAACAGTCCTAGAAGAGTTCAAGCCTTTATAGCACAACAATTCAAACTTCAAATCACACATGTTATGTTGTACCTAATTCTTACACAAGTGTAAATTAAAAATTTACAACACCCCCGACAAGTGAAGGTTACAGTAACTAGAAAAGAGCTGCTAACTTTCAAACGGCTGAACATGGGCTGAACTGATTTTCTAGGATTATAGCTATCCAAAGTATCTGAGTTTTCCAAAACATCGTTTTCAAATAAATAATTATGTATCTAGGCAACGTCCATCTCGACAGCTTGACATTTGTCAATTGACATAATATTATGAACCTAACGGTTAGTTAACCTTCTTTACTACAAGAAAACTAGAAAAGAGCTCATAACTTTTAAATGGCTGAACCAATTTTTTTGGTTTATAGCTAAGAACACTCTCGATCAAGCCACCTTTCAAACAAAAAAAACTAAATTAAAATCGGTTCATTCGTTTAGGCGCTACGATGCCACAGACAGATACACAGATACACAGACACACAGATACACACGTCAAACTTATAACACCCCTCTTTTTGGGTCGGGGGTTAATAAGATAAATGCTGAAGTTAGTAGCAAGAAGAAATATATAAGGCAGGATTAACTTTAAACCTGCCGTATATTTCCTTTTGGGGCATTTCACGTCAAGCGGACAGCCAAAAAAAAGTGAGGTCGTGGATTTTGTTTATACTCTGGTCAGTTATACTTCTAGTAGACGTGGATATATACACACAATGTTTTTTTCGTATGATGCTTTATTGCTGAGTTATGAGCTTTTAAAAATTTACTAAGAATGAAGTCCGTTATTTTTGGATGCTTATTATTTGTGACAATTCATTTGTAAAAAAAAGTAAAAAGCATTGTTTATTATAGTTAAAAAGTTGAAATTTTTATTTTTTTTATCGAATTCTAAATTTAAATTTTTTAACGTATAGTAAACCGGAAGTGAACATTTCAAATCGATATTTGAGTAACTTGGCCAGAATAAAAATATTTTTTTTTTACCGTGAATTAAAGCTTACATGTACTTATTTTTCACCAAAAAAAATTGTAACGTGGAGTCTAATAGTTTAGGACTTAGAGTGGTTTTATTAATTGAGATTGAAACAGTATTAATTAAAATGGAGTGTTTTATTTTGTAACTAGCTGATGCCCGCGACTTCGTCCGCGTGGATTTAGATTTTTAAAAATCCCGTGGGAACTCTGACTTGCCATGATAAAAAGTAGCCTATGTTACTCTGCGTCCTTTCAAGTATCTTTATGCTAAAAATCAAGTTGATTGGTTGCTTAGTCAGGGCGAACAAATCTTGTGGGAACTTTTGATTTCCCAGGACAAAAGTGGTCTATCCGTAATAGCCCATCCCCGGGATACAATGTGTTTCTCTACCACGTAAAAACATTTAAACGGATGATCCTTTAAAAATCCCGAGGGATCACCAGGATTTAGGAATGCAATTCCTTACAGCATCAGGGTTGAGGAATTGGGTCCTCGAGGTCAAAGCCAAAGTGTTTACCTGTTATAGATACCTTCCATATCAATTTATAACCGACAGTTTCCAAATCCCACCAGCTTTAGTGATCGGGTCCCCTGCAGCATCAGGATTGAGGAGTTGGGCTCCAAATTTTTTATGGAACAATGTCGCAAAGTTCCTTTATCGATTAAAAAAAATTACGCAAATCGGTTCAGAAATCTCGGAGATATCAATGTACATAGGTAGAAAAACACAACTCCTCCATTGTTGAAAGTCGTTTAAAAAGTAGCCTATGTTACTCCCTGGCCAATCCTCTACTTGTCTGTGAAAATCCCGTCAGAATGGGTTCAGCCGTTCCGAAGATTAGCCCGTTCAGACAGACAAAAATTTTAAAAACGTGTGATTCAGTTATGGTATCGTTTAAATAACCATATGAGCTTAATATGTGGTAGTTATTTCGAAATTACAGACAGACACTCCAATTTTATTTATTAGTATAGATTACATTTTATTTAAAAAATCTTTTATTTTTGTATATTTCATGTTAGAATGAATGAATAAATTATTCATAGCGTAGTATTTTAGCATGTTAGTGCATAAACCCGACTGCTTAGAAAGTGCTCATAGTTATATCTATGTATTCTATATGCTCTAAGTCCTAAACTATTAGACTCCACGTTACAATTTTTTTTGGTGAAAAATAAGTACATGTAAGCTTTAATTCACGGTAAAAAAAAAATATTTTTATTCTGGCCAAGTTACTCAAATATCGATTTGAAATGTTCACTTCCGGTTTACTATACGTTAAAAAATTTAAATTTAGAATTCGATAAAAAAAATAAAAATTTCAACTTTTTAACTATAATAAACAATGCTTTTTAATTTTTTTTACAAATGAATTGTTACAAATAATAAGCATCCAAAAATAACGGACTTCATTCTTAGTAAATTTTTAAAAGCTCATAACTCAGCAATAATGCATCATAGGAAAAAAACATTGTGTGTATATATCCACGTCTACTAGAAGTATAACTGACCAGAGTATAAACAAAATCCACGACCTCACTTTTTTTTGGCTGTCCGCTTGACGTGAAATGCCCCTTTTGTTGATACTTTTCTTGATCTCTATATTATGTAGATATATTTTTTTCAAAATAAATACACCAACTTCATTGCCATAATTGGAAGATTTGAGACAATCTATACTTTACTTTGTAATTATAAAAGCTTTAAATCCATGTAGACAAAATATTCAACATTATCTTTGGTACTGAGATAGCTGGCATCCTGGAGATGGAGGCTAATTTTTTGGAAGAAAATCAAAGCGTTCCTCCTAAATTTTGAAAAACTTATATCCACACAAGCATCATGTAGTGATTAAATTATATGGTACTCTTATGGCAAAATCTATAAAGTTTACCAGTATTAACTATTAATACTCTCTTCCATTTATGCCTCATTGGTAAACTAAATTGTACCCAATTGATGCTACAAACCAAGAGTGGAATTTAATTGGATTAATAGAATATGGAAACATACAACAGTACTTTTACAAAATACCTTGCAGTTAATTTTTATACATTCTGTCGTTAAATAGCACCATTAGGTGCTAAGTTATGTGAGAATTATCCCTGTATTGACCCTGGGGTCACGGGTGACTCACAACGGGGCCATTGTGTTAATATGTGTTAACATTCCAGCGAAATGAACGATAAAGTATAAACAAAACTACGAAAATACACCAACGTTACGTTACATAGTATTTTACCTCAAGGTTGAATTCCAATTCCGCGTCCAGAGTGCACACTTTAACTGGGAACGACTTGGCAGTCTTCTTTCTTCTAAACGGCGGCATTATCTCACATTTGTTTATCAAACAACACAAATCAACAACTCTTCCTCTAGGTTAGGAACTTATTGTAACATAGTTAATTAACATCGATAGCGAGTTTACGTAATGTGCACCCGATTGAGGAATGCGCGTAATTTCACATTGCGTATTATTTCCAGTGGTGATTATTTACAAACAAGGGGAACGTCAATGAAACGAGACTGAACTGAAATTAAATTGAATAAGGAAAAATATCGCGTATCGACAGTCGACACCTCAGTCCTCGGTTCCTATTTACATCGCTCTTTATTATTTATGGATTTGTTTTGTCATTGTCATTTTGTTGATTGACAACATGATTGACAGTTTGCCGCTATTTGCACCACAGATCGACAAAATACAGTTGTCACGGATAACATTGTAGACGTGTCAAACATTGTGAGAGGACCTTGGATGAAGGAGAGGACCAAAGACCTTACAGACCAAAGACCTAGGTCTTTACACTTACTGAGTTAGTAAGTGTAAAGACCTTACACTTACTAACTTAGTAAGTGTAAGGCCTTTTGAGAGGACTTCGTCTGTGGTGGCGTTTGCTGGCGCGCGTGCGGTGCCTTTTTGGAGTGTTTTTTGTTATGAAATGGCCGGTTTTTGTGTCTCATGGTGTTTTTTGGTGGTGAAACTGACTGGAAAGCGCTCTAAAGGGGCGCCGCGCCCATACGCGTGTACTCACCGTGTATAGCGTTTTTTATTTTTCATATGTTGGTATTACGTTGGCGTCGTGCTATAACCCAACCAAATTTAGAATGATATTTCTATGAAGTTGTCTTGTGGAAGTAGATGTCTATCAAAATTAAGGTGGTTATATCGTTTGTTTATGTTTATGCGGAAAGTAGGTATCTAGAAATCATTTTATTTTTGATTTGCTCGCTTTTTTAATATAACCTAGTGTTATAAAAATGAAGACAAGCCAGTCGCAATTTGATTTGATGGTGACATTTATGGAGCAGTAAGTGGAATTAAAGTTCTTGTTGGTGTTTAGTGTTTTTTACTTATTTGTGAGTGAACTTGTAAAGGAGTTGATTGCTTTTTAGGCATGGAGACCTTAGCAAACCATCTGCGAATGCAAGAGGTAGAATCTCCCGTTTAAGCAAGTGGGAAGAACTTGCTCACTTGCTAAACAGTGATGATAGTGGTGACACTAAAACTTCTGAGAAATGGAAGAAAGTTAGTAAAATGTTTTATATTTTATTCAAAACCTACTTTGTTTTAACACCTATTTTGTTTAAAACTAGGTTGTGGTTCACCAATATAATATAAAACGTTTGCTTCTTTGCATGATTTAAGGTATGGAGTGATTTTAAAAATAACACAAAAAAAAAGGCTGCTCGTCTGCATAGAGCAGCTAGTGGGACTGCTGCTACGTATTGCAAGCTGACAGATTTAGAGCAAAGAGTTCTAAATCTGACCGGTGTGCAAGTAGCAACGAGCTTGGCAGTGGGAGAGGCTGGTTTGTCACAGGTTTAAACTTCTTATATTACACTAACCGCTGGTATATTATTTTACTTTAAGTGTATTTCATAAATTGTATTCTCTTACAGGAGATTCCTAATGAGCCAGACTCTATGAATGTTGAGCAAGGTACTCCATCATTACTTACACAGCAATTCATAGAATGTAAGTTGTGGTTGTGGGATATCAGCATTTCATATATAAACAGTGTGGTCACAAAATATTTTTTATTACAGTTCCACTTACATCAGAGGTGGTAATAAAAACGATTGCCGAACCAGTGCCACCATCACAGACGAGGGCCATGTCCTCTCCGCCTCTTGGCTTTATAGAGGAAAAAGTTCAAAGTAAGACATAAGCTATATTTTTCTATATAAATAAGAGAAATGACTGACATAAACTAAGTATAAATCATAATAACAAAATAACGTAAGTACATATACATTTTAGGATCTCAACCTTGGAATGAGCTGGGGCCATCAGCTTCATATACTGCAGCGGTACCACCTCAAGCAAGGCCTGCAACTCCACTTTTTACATTTGTGGAGTCACAAGTAGAAGGTAAAATAGATTGGATTTTTAAGTATGCGTGACTATATCAATTTTTAGGGTTGTGCACTTCAAAAGGAAAAAGGAATCCTTATAGTATCTCTTTGTTGTCTGTCTGGCTGTCTGTCATGTCTGTTAAGAAACCTATATCCTCATCCTTATTATTATTATATTCTTTTTTGTCAGCCCTAGCACAGACTACGGTCTATTTGGGCCGCAAAATTTCAAACATCAGTCTCAGTTTTTATTATCTAGTGCTTTGGTCTTCAACAATTGGTGTAAAATGGTCTTTTTTAATTATGCCTTTAATTAAAAAATAAATAAATAAAATAAATATGGTACATCCCCTAAGACCTAGAATCATGAAATTTGGCAGGTAGGTAGGTCTATAGCACACATAAGAGGAAAAATCCGAATTCTGGTTACATCACAAAAAAAAATTTAATGTGGTCATGAACAAATAAATAATTAGTATTTTCAATTTTCCAAGTAAGATTACTATACCAAATAAGATATCATGTGAAAGGGCTTCATCTGTACATTCTAAAGCAGATTTTTATTTACATATTTTATTTTATTTATTTTTGTCTTTGATTTATCGTGCAAAATGTCGAAAAAATACGACTGTAGTACGGAACCCTCGGTTCGCGAGTCTAACTCGCACTTGGCCGGTTTTTTTAATAATATTATTACCTACTATCATAACTTTTATAACATATTTTTACAGATCCAGGCATGCGCTCTCCAACTAGGCCCTCTACTCATGTCCACGATGTTCGGCCAGGGCCTGCTCTATCTGGGCAAACTACACCTCCCCGAGGAATTCAAAGGAAAAAAGTGAGGCCAGCACACACAAAGCAGGCAGCCCAACAATTTCTCCAAGCTGAAAAGTTTTGGAGAAAATTTAAAATCAAACAACATAGGGACTACATGGACATGAGAAGAGAGCAAAATAGAATTAGGGAGATGGAAGTGCAGGCTCAGAGGGAGTGGCAGAAAGTAGGTTTAAGAGCTTTAGAAATATTAGATAAGTTAGCAAATAAGTTTTGTAAAGATTAATTTGGATTTGTTATTTAGTTAATAAGATTAGTTAGTTTGTTTGATTAGATTAGCATAGATAAAAAAAAATTATAAGGTTTACATGCTTTATTCACATGCTTATATACTCTTTGGCTTTATGTAGCATGCATTCACAGCGTATATAATTTTTCGGGTTCTGTACCTCAAAAGGAAAAAAGTAACCCTTATTGGATCACATCATTGTCTGTCTGTCTGTCAGCAAAACCTATAGGGTACTTCCCATTGACCTATAATCATGAAAGGCAGGTAATAATCAGTCTTATAGCAGAAGTAAAGGAAAAAATCCGAAAACCGTGAATTTGTGGTTACCTCACGAAAAAAATTAAAATATGTTCATGAACATTTAATTAGTATTTTTAATTTTCAAAGTAAAATACCTGTACGAAGTGGGTTATTATATCAAAGGGCTTGACCTGTATATGCTAGATTTTTATTTATTTTTATGCATAATAGTTTTTGATTTGAAGCAAAATGTCGGAAAAATACCCGTGTACGGAATCTTCGGTGCGCGGGTCTGACTCGCACGGTTTTTTTGCTTTTAAATTAACCAAAAATGTCATGCCACCCATGCTATATGAAAAAGTCTGCCTATATTTATTTATAGCTAATAGGTAGTTATAACTCCTGGTTTCTAATAATATGTATGATGTAAAATATAATAATAATTGAAGACTGATTATGTAATAAAATAATGGTTTTATCTTATTCGAATTAATTTTATTTATTGACATTATTTTAATAAAAATACTTAACAATAAAATTGTTTATATTAATATAATAAAATAAATAAGTAAATAAATGGTAGGTGGGTACCTACCATTTATTTACTTATTATGTGGGTACATACTCATAGGTAATGGTACTATACATAAAAAAGACTTGCCCTGACAGACTGGCTAAATATCTATCAACGCACAGCCCAAACCGCTGGGGTTAGAAACTAAGTATCGACTAATTTGTAGGTTATAGTCGATACTAGAGCTAATTTCTTAAACTGGATCCTTTCAAGTAAAGATTTTTATATAAACCTGTGAGGATGATACTGCCATTGGAACCCTCGTAGCTTTAGTTTTAAGTTACATAATTAATTATCACCCTTATATCGTACAAATTTAACAATTTCGACCATCAAAAAGACAACAATTGTACCAACTTTGAATAAATGAGTTTGACTTTGATTGTCGCAATTAAAATGCCATATCTTACGTTGTTGTATAAGTTAACAAATTGCGAAAAACCAAATTAAACTTGAATTTCGCGGGTAGACCCGTCCCTTGCCCCTTAAAGGGGTAGGTAGTTACGGTAGTAGGTATGGTGACGGATGATAGAAGGAAGTCGAAGAAGAAGACAATATGTTGTGCCGACCTCACGGGATAAGGTCAGGAAGAAATGTCGTTAGGTTATTAGCGGGTTAGTGCGATACTGGTAGGTGTCAGGTTTTAAGTAGGATGCACCACGTCCACAAGCTAAACGCGCATCATGCACATCCTGTTTTCGAATTTTTTTCATCAATGCATTTTATTTTGCTTAGGTTGGTATTAGTCATAGCGATATCATATTAGTTGACAACTGGACTTCGTCTGTGTTGGTGTTAGCTGGTAGGCGTGCTCTGCCTTTTCGAACTGTTTTTTTTTTTTTTGTTAAAACTTACTAAAAAGTGCTCTAAAGGGGTGCCGTGAGTGTGTCGGTGAGCGCCGGCACAGACGAAGTCCATACTTATATAGTTTCCCTAACTTGTTATAAATAACTACAAACTTGACATTGGCTAATCTTTGTAAAGCCAGACGAGAGAAAAAAAAATTGTTGACAACTGACGGTGTCATTTTTGACAACCACTTGAAACTAACTTCATTGAACTGGGTTGCTGCATGGTTGCAATCAAATCTGCGAAAAATTGAATCAAAATACAAATTGAAGAGACATCAAAGTGCAAACCACGTGTGATGTGTTTTGGTGTGCAAAAATAAAATATGGGCAAATTCAGATCAAAAATTAAGGGGCAGACAAAAGGAAAAAGATGGCAGAGGGGTCAGTCATCCAATTCAAATCCTAAAACTCAAAAATACAGGGAGATGGCGAAGTCCCGGTTTTTTCAAGAAAATTTGAGTAAGTTGTCGTTTCAATTTAATGTCTAAACTAAAAATGTACTTAAGAATATATTTGCGATTATTTGAAAGCATTTATGCCTAATTTACAGCTATAAAAATGGCCTAAAATGATGAACCTTAACATAACCTGTTCAACAATAACATCTCAAAAATCCTAAATATTTACATCTATTTTGCCTTAGCTTCTTTGCCTTGGTTCTTGTAGGGGCCACTTGATTTCTGATTTGATTGTGTAGAGAAACTTGCAACTTTTTATTTTATTTCAGCCAATTCTGGGCTCACCCAGCAAGCGGTGCTCAAACACGATGCAATGATAACATACGGGCACAGTAAACAAAAGTCTACAGACAATGATTTGGCCATTGCGAAGGAATTTGAGAATATGTCTGTGAAAACAGGGGACGAGGGATCAGACACTGAATATTCTGGTTCTATGCAGTCTGGTACTTATAAGACATTCCAGACTTTTGCTTCTGATTGGAGTCAGTGCTCTAATATCAGTTTTAGCAAGTAAGTTAGTGAATTTTGGTTCCTAAATGTGAATTAAATTCAATTTAGGATTCAAGGATCATGTTAAGATCTAGTTTTTATTTTAAATATCTGGTATCGCTGTACACTTAGTTCCAATAGCTGTATAAAAACTGACTGATAAATTGACCATGTATTATAGACCATATAAGTATTGCCTCTATCAAAATTTGTTCAATGTGGCTAAAGATGTTTTCACTTTAAAATGTATTCATTCAATTGTTGTCAGATTGCTAACAAGGTTTGACTCTAACAATGCGGTGCACAAGGAAATGTTAGCAGTACTGGCCGCAGTGGCAGAGGTGATCAAGGAGCAAGGTGGCAAAGAGTCTACCACTGAGTATTTTGCTGCATTGGTTAGTGGCTTTGTTTTCTTTTTTTTTCATAAACCAAACATGGGAGTATCTATCTATACTAATAAATAAAATTGGAGTGTCTGTCTGTAATTTCGAAATAACTACCTCATATTAAGCTCATATGGTTATTTGAACGATACCAACACTGAATCACACTTTTTTAAAATTTTTGTCTGTCTGTCTGTCTGTCTGTCTGTCTTTCTGTCTGTCTGTCTGTTTGAAAAGGCTAATCTTCGGAACGGCTGGACCGATTTTGACGGGGTTTTCACAGACAAGTAGAGAATGGACCAGGGAGTAACATAGGCTACTTTTTTAACCGACTTTCAAAAAGGGAGTTGTGTTTTTCTACCTGTGTACACCGAAATCTTCGAGATTTCTGAACCGATTTGCGTCATTTCTTTTTTAATCGATAGAGGAACTTCGCGACATTGTTTCATAAAAAATTTGGAGTCCAACTCCTCAATCCTGATGCTGCAGGGCATCTGACCAATCCACGCGGGCGAAGCTGCGGGCATCAGCTAGTCATAAATATGGCTAATACGGAGGACCTGAGTGGTTAATCAAAGTAAGCCTGAATACTTTCGAAACACATCCAAGGTTCTTTTATCCTGGGTGGGTTTTGAAACTAGTCGGGCTTGCTTTGACTAACAGTGTGGGTCCAGCCAGACTTCGGACT